>NC_041227.1:37934800-38042781 GCF_002837175.3 Physeter macrocephalus
TAAGCTGTGACAAAGTGAGAGAGTGGCATGGACATATATACAATACCAAACGTAAAACAGATAGCTAGTGGGAAACAGCCGCATAGCACAGGGATATCAGCTCGGTGCTTTGTGACCACCTAGAGGGGTGGGATAGGGAGGGTGGGAGGGAGGGAGACCCAAGAGGGAAGAGATATGGTAACATATGTATATGTATAACTGATTCACTCTGTTATAAAGCAGAAACTAACACACCATTGTAAAGCAATTATACTCCAATAAAGATGTTAAAAAAAAAAAAAAGAAAGAAACATTATCGAACAGAATACACTCTCTAACTACAATACAATTAAGTTAGGAGTCACTAAAGGTAAATAAAATTTAAAAATTAAAAAAGAAAAAAGTACTTCTAAATAACTTACGGATCAAATAAGAAATCTAAATAGAAAAAAATATTTAATAATAAATGATAATAAAAATATTACATTTCAAAACTTGTGAGAGATATAGTAAAAGTGGCACTTAGAGGGAAATTAATACCCAAAATATTAATATTAGAAAAGGAAACAAAATTAATAAGCTAAGTGTCCAACTAAACAAGTTAGAAAGAGAATAAGATAAACACGAGGAGAAAAAACAGAGATAAGATGAAAAATCAATGAAAGAGGAATAAACACTAGGTGAAAAGATCCAAAAAGCAATTAAATAAATAAATAAATAAAAAGGAAAAAGAAGGGCAAAATTGATTCTGTGACAAACAACTTGTTGTTTTAAACCTCAGCAAAGGCCCGGCCCTCCTGCCTTCTCCTCCAGTATGAGCCTTGGCTCTTCCGGAGTAACAGCAGATACTATTAAACTCCACACTATAGATGGCATCCTGACTCGCTTGCACTTCATCCAGCGCAAATATTGCTCTCTCCTCCCCTACCCTTGCCCCACATCAAAATGCTGCCCTTCTTCAAGTCCCAGGGCCTCAGTAACTCCAGAAGAGGTCGCCTGAATCATTTCCCATCCACACGAGGGCCCTGGCCCTAAAAGTACAACCTAAACCCCTGTCTGGAAGACTTTTATACACTGGCTTGTTCTAAGCTCTCTGGTGGCTTGTCTTCCCCCCACTCTTCCACCTGGAAGCAGCAACTAACAAAGTGTCATAAGATAAATACTTTTTAATTGAACCTCATCGATAACTCAAACTTCTTGTCCTCTGAAACTGCACCTTGCTCAATTTTTATGCACAATCCAGACTCAGCCTATCCACAGTAGTTTTCCTATAACCTCACGTTTCTCTGATTATTTCATATTTAGATCTTCCCTGAATGTAATGCTTTTGCACATCACTCCTAAATGGGTTCTGTCTCAAAAGCACATCCTTAAACAACTGCTGAGAAATCTTTCGCTGGTCCCATAGTAACCAAACTAAAGTCCAGACTCGTTTCTCACAATGTGGAAGTGATCTTTATTTCAGGACGCTGTGCATGCCCTTTGGTCTACTGTTCAAAACAAACTTCTAAGGCTCTTACCATCAAACGCTAAGCCTCTCACTTTATCTATAAAGAAATGATATATCTTTATATTGGTCACACACTCCACCGTTCAATGTTTTCTTTTGGTAACACTTCTTTACTGCCTTCCCAACCCCTTAAATCAATCAACTGGCACCAGATCACACTCCTCGTTTTTGACTAACCAATTCAGTTTCTTTAATTCCAGACTGCTTTCCTAAAAGCTCTAAATAATTAATACCCGTACAATATTTCAGTCTTAACTTCACTTTTTCCACTGGTCATCCTTCACTATCTTAAACTCAGTCACTGCCGTCTGGGAAACATGTTCAAGGGAGAAGGAGGGAATTGAGATTATTTGGCAGTTTCACTTCAGAGAGGCGCATATATGAGAGGACTTCAACCACACAGATAGCGCAACACGCTACCAGCACACACACTAATAGGCTATGAATGTCATTACCTGGGCAGATTAAAAAACACATAAATAAATGAGCTAAGACCTTGCTAATTAAATAGACAGGAACAAAGTCTCTTTAATAAGAGCAGGCAACCTTCTGCAATTTAGTTGTCCAATTTGGCTCTTTCCGGGAACACCTGGCCGTGGTCTGGACCTCTGGTCTTTCATTTCAGAGCTTACATTTACCTTCTCGGGATAAAATTACACTTTTTCTTTTAAATTCCAGAGCTCCAATGGCCTTTGAACTGAGTCTTAAAGCAGTGGGGAATAACAGATAAAGGACTCGAAGGTAACTTGGACAATCTGGAGTCTATTCCTGCCAATGAAACACCATGACAATTGGGATGGGTCATTAACCTGGATTTAAGTTCCACCCTCTCCAGATTGAAGAACAATAATTGACATCGACTTTAATAGCACAGTAATAAGTTACTTTATTTGATATGAGATTTCTAAAGCAATATTCATTTGACCGTATAATTACGAGTATACTCACAAAAATAGAAATTATTATTCAAAATCATAAATATATAACAACTAAAGATCAGCATATTAAAAAGCAAAAAGGAGCCAAAAAATGCCCATATACTTATTTTCTTTTTGTTCCTCAATAGATTAAAATCTTATTAGAAATCAGAGATAAATCAAAGAATTACAAAGAGTAGGAAGGAGCTAAGTATATTCTAGGATGTAAAATACAATCTAAACTAATCATGATAGTACTGTATCTTAGAAATTCTAACACCATTCAAATTAACCTCAATGATGTTTTCAGAGATTCCCAGCACTCAAAAGCCTGTGTTTAATGCAAATAACCACCAGGACAGGCCCCACTCACACATACTGTGTTGCAAAACATTCTCCCCATTTGCTTCTAAGTACAGTTAGTGCAAACAGACGTTCAGGGGCAGCTCAGCCTGTGTACTTACTTCCTCTATGGTCTACTTTACTTTGCTAAATTCTGTGGACAGTTGAATCCTATAGGCTGTCGTGCCCCCACTGGGGATTACAGGCTGTCGAAACCAGGGCTTGGTTTGACCAGCAAAGTGCACTGTTTTGGTTTTTGAATACCTAAAAATGGAACATGTATTGCCACCCCTGCCACCCCTCTCTAGATGGTCTCACATATTTAGGCTACCTGCCTGGCCCCCATAAGCATTTGGGTTTGAAACCACTTTCCTGCAGAAACTCTGTGGTGCTTCTCACAGGCTTCTTCTAAACTACGACTTTCTCTTTCTCTCTAGTTATGTAAGCCCTACTCTTTATCTAAGCCCCAGCTTAAATTCCACCTCTTCCATAAAGCCTATCAGGTGCTTATGGTAATTTATCCATCCTGCTAATCGCTGCAGCTCTCACGGATGGTTTCATTCTTCTAGCACATACCAAATGGTATGATTTCCCTTTATTGTTTAATTCCTCTGGACCAAATGGGAAGGGCCTCTCTATTTACTCCTAAAGCCTACTTAAAAATCTGTATATAAATAGTACTCAATAAATGTTTGCTGGTGAAAATGTTGAAGTCAAGGTAAAATAGGTACTGGAAAAAAACAAAAACTGAAGATCCCATGAGGCCATGACCTCTGGTAGAAACTCCACTCAAAGCCTGTGCACTCCTCAAGGTCACTTGCTAGTTCCTCATAACCTCAGGTGATACAAATCAATGGAGCAATGAAAATGGAGCACTGCCTATCCCTTGAGCAAATGACATACAATGACCACAGAAGAGATGGCAATGCTTGTAAAATAAAAATGCTCTCAACGCAGAAAAAAAAAAAAAAGCACAATCACAAGCATCATAGATTTGTCTTAGCTTGCAAGGCAATCCCCATTTCCATTCTGTCCCCTGTCCCTCCTCGGAAAATCACACCACCAAAATAAACAGGTGCTAGAAAATGGGTAGGAATTTTTGTTATGGTGAAGGTCTATTCTTTTTCCTAGAAAAAGACACATGGCCTAGGAGTACATTTGTAAAACAGGCATTTTTACCTGCATAACAGGAGAGGGACTTGGTCACGTTTCTCTAGATGGCTAGATGGGCACGCCCCCTTGTGGACACTTCCTGACTCACCTCTGGAATGGTCAGCTGCAACTGTGAGCTGTTTCTAAGAAATTATTTCCCAACAATCATTTCCCTCACTTACTCAATAATATTATTATCAACAGTAATATTTCAGATAACCAAACTCTTCTTTCACTACATCCCCAAATACAAGCTTGTTGAAAGTGAGACATAGTTTTGAACTAATGTATGCTTGAAGCAATTAAAAGAATATTCAAACTTATCTTGAAAGATCATAAGACTTACAATTAAAGAAAATAACATACACTTTGCTCTCTCAAAATTAACATTAGAATCATTGGCTGTAGATGTTTTAGTTAGTAATATCAATCGAGTAAAGGCATTGTTTCTAGGCACTGTGATAAGGATAAAAAAACAAAATGCTCATGCTTCCATATGCCTGCATAGATATGATAAAATAATCACACACCAATCTCAAAATGTCAAAGGTAGTAGATAATTCAATTCAACAAACATTCATTGAGTGCCCACTACACGTACTAAGTAGAAGAAAGGAATTGGTTTTGATCTGGGTGGCATTTGAGCTGGTCCTTAATCCAAAGGACTTGGATTAGAATTTCAGTAGGTGGAGTAGTGGCTGGTATTCCATTACTAATTATCATTTATTCCACAAAGAGAAGGAGACATGAGAAAAACTTAGATATAAGAACTTTCAGCAACTCCATGAAAAATCAAATACAGAAGTGTAGTTGGTAAGAGAAAAAAAGATTATTCAGAAGAGAAATAGGGCTTCCCTGGTGGCGCAGTGGTTGAGAGTCCGCCTGCCGATGCAGGGGACGCGGGTTCGTGCCCCGGTCCGAGAAGATCCCACGTGCCGCGGAGCGGCTGGGCCCGTGAGCCATGGCCGCTGAGCCTGTGTGTCCGGAGGCTGCGCTCCGCAACGGGAGAGGCCACAACAGTGAGAGGCCCGCATACCGGAAAAAAAAAAAAAAAAAAGAAGAAGAGAAATAATGCAAGAGTAGGCTGGGCTCAAGTTTCAAGAGGGTTCATAAAGTCAGTTCTAAAAACTTTGGGTTTTAATCTACATATAGTAAAGATTCTATTAAAGTTTCTCTCAGAAGAAGGACAAGACCAATGAAGGTATTTTTAAGGAAATGTATCTTGGGATAATACACAGAATTAAAGAGGAATGGAAAAAGGATAGAACCAGGGAAGCCAGTTATAAAAATACTGCCACCATCCAGCCATCAAGGTAAAAAGGTATAGACTTGAGGGTGGTAAATATATCAAAAAGAAGCAAGCAAAAACAAAACAAAACAGAAAATAGTGCCTGTATTCATTAAACCAATTGAGTACTTATTATATGCCAAGCTGAGAAACCATGACAACCAAAACAGATATAAGCCCTGTCCTCCTGGAACCTTCACTCTAGGGAAAGAGAAAGACATCAAATAAGCACACTCAGAGGCAGCTGAAGCAGCACGACAGTTTAAATGACAGGTGGGAGGGGGAGAGGCAATATTCCTGGGATCTGGAATCACAGGGACAAAGGACCTGATTCAGGCAGAATCTTGACAGTGTGACCCAGACTGAGAGTAAAAGAACAAAAGACTGAAAAGGAAGACAGGCACCTGCTCTTATCGAGTCCTGTGGGCTCTGTTAAGGGCCTATACTTTATTCTTAAGAGCAGCTGGAAGTCACTGAAGAGTTTAAACAGCGTCATGACAAAATCAAATTGCACTTTTAAATGATTCCACAAAGGCTGGGTATAGAACTGACTGGAAAGGCAAGAGCAGATGGGTTACGATGCTACTGCAGTCATCCAGGAGACAGTGATGAAGCTTGATTCTAGACATGCTGAGCTAAGGTATGACACGAAATGTATAATAAGCAACTGGAACAGTTCAGGGACTGAAGAGGGGGGTGGTAATAAAAACTTAGATTCATCCATTCAAACACAGTTCCATTAAATGGGCACTGTGTCAGGTACCTGTGGAAAATGACAATGACCTGGAGACAAATTCTCGAATAAGGAGAAAGGAGAAAAGAGCTCTAAGGTACCTTCAGGAGAGCTAAAGGAATAAGACTGGACATGAAGTTATTAACTGAATGCAATCATGTATATAATTACTAACTCCTCTAGAATGTTCTATGTTCATTTAAGCAATGATTACTAAGCAGCTTTTCTAGGCCCACTGTGACATATTACGCAGAATAAGCAATGAGTCTCAAATGCTGGCCCAATACCTCACACACCCCTGCAGATTTTTATCAGTATATTGAGAGTTGAGCCTAAAAATCTAGTTTTACAACTATCCAGATGAAGATAATGGCCGGCCAGGTTTAGCATACACTAAAATAAAGTATCTCTCAATGAGAGGATCAAGAGGTCTAGACAAACTCCATGTTGCCAATGATAATATATTAGAGAATTATCAAGCTGGAAAGAATGATGGTAATCACTTGGTCCAGCATGCTGTCTTTACTGCTGAGGAAACTGAAGTCTAGAGAGACTTCATGTTTGCCCAAGGTCTCTGGACTAGTTAACAGCAAACCGAGACTAGAAATCCTGGTCTACTGTACCCCATTTCAGCCTGCCCTACTTCCTCCACTCCTCAAGTAATCCCAGTCCAGGTCTTGAATTCTGAATAGTTTCTGGCATCTGACTTTTTATTCAAAATGTTCTAGGCTGATTACAGAAGAGGTGGGCCAATCAGGCCTTTGAAAACTCCAGACAGTTTTCCTTCAACCTAATTAAGCAGTGGGTCTTACCTTCTGATCTTAAAACATCCTCTTTACTGATCCGTGTGGTGTGTGTGTGTTTATATACACATTTGTCTTCTCATGTATTGGTCTATTCTGCTGGCCTTATTAGCTACACACGTGTCAACACTACTACATCTGTGATGGGTCAACTCAGGTCATTAGTACATGGTGATATCATATGAGGACATATTTAAAAGTTCTGACTTAGAATCTGATGCTCTTAACATAATGGTCTGAGGCAATTCCCAAACAGGAAGACTTCTATCTGTAGCTCCAATGAAATTCCATTCACTGGAGGCATTTCCTTTTAGGAAAGCTATAATATGGTGATTTGCACATTATATACAAGATCAGCTGAGATTATCCCAATGATAATGAAGGAATGCTCTTTTTTCCCCTCCATTGATTCTGTTAAACACCAAAATTTAGAGGAGGCTCTAGAGAGCTGATGAATAGTAAAAGTGGAGGGAGGATTTACAAGTCTGAACATATGATGTCAACCTATAGCAAGTCCGGAAAACCACAGGTTACTTCCCTTACAAAATAAAAACAGCAGTTAAGGTCTGTTAACAGATTTCTTGCCTCACTCTTATCTCACTTATAACTTTAAAACTCAGTATAAATTTAAGGCACAGCTTCGTAAGGGTTTAAGGAAGACTCGGGAAGAAATCCAACCTACTAGCTATTGAATCTTTATATGAGAACTTAGAAACTTTTTCTGAAACAGAAGAAAAAAAAAAAATACTGCAATAGTCCAGCTATCAGGGGTTGAAAGTTCTGGATTTGGATAACTGATGAACTGACATAAAGTGCAGCAAACCATAGACATTTAAAGAAACCCCATGGTGGGGGCTTCCCTGGTGGTGCAGTGGTTGCGCGTCCGCCTGCCGATGCAGGGGAACCAGGTTCGCGCCCCGGTCTGGGAGAATCCCACATGCCGCGGAGCGGCTGGGCCCGTGAGCCATGGCCGCTGAGCCTGCGCGTCCGGAGCCTGTGCTCTGCGATGGGAGAGGCCACAACAGAGGGAGGCCCGCATACCACAAAAAAAAAAAAGAAACCCCATGGTGGCAGGGGGATGAATTGTGAGATTGGGATTGACATATATACACAACTATGCATAAAATAGATAACTAATAAGAACCTGCTATATAAAAAAAATAAATTAAATTAAATTCAGAAAAAAAAAAGACCAACTTCAAGGTTGAAAAAGAGGTTTAAAAGAGTCTGCCTTCTGCCTATGCAACGTGTATCTCTCTAAATAAACTTGCTTTCACTTTAATTAATTAATTAATTAAAATTAAAAGTGCCTTAAGAAAATGGAAAAATAAATAAATAAACAAACCCCATCAAATTATATTGCAAAGGAATAATGGTCATCAGACTGTATAACCTACATAAATGCATGAGGTGGTGGTAATCTAGTAATACAAGTACTTAAGTTACTGACTTACTGATTTACATGTTAAGTCTTATAGGCTTAATCAGTAATCAAGATAGTCTTTTAGGACAGGAAAATATAATTTTTAATATATTACTTACAATTCAAAGAAATAATTTCAAATGGAAGATAATGACTCCACAGGATGAATTTACAGTTTTATTAAAAAGAAAAAAACACAAATATATAAAGTATATTTCTTTATGTAAAAAAGAAGGCAGCCCCGGTCCGGGAGGATCCCTTATGCCGCGGAGTGGCTAGGCCCGTGAGCCATGGCCGCTGAGCCTGCGCGTCCGAAGCCTGTGCTCCGCAACGGGAGAGGCCACAACAGTGAGAAGCCCGCGTAACGCAAAAAAAAAAAAAAAAAAAAAAAAAGAGAAGGCAAAGAAGTTTCTTACTTCTGTTTATTCATATATCTATGCATTAACCATCTTTTTGAGAAACACGGAAAGACTACAGATCAAGTAAATGTCTATAAAAGACTAATTACTCCTTCCTCTGCACACATAATACACAAACATGTACACAAGTACAAATAGAACAATATGACGAAAACATGTTGTTTTCTGTGCATTTATTTCCTTTGATCTTAACCTACCTCTCACCCAAAAAATAACAGTGATTTAGTATGATACAGTTAAGCGTTTATATAATAATTTCAAGATGGTGGATAAAAGGGAAAAATGTTACCCACAATATACTTCAAAAGAATAGAATATATTTATGTGAAGCACACAACGCAAGGCCCAACATTTTCTTTCTGAAACATGTGGCCAATTTGATGTCCCTATGTGGTGGCTAAAGAACACAAAATTAAAAGTTGTAAAATCTCTTTAGAGTGGTTTTCAACACACAACACTGTATAAAGCATTGCAAGATTTTCTAAACTTGTTCATTAGAAATTGAAGAATGAAAGATTCACACAATGGAAAAGGTCTGATTATCTTTCATTTCACCACACTATACAAGTACTGCTTTACCTAAAAACCAATGAAATTAATTGAAAACTTAAATTACTTCATAAAACTGGTGGGAGAAGGCAAAGAATTTCATGTACATCCAACTGTAAACTCTGTTATTAAAGAAAAAGACATGGAAACTATTTCGACAATACGCTTGTGAAAAATGAAGGGGAAAAAAAGGCTCGAAACATCAAAAATGCTGAGATCAAACAATACCCCCAACCTCTTTTAATACTCTAAGAACAAAAGAGTCCCTTCTAGTAATACCCAGGGCTAGCTGTTTGAAACTGATATTTATGAAATCTACATTATCCTGTGCACTGGGTCTGTTTGTTTTCCCAAAGTATCTCCTCTTTGTAGCAACTCTTTCTGTTATGTAACAAGGTTATGTAACAATTCAGTCAGTTTGGTAGCAGAGCTAAGAACCTCAATTGGCCAATGAGTTTATTAGCACTTCATTCCAAAAGAAAGCTTTCTTTTTCAAAAATGCTTAATACTAACACAACTACCTTTTACTTTTTGTATCAAAAGATAAACTTAAAACTTGTCATCACTTCATTACATACGCCACAAGAATTATTGGTAAATATTCTAACAACAATGAGAGTCCTTAGCAATGCTGTCAGGGGGAGAATGCAGATGCCCATGTGTGGGAACTACACAAAGGACAGAGGAGCATGCTGAACTGCACCATTCCTTTTCACAAACACAGTTCTCGATTCGCCTAGCTCTGACACAGACAAACGTCAGTTACCACAGCTCAGTTAAATAATACCAGTCACTCAACAACCTGGTTCAAACTTCAATTACATGGTATAGTAACTGTGAGTAACTGCATAAAGTATAAACTTCACTACTAGGTCTTTAGTTCAAAGATCAGTATGTAAACTATGTAAATGTTAGATGCCCATCATGATCAGTGACCAATCATGTCATTTCACTCAACATCTGTCACGGATGGGTCACTGTGCACAGACAGCTAAGTGTGTAGTTGTGTTACCTCCTTGTCTCCCAGTGATAAATCCACATGACATTTTACAAATATCGATAATCAAAAAAGGGCACTAGCCAACTAAGATGAAAGTGAAGCAAAGAAACAAAAAGTGATAATGTTGGAAGTGCAATTCTAATAAAAAATAAGTGACCTTATGGAAGAAATAATTGACTGTGGGAATTTTCAACACTGCCACCATTCAAGAGACTCGAGATCTTCAGTCAGAGGAACTTAGTGAAGACAAACCTGTCAACATAAATAAGGAATGTAGTTGTGACAAAAAGGATGAAGATGTCCCAGAAGAAGTGACACTGGGAAAAAAATCTGAAATAAAAGGAATGCTGAGAGATACCGTACAACATGGAAAGAGCAAAGGATAAAAAGTTGAAAGCTGATCCAAAAGAGTTTGACGATTCACCATGACATAAAGAGATGCTCACTCCATATCATAACTTATATGACAGGAAAGCAAGCACTGTTCAAACTACTCTTGATAAAGGTTTTTTAGACAGAAAAAACCTACTTTAATTCTGATGTTTTAAATTAGTGTACTAAATAAATATTCATTTTAATTATTTTTTTGTTTGTTTCTCTACACATTTATAACCACCAGTAAAAGAGTTTTTAATGTTTTGACAAAAATGTCTAAAGATCGGGCATGGTTGGTGCACTGGCTGACAGTCCGCCTGCCGATGCAGGGGACGCGGGTTCGTGCCCTGGTCCGGGAAGATCCCACATGCCGCGGAGCGGCTGGGCCCGTGAGCCATGGCCGCTGAGCCTGCGTGTCCGGAGCCTGTGCTCCGCAACAGGAGAGGCCACAACAGTGAGAGGCCCGCGTACCCCACCCCCCAAAAAAAAATAGTCTAAAGGTCATGGAAAAAGTGTAATTTTTTGCCATTAAGATCCCTTTGCACAGTTCCAGTTTGCACAGTCATTTTTATGGTCCAGCACTACCATGCAAAGTGTGGACTATCTATACACTGCAAGGGAAAGAAAGAAGTAAAGAAAAATCCAGAACAGTTGGGTCTACCCAGATAGGGGAGTGGAATAGAGCATAAACAACTACTACTTTTATATTACACAGCACTACAGGTAAATAATAATCTTTTCCTCCTCCAGCATGTCTTACCTCTAAGTCACACCAAAAAAGCATGGATGAAACAGATGCCAATTATTAAGAATAGGCAGTTACTCAGAATTTATTCCTTATTTTTTAATATTGTATCTTAAAACCCATGTATTCTGAAAGTGAGGACAAAATGTGTTTTATTTGATTTATAGGTAGATTAGCTGCTTAACCCACTACTGGTTTGTAGCAACAAGGGACATATTAATTGTGCAGAAGAAGACGATAAAAAAAAGTTCTCCATCTACGCTACACACTGTAGATTACCTCCCTAATAACCACTCTCCTCCCCTTCCTTTGACAACAAAACAACTAATTTTGGGGGGGAAGACAATGTGTCTAGCAGCAAGCCATGAGCTATGAGATAGTAATGAGGAAAATCCACTTAACTTCCTAGGCTCCTTTGCAACTGGGAATAGCCATGTGACCAAACTGTGCCCCTTGTCCACTGCCCCCAAAAAAAACACCTAAAGAGAAATCTATTGAGAGAGATTCTGGAAAACTTTTGCATCCCAGATAAAAAAGTGACGGACACATCTGGCACTAGTCTCCCGGCCCACACCCTCCATGGTCTCACCTTCTTCTCACCTTGAATGCAGATGTGACACCTAAAATTATAGGAGCCATATTCCATCCATAAGACAAAAGGCATGAGAGAAAAGGCCCAAGAGAAATCCCAGATATGTTGGCTCCAGCATCATTAGAAACCTGAGCTAATGAATGCTTGCAACCACCCACCTCAAAAATTCTTTATTATGAGGCAGAGGGCCAGGGAGCAGGGGGACAAATATGTATTTCCTAAGTCACCATCAGGTTTTCTGTTGTTTGCAGCCAAAAGCGTTCCATTAATTAACCATTCTTATTTTAAACTAAGTCAAATGTAAATGGTCAAAGACAAAGGAAAACAAAAATACTCTAATTAATTGAGGTAGCAAGCTGATTAAATATTCTTCTTGCTTTAATTCTGATTTCTATTAGTATTGTGATAATGTCTGGACAATCAATTACTTTTTTAAGAAAAATGAGAAATATCAATGCAACAAAAATTGCTAAATTTATTTACTTTATTTTCAGGCTTTAAAATATTTATTCTACTGTGTACTCCTTTCAAGACAATATTTATCTCCTTCAACACTGAGTGACAAAAAAGTGAACATTAGGAAAGTTACCAAAAACTCTATTCTTTTTATTATATTTATATATCCAATTCACAGCTTCTTTTATGTAGCCACAACACACAGTAGTTCCAGGCTTTAGTCAATGCTGGCTAACCAAAACTATGCTGAAACTATACACACAGGACAGGGAGAAATAAACTAAATACAGGTTGATTTAGAAAATAGCTATTTGTCCTTTCCTGTCACATCTCTAAAAAATTGCTACGCTTCCTCTCAAAAATTATAATTTTCTGCGCCATTGGCTCCTTATCTGGTGGTCTTTTCTTTCTCAGAGCGTTTTTATTACCTTTGCCAAGGTTATACAGCAAACATCTGCAAAACAAAGCCTGTGGCCCGCATCCTTCCCTAAAGGCAGAAGCTGGGTCCTAGTCAAACACAGAGCTTTGTATACATTAAAGTTCATATATTCTGAATATTAAAAATATCTTCCTGTCATTTCAGGGGTCTAAAATACTCCATTTGAATCATGCCTGAATTCCACCTCTCCAACCACTACTAGTGACCTCTATTACCACCCTCCCTTTCTCCATTACAAGATTCCACCCAGAGTAGCAGTTTCTCTTCTTTTTTGGCTGAGATGAAGGCAAACAATGGCAAAGGCAAAAACGATGGTGTCTCAGTCAGTGACAGTCACCAAACACTTGAACATCCATTAACACATCTGTTCCTTCTAACAGCCCTGCTACGGGAGCAGAATATCACTATTTTCAGTTAAAGATAAGGAAACTGAGCCTTCCTAGGTGAAATTACTCAGCGAATTCACAGAAGGTAACTGTGGTACGGTGTCTTGACCCTATCTCCCCACCTCTCTCTCCCCACTCCACAGCAAAACTTCTCAAAAGAATTATCTCCACCCTGTTCTCCCTGATGGACCCACTCCACCTGCTCTACAATCCACCTGTCCTCATCCAGGTCCGAAGTCTCCAGGTGCCGAGTCCAGTGGCCAGTCCTCTGTCCTCCTACCTGATTTGTCAGTAGCACCTGACCCAGGTGATTCCTGACTTTGAACGCTCCTCTCTGCTTGCCAGACACTCTCCTGGTGGCCCCTCTGCCCCACTGGCTGCTCCATCTTTCTCTTTCGCTGGTTTCTCCTCCTCCCAATGTAGACATGTTGGCCTGGCCCAGGGTTCAGTTTTCAGACCTCTATCTTCACTCACTCCTACTAAGTGAGCTCATCTGGCCATGTGGATTCATATTCTTTTTGATGCCAACGATTGCCAAATGGGAATCTCCCCCCTGACCTACCCCTAAGCTTCAGATGCATATAACCAACTCCACAGTTAATCTTTCCTGCTGCCACATCCAGCTTTTTATTGCAAATCCTCTTAACCAGGTTGATGAGTGGTTGTTTAAATTTTTCAAAAATTGAATATTCTCTGGGTGAAGGACAGAATCATAAAGGACACATATTGTAAATATTTCCTTTTTATTTAAAACACAAAACCAATTCATTCATTCACTAGCCAATCTTTTCATATAAGACTTTCTCTGAATGTGAGCCCACGTACAAATGTTCCATACCATCTTCCTATAACACCCTGGACTGCCCTAAGATTTCAAGTTTTATTTTATCTAAAAATAGAACAAGAATATAAATACACTAACAACACACTCTGAATGCACAAAGCTTCTAGATTTTTACGATTTTTCTCAATCTTTTACAGCTGGTTTGCCCATGCTTAATTCTACAGAAACTTTTTATGGACCCACTCTGCTTTTTCAAGTTAGTTTTCAAACAAACAACTCTCTCAGTTTTCAAGCAGACAACTCTCTTTTTAAACTCAATATTCATCAGTTTATGAGAGATGATGAATTATGATAAAGGATAAAATGATAAAAACAATGAGCATAATGAAGCTCTTGGTGGCACAAAATTCAACTGAACACAGCACACTAAAAGTGGTCTATTACCTTTGAGTGTTTAGGGTGCCTTGGCATCAGATAATACGTTTTATTGTGAAAATGAAAAGCACTGGTTAATCTGAGCTTATTAAGGGGACATGGACTAAGAAAGTTCTTGATTTCCACTTTCCACCTCCATCACCTTGAAGTCATGCTTTCTCCAGCTCCCTGCCCCACCTTAGTAAATGGCAATACACTAGGACTAAACTAAAACTTTTAAATCCCCTCTCTATAAGGCATCAGTAATTCCTGTCTTTCTAGGAGCCCTTATAATATATCCTGGATATATTCACTTCTCTCCATCTCCATCCCTAACATCCACAGTCCATGTGGCACCATCTCCCAACTGTAATAACTTTGTAACTAATCTCCTCACTTCTGTTTTTGCCTCCCCCTATTCTCCATGTAGCAGCCAGAAAGAACTCTGTAAAATATGAATAAGGCAGTGTTGCTTCCCTGCTTTTACAATAACTCATTATTCATGAAACAAAAGTGGAAACTCCTCAAGGAGCCGGCATCTACCTACCTCTCCAGCTTCAGATCATACAATCCTCTTGCCCACCATGCTTTAGGCACAATGCCCCTCTTCTCCACTCCTCTGATATGCCAAGTCCCCACCAGGGCCACTGCACATGCAGTTCATTTTGCCTGGAACACTATTCCACTGAGTTCTCATAAAACTCACTTCATCTTTTTCAGATGTCGCCTCAAATGTTACACCCTCAGAAAGGTCTCTAACTAGCAAGGTATCATCCTAACTAAAGGAGTCCTCTTTTGAGTCTCCCCTCCATCTCTCATATCCAAGTTACTCTGTATCATATCATCTTATGCTTTTTTTTCTTTATATCAGTTATCAAACATGGTAATTATCTTACTTGATTGTATGATTATATGTTTCCATCTCTAGACACTAAAATGTAAAATTTCATTAGAGCAGGAATTATCTCCATCCTGTTCACCACCGTTTTCTTACTACCCAGCTCAGCACCAAGAGTAGCTGCTTAATAAATATTTTCTAAATAAAAAAATGAATCTTCTGAATAAGACCAGCTGAAGATATTCTCTATGAGGTCAACTGATATTTCTATGCATAAAAACCCTCAACTGATGTCCCTGAAAAAAAGACCTGTATAAGAATGTTCATAAGCAGCTTTATTCATAAAGTACAAGCCTGGAAGTGAACCAAATGTCCATCAATAGGAGAATGGATAAACAACTTACAGTAAATGGGAATATTATTCAGTAATAAAAAAGAATAAACCTGTGACACACTGTCTCAAAAACATTTTGTGAAAGAAACCAAATAGAAAAGAGTACATTCTGTATGATTCCAATTATATAAAGTTCAAGAGCAACACAAAACATCTATGGTGATAAATCTCAGAGCAGTGGTCACCTATAAAGGGTAGAGAATGGCTGAAAGGAAGTACAAAAGAACCAGATATGTTCTACATCTTGATAGGTATATGGGTTACATGGGTATATATATATATATATATTTATAAAAATGATTAAATTGCTCACTATATGCAAATTTTATCAGTTTTTAAAAGAACAGAAGCCCTAAATTTGCTTACTCAGACATCACATGGGATGCAAAAACCGAAGAAACAGAACCACACTACTAGCCATTTTCACCAAAGTCTACCTACTCATTTGTTCATTTGCCTCCTAAATTTCTACTCTTCTCTGGCAGAAAAATAAAAAGGTTTGGACCAAAATGTTTGATTAATTGTCCCATGTGGCAACATACTGGAAAAATATCTAACACCATGAGAGAAGATTTAGTATGCATTCATATGTGAATAAACCATATATAGCTATGATGGAAAGCATTAGCCAATACATAAGCAATTAAAGGACTAATCAACGAGATGCCAAGTTATATCAAATTACGATGTGACATGAGAACTCCATCATGAACTGTGTGCTAACGGACCTCTAAGCCATAGTTTGACCATGAATGATATGGTTTTTAATTTTTCTATCCCCCAAAACACCTAAGGAATGCCACAAGCAGACTCATGATGGCACACAAACGCATGAAATGCAAACAAAGAAAATATAAGAATAAGAAACAGAGACATGTAATTAGAATGTACAAAAAAACCTACATGAATCCAATATATACATTTCCTTATAACACTCTATCCCCTAAACAGCCATGTTCATCCACAGTTGCAAGGACCAAAACAGTAGCCAGGAGCCACATGGAGCTACTGAGCACTTAAACTGTGGTGAGGACAAATGAGAAGCTAAATTGTTAATGTTATTACATTTTAATAAACTTTAATTTTAAAACAGAGTTTCAATTCAATTTCTAGGAAGTCTTAAGTATGTTTGTTATGTAACTTGTTATGTAAACCTACTTTTTCAACTGTAAACTTTATGGTATATAGATACAGACCATATTTCCAAGGAAAATTTAATGTCATAATTGAGACGTGCTGTAAGTGTAAAATACACACTGCTTTTTGAAGACTTAATACAAAAAAAAAAGAAAATAGACTAGATCACTAGTAATTCTTTTCATTGATCACATTTTTGAAGCGATATTTTAGATTCACTGTTTTAAATAATAAGTATTAAAATTAATTTCACCTGTTTCTTTTAATTTTTTTAAATGCAGCTACTGGAAAACTGAAAAAGTACATATGTGGCATGCATTATATTTCTACTGGGTTGTACTATTCTGAGGCTTATATATCTAAATGCAGACTAAGTATATCATTATGATACATTAATTATTAATATTTCAAACACCTCCTGACCTTTTCACTTGATTGTCTTCTTTTCTTTAGTTGAATGAAATCTGTTTCCACCCTTTCTGCCAGCTCTAGTTTCCTCTTGTTTCTTTTAAATGCAGCTAAACTGAATCCTATAAAAGAAACATTAAAAATAACATTTGAAAAATATTAGGGCAATGGGGCAGATGAGATATCCTGAAGAGACTCCTCAGGACAAAATCCTTAAGAATATTAGACAAAGGGTTTTATAAAGTCTTTTCAGTGTACAGTGAAGTGGGAGGGAATAAGAAAAATAACCTAAAGTAAAAAAATTAAGAAAAAGGTCAAATCCAGAGAGACAAGAGAGTTCTGAAGATAGATGCTCTCCAGGAGTGTCTGCTAATGCATGCCATGGCCAGCTCTGTTTTGAAGGTCTCTGTGCATAAAAGACAAGAGCTGAGACTTGGGACAATGCAGCAGGAGAAAACGTATTGGAGATCATCCACATAAAAAGGGGGAACCCCAAAGGGTGACATGCCCAATGAAAGGGAAAACTAGAAAATGCCACAATATGCAGAGAATCAGGAAACTTGTAAGTCACATGTTGGCTATAAACATAAAAGAAGAAAAGTCCTGTTACACTTGGCTGGTTTGGGAAGGGGAGTTCTGTTTTGTGGGTGTGTGTGGGTGTGGGTGTGGGTGTGGGGGGGGGTGTACGTGCGTGGGGGGATGGGTGTGTACACACATGTGTGGGGGGGTGTACGCACATGTGGGGGGGTGTACGCGCATGTGCGGGTGTACACGCATGTGTGTGGGTGTGTGTACATGCATGTGTGGGTGTGTGTACACACGTGTGTGCGCATACGTGCACAAGGTGGGGTGGGGGCGGGGGGGCTGCTCTTGAAGAACGATTAGAATTATAAGAACAAAATACATATCTATATAACATTAAAGTATTAAAAAAATATTTAAAAGTTCAGGCAGAATTAAGAGAATTAGTATTACCTATGTGGCCTGAAAAACACAAAAAAACAAAAATGATCTCGGTGAGGTAATCCTTCAAAAACCTATTAAACGCAAATGCAAATACTCCCTGGAAAAACCTACCTTAGCTCACCCAGACCTCAAAGAATTCCCATGTTCCAATTAATATGAGCCCATAGTTAAAAAAACAGTTCATAAAACGAATGAGAAATAAATCACCAAGAATGAAAATATAAAAGTCAGCCAAACATCAGAAAGTGTAATCCAACCGGCAAAGACCTCAGATACTAGTGTAATCGTATATAGAATATAAAACATGTTTATGCTCACAGACATTAAAAAAAGATACTGAAAATATAACTAAGGAAGAAAAGATGATAAAATTCCCAGGCAGACTTGAAGAAGAACCAAATAGAACTTCTAAAAATAAAAAATACAATAACTGGAATTCTAAGACTTGATATACAGATTTAAACAATTAGATTCAGCTGACAAGAGAAATTACAAACTGGAATATAACACTGAAAAGATTACCAAAGTTTTCTGATAATGGCAGACTAAATTCTTAAGAGCAATTCTCCCACCAAATATTATCAAAAATATTGGATAAAATATGAAAAACACCACCTTAAAAAGCATGAAAAACACCACCTTAAAAGCATTAAAAACCGTATAAAAAGTATCGAGCTTTTCTCGGGGTAAACTGAAGACTAAAGCTATTATTATTGCACTGTGAGCATTTGCCAACACTTGCGCACTTGAATTTGATTCCATGGCATCAAGGAGAGGCATAAGTCAAACCCAGAGCACATTAAAGGCGGGAGTTTCATAGGAGACACTTCCCACAGCAAGCTAGGGATTAAAAGGGCCAACATCCCCACAGGAAGGCTGAGCTAGAACCAAGCATGTCCACCCCTACCCTCTACCCCAATACCAAGTGCATTTAGGCAAGCTGGTTGTCTCCAATGCACTGAAAGGAAATATCTGCTCACCCAGAACACTATATCCAGTAAAATTAACCTTCAAAAATGAAGGTGAGGGCTTCCCTGGTGGCGCAGTGGTTGAGAGTCCGCCTGCCGATGCAGGGGACACGGGTTTGTGCCCCGGCCCGGGAGGATCCCACATGCCGCGGAGCGGCTGGGCCCGTGAGCCATGGCCGCTGAGCCTGCACGTCCGGAGCCAGTGCTCCGCAATGCCTGCACGGCCGGAGCCAGTGCCCCCGAATGGGAGAGGCCACAACAGTGAGAGGCCCGCGTACCGCAAAAAAAAAAAAAAAAAAAAAAAAGTTTAAAAAATAAAAATTAAAAATGAAGGTGAAATAAAAATAGTTTCAGGTGAACAAGAATGAGCAAATTCATCACCAGCAAGACCTGTACTAATGAAAAATATTAAAGGGTGCTCTTCAGTAACAGGCAAAATAATACAAAGTGAAAGCTCAGAGACAAAAAAAAAAAAAAAAAGGTAGGGGAGAGGGGTGGGGAATTAAGTGCAAAGAAAAGAATATATATGCAGGCAAATCTAAATGAAAATTGACTGTAGTAAAACAAAGTGTCACAGTGTTTTTAAGTGCATATTAATTTTCTCCACATTGATGTAAATTAAAATAACAGTGGGAAAATAACAAAGATACTCTAACATATTACCTTTAAGATTAATCAAGAAAATTTTAAATAAGGAAAAACAAATATGTTAGGAAAATTAGGTGGAAAAGGAACCAGAGTTGCCCTCAAGACAAAGTCTAAGAACAATAGTGTAGTAATGGACAAAAATAAGTAATGGAACTGACCAACAAATTTAGAAACAAACTCATGTATATCCTAATAGAATTTGAGAATAACACTGCTTTTTCATACCAGTGGGAAATCTATATGTTATTCAGTAAACTTTCTTGGCACAATACATTACCTATTTGGGGAAAAAAACACAAATTAAATTCCTACCCCACACTACACACAAAACTGAAACCTTATAAGTATTAATGATTTAAACATATAAAATCTAAAAAAAGCAGTCCAAAAAGATTAAGCCATCACACAGTAGGCATAAATACCAGTCTTTTTATATCAATCTTTTTTGAGAGAGATTTTATTTTTTATTTTTACTCGTTTTAACATTAAAGTAGAATATTTTACATTGAATGTTATCAAAGCCAGAATCCATCAAAAGGATGGTTCATTGATAAAACCACATAAAATTTAAAATGTCTACAAGGCAAAAGACATCATATGCAAAGGTAAATGATAAATGGCATCTTTTTAAATTTTAAAGTATATGCAAATAGTTATAGATAGGATTAATAACCTTGAATCAGAATAGTCTGATATAAAATTAATAAGCTGGAGCTAGAGGGAAGATGGCAGGGTAAGAGGCACCAAGAATCTGTCTCCCCACCTAGACAACAACTGGCCTGATAGAATCTGTCTAATGTTAAGTATTATACAACTCTGGAGTCTATTAAAGAGGCAGGTTTCCAGGGGAAAGCTTCATTGTAAACTGTGGTTAATTTGGGTCAACTTCAGCTCTTCACACAGTAGCCTCCCCACACCCCATCCCCAACCCTGTGGCAGGCAGCTGGGCATACACTCCTAGAGCAGCCTGCACACAGCTTGTGAGAGTCAGGGTGGGAAATAAAGACCCTCTCCTCCAAATACCAGAATCTGTGCTCTGATTGCTAGTTCTGGTCACAGAGGTACAGACTCAGAGGCAGAGAGCCCTTGTTGCAATGCCTCTCCCTCCAGCTGAAGTGACCTCCAGGGAATTTAAAAGGCTAGTCCTTGTCTCCCTTTTTGGAGACAGACATTTAAGGAGATATACAAATGGCCAAAACGCACATGAAAAGATACTCAACAGCATAATCATTAGCGAAATGAAAACTGAAATCACAAGATACCACCTCATACCCATTAGGATGGCTATTACTAAACAAACAAACAAAAAACAAAATAACAAGTGTTGATGAGGGTGTGGAGAAATTGGAACCTTTGTGCACTATTACTGGGAATTTAAAATGGTGTAGCTGCAATGGAAAAGAGTACACTGGTTCTTCAAAAAATTAAAAACAGAATTACCATATAATCCAGCAATTTCACTTCTGGGTACCCAAAAGAGTTGAAACAGATATTTGAACACCTGTGTTCATAGCAGCATTATGCGTAATAGCCAAAAGTTGGAAACAACTCAAGTTGCTTCAACCCATTCAATGTATAAATGGATAAACAAAATGTGATATATACATACAATGGAATATTATTCAGCCTTAAAAAGAAATTCTGACGCATGCTACAACATGGTTGAACCTTGAGGACATCATGTTAGGTGAAACAGGCCTGTCACGAAAGAAAAAAAAAAATGTATGATTCCGCTTATAAGAGGTACCTAGAGTAGTCAAATTCATAGGGACAGAACTAAGAATGGTGGTTGCCAAGGGCCAGGTGGAAGGAAACAAGGAGTTAGTGTTTAATGAGTACAGTTTCAGTTTCTCAAGATGAAAAGGATTTTGCAGATGGATGGTAGTCATAGTTATACACTGTAAATATACTTAAAGCTACTGAAATGTACCATTAAAAATGTTTAAGATGGTAAATTTTACATTGTGTATTTTACCGAAATTTTTTTAAATGTACATGAATATTTATTTATAGCAGCATTATTTATTATAGCCCCAAACTGGAAATAACCCAGATGCCTTTCAATGGATAAATGATTAAACAAACAGTGGCACATCCACTGTTTAGCAATAAGATGGTACAAGCTATTGATAAGAACAACCACCTGGATGAATCTCAAGAGAATTATGCTAAGTGATAAAAAAGCCAATTCCCAAAAACTCGTATTCTATATGATACCATTTATATAACATTTTTGAAATGACAAAATTATACAAACGGAGAATAGATTAGCAACTGCCAGGTGTCAAGGAAGGGGTGAAGGTTGGAGGTGAGTGGGTGAGACTATAAAAGGGCAACATGAGAGATCCCTGTGGTGATAAAAGTGTTGTGTATCTTGACTGTCAATCCTATCCTGAATGTGATATTGCACTGTAGTTTGGCAAGATGTTCCCATTGGTGGAAACTGGGCAAAGGGTACATGGAATCTCAGCATAACTGGCCATATTAACTAGCCATATGAAATTAAGTGTTGATATATCATATACCAGTTATGATAAAACTCTACAATTACAAAGTATGTTTAATATCATGTTGTCTTTCAAAGTGCCTTACGCAAAGGCAGAAAAACTGTAAGAACACAATCTAGCCAATAGAAAAGAAGAAAATAGGATTCCTTGTGGCGGAATCATGCCCATAAATTGAAAGAATAGAATAATGTCCTTAATCTACCCTTTACTTAATTTAAAGATGTATCCCAGGTCCAATCAAAGCATAAAACAGCTGAAAATTAAGGAATAGATGGTAGCAACTTTGTAGCACAAACTATTTAAGGTTGTCCTTTACCAAAGGAAAACAAAATTACTTTCCTTTCAATTTCAAGTTTAATGAATTTTCTGGAAGAATTCAAAAGAATGTACACATTCCATCTCAGACATTCTGAAAACTGAATGCGCATTGAAATTACCTACAAAACTTTAAAAACTACAGATGCCTGGGTTCCATCTACAGAGTTGCCGTTTTCATTGATTTTGAGTGCAGCCAGGGCTTCTGAATTTTTCAAAGCTCCCCAGTGACTCTGATGTGCAGCCAAAGTAGAAAACCACTGCTCTATTGGTTACACCTAACTCCAGATACGATCAATCACTAAAATCATCTTATTAGTCAGTGCTAAAGAGCTAAGCCTATTAAATTCTGATGAAATCACATCACCAAGATCATTTTCACATCCCACATATTAATAACAGTGAGAATGATATTAACAGTCAACATCTGAATGTTTCTATGCACCAAAAATTGGAGTAAGAATTCTTGATACATTACCTCAAGGAATCACAACGTCTCCATGAGAAAAGTGTCTTGGAGGTAACTTGCCCCTGGTCACATAAAAGCCTCTAAAGTCTGCTCTGAGCTACTATGTGGTCATCAACGGCACCAACCATACAAAGCCAGACTTCTCAAAAGTAGACAGCAAACCTCTTAGGAATCCGGCAATAGCCAGCAAAACAGTAAATGCACATCCTCTATGAGTCAGCAATTCTACTTCCAACTATCTACCCCAATAGAACACGTATATATTAAGTGATGTGTACAAGAATATTCATGGAATTATCAATGTTAATGGCAAAATCTAGAATCAACCTGAATGCCTATCAATAAAGAAACAGCTAAATAAATATGGTAAAATGCTATTCAACAGTTTAAAAATTAATTCATCTATATATATCAACATGGACAGATTTCAAAATACATCTTGCTGCATTACAAAAAATATTTTAAAAAGCCATGTTATAATACTACTAATCTACAAACTTACTAAAGATACTACAGTATGATACCATTTATCTACTTAAAAAAGAATACTATATATTCTTTTCCAACTATATATGTTGGAATACTATATATTCCAACATTTCTGTTGGAACAGAGAGAAGCAAATCAAACAAGTAACTGTGTGGTTATCAGACTGAGCAGGAGTCTGGGATTGGGAATGGAAGTAAAAAGGAAGACCAGGTTTATGTAGAATGCTTCAATATTTAAGAAGATAACTTATTCCTCTACCACACAATTAAAAAGTAATAAATACAATGGTTAGATACATTTATTAATTTATATTATTTTTATTATTATATTTGTTAATGGTACACATTTACAAAACATCAGTTCCAGCTCCTGGTAATGAAAGAATAGCTTATATGAGACTAACCTACAGACCAATAATAATTACAAACTCTGGGCAGAAGTTTTAAACTAAAAAAAAAAAAAAAAAAAAAAAAAAGCCTATTTGAAGGCAAGTAACCAAAAGCTGGCAGAAATAGGAGAGGATTCAACCACTGAAAGAAAAGAAACACACTGGGTGAGATCCAAATTCAAACAGCTTTCCCCATGAGGCACTCCCCACTCTGTGAGATACACAGAAAATAGAGCTCAGGTAGAAAACTACAGTCTTATTGGTCTGAGATGAAGGAGTCTGGGGCTACTGAAGCCACTGGAAAGTAAGGGAGGAATCCTGAAAAGGAGAGATCCACAAAAAAGGAGGCCCAAAAATCTATGTAAAAGTCCCCTCAAATCCTGAATGAGTCCTTAACTGTTCATACAGGATGCAAGATTCCATAAAGTCCAATGAGGAAAATAACAGCTGAAAAGTGAACAGATGTTTTAGTAAATACCCACTGTAGGAGAGACAAAATTTAAAGTTTGAGACTTTCCACTGAAACCCCAGAAAGGCCATATCTCAGGAATAAAGACCACAAACTAGTACTAAGAGACAACTCTAGGATTAAGAAAAAACTGAAACAGACTCACTTTAACAAAGCCAAAAACCAGGCTGTGACAATATCAAGGTGAACTGCAAACAATTTAATTACATGTTAGAACAAACTCAACATCATTCAAAGGATGATAACAAATCATAGTCTCTAAAATGTATCATCCACAATGCTCAAGGTGTAATTTTTTTTAAAAAAATTGAGACATGCAACTAAACAGGAAAGTGTGACCAAGGTCAAGAAAAAAAAATCTATCAATAGAAACTGACCCACAGATTACCTAGATTTTAGAATTAGCAGTCAAAGATTTCAAAATAACAATGATAAATATGGCAACAATGGATATAATGGGTGAAGACATGGGAAATTTCAAGACAAAGATGAAGGCTGGTTTTTTTAATGGAAACTTTAAAACTGAAAACATAATATTTTATATTTTTTAAATCATAACATCAGATTAATATTAAATTAGATACTGCAGGAGGAAAGATCAGTAAACTCAAAGACCAATTCAACAGAAATCAAACAAATAGAAGTGTGATGGTTAATTTTATTTGACAACTTGACTGGGCCAGAGAGTGCCCAGATATTGGTCAAGCTTTATTCTAGGTATGTCTGTGAGGGTATGTTTGATAAGGTTGAGATTTACATTTAAATTGATAGAAGGAGTAAAGCAGACTGCCCTCCCTATGTAAGTGGACCTCATCCAATCAGCTCAAGGCCTTAATAGAACAAAAATGCAGACTCTCCCAGAGTAAGAGAAAATTCCTCTTGCCTGACTGCCTTTCAACTAGAACATCAACTTTTTCCTGCCTTGACACTTGATCTGAAACATTAGCTGTTCCTGGGTCTCAAGCCTGCCAGCCTTCACACTGGAACTATACAATTGACCCTCCCAGATTTCAGGCCTTTGAACTTGGATTGAAACTACCCCATTGGCTCTCCTGGTCTCCAGCTTGCTGACTGACCCTGCATATCTTGGGACTTGTCAGCCTCCATAATTGCTTGTCAGCCTCCATGATTGCCAATTCTTTATAATATCTCTTTAGATAGATAGATGATAGATAGATAGATAGGTATCTTATTGGTTCTGTCTCTATGGAGAATCCTGACTAATACAGAAAGCACAGAGAACAAAGACTGAAAAAAATCAGAGCCTCAGGAACACATGACAGCATCAAATGTTTTAATATAAGTGAAACTGAAGTCCTAGAAACAGATGAAGGAGAGCATGAAGCAGAGAGTCCAACAGTTTTCCTAATTTGATTAAAAACTGAACCCTCAGATTCAACAGGCACAATAAAACTAGCACAAAGGAAACCATACCTAGGTGAAAACAAACAGAACAATTTTTAAAAACAGTCAGAGAAAAAAGAAGATACATTACACACAAGGAAGCAATAATAATCATGTCTAACTTCCTAGCAGAAACAATGGAATCCAGAATATAATGGAATAACATCTTTAAAAGTGCTAAAAAGATACAATGGAATATTATTCGGCTATAAGAAGGAAATTCTGATACATGCTACAACATAGATGAAAACATGCTAAGTGAAATAATCCAGACACAAATGACAAATATTACGTGATTCCACTTAGAGGAGGGACCTAGAACAGGCAAATTCATAGACAAAGAAAGCAGAATAAAGGTTACCAGGGACAGGTAAGAGGGGGATGGGTAATCACTGTTTAATGGGTACAGAGTTTCTGTTTGGGTTGAGGAAAAAATAGAAATGGATAGTGGCGATGGTTAATCAACACTATGAATGTATTTAGTACCACTGAATTATATACTTAAAAATTGTTAAAATGGTAAATTTTTTGTTATGAATATTTTACCACAATTAAAAAAAAAGAGAAAAAGTGCTAAAAGGAAAAAACCTGCCAGCCTAGAAGTCTATATCCAACAAAAATGTCTTTTCAAAGTAAAAGCAAAATAAGGATGTTTTTCAAATAATGAAAGCTGAGAAAAGTTTTCACCACTACATCTACCACATTACCAGAAAATATGTAGCCTTCCAGGCTGAAGGAAAAGATGCCAGAAAGAAATTCAAATCTACATATAGGAATGAAATATGTAAGTACATGTGAAAATGTGTAATAAACTTAGAATAAACGTTAGAAAGACATTCTAAAAGCTGAAGGGGAATAAAAACCTACAAATTATGCCCCCCAAAACGTAATCAAGTATAAAACATTATCATTAACCAGCACCAACATACCATTTTATTTCTACTGAGGATTAAACAAATGGCTGAGTATAAGATGGTATTTAAAATTTTTTTAATCTAAATAATAGTTATAATTTCTCCTTTTAAATTCCCCATAGGTCAGAACCATTCTTTTTTGAAAAAAAAAAAAAAAAGAATATATCACTTAACTTTCAAACACTTTATTCAGAGAACATTTCTTGTTGATTGGTATATAAGTTATAAAAAAAATCTATGGCACAATATGTTTTTCTTATTACAAGTATAAAAAATAGTCAAAAATAATTTTGCCATCCTGAAAAAAAATCTAGTACTATTTTCTAACACATTTTTATATAAATGTTCTGAAGTAAAATTGGCAGACTGAATGCATGAATTCATCTCCATGCCCTACTAAAACTTTACCAAAAAGAAATTTAAGTGGGGGAAAAGACTGACATACACAAGCAGTGATTATAATGAAAAGGGAGATATCAACAGTTTTAGAACATAGAAAGCAAGTGGACAAACAGTAACTAATTGAGCAGAGGAAGATGAACCCCAATGCCCACTAGCCAAGACATCACAAAGCAAACTAATCTCGGCCAAAGTAAACTAATTCCTGCCAAAGAAACATCAAGAGAGCTCAAAGTAGAAAGCACCTGGTGTCTCTGAAAGCCAGGTTGAGACTAAAAACAGGAGAATGGGCAGAAAATGTCAATAAGGAACATGGAGATGCCCAAATCCTCTCCTTGTGCTTGCAGAAAATGTGGAGAGGCTGAACTAGATGGGCACCAAATTAGCAGACACCAAGCACATCTGGGAGCAGGTACGGGGCTCTACCTAAAACTGAGTTTAATGTAAAAGTCTGATAAAGGCACCATGACACCTCCAGCCCCTTCCCTTGTTCTGTACCAGAATACTGGCTATTGCCTTGCCAGAGCTGGGAAGATTTCTCTGTCTAATCCAAAAGAAAAATGTGTAGAGAAATGATCAACGCCTCCCCTCATGAGGTCAAACAGACCTGCCCTCGCACACAAAGCTGCCAACAGGTCTTTAGGTAACTCACTCATGAATATGAAAACTGCAGAGGGTCACTAGATAGTTGAGGAAATTAGCTAACATGTATTAGGGTTTGAAACAAACACAAAGTAAGACAGAGGAAGCAGAAACAGTGGATAAGAACAAGTTTTAAACCATAATATCCTAAGAGAGAGAGTAAAAATACTGAGTTCATGAAACAAAACCCCATGTCTTAAAAGTATTAATCACAGATGACTCTCTAGAAATTAAAAATATGAAAACCAAAATTATAAATTCATTAGAAGTAGAAGATTTGGAAGATAAAATTGAAGACACTTCCCAGAAAGCAGGACAAAAGACAGAGATTTTTAAAAGGAGAAAAAGTAACTTTTGAAAATGATACATGGGACTAGAGCGCAAGATCCAACATCTAATTCAAAGAAATTAGAAAAATATAACAGAGGAGAGATAGGGGGAGAGATTATTACACAGATTTTTTTTAATTTCCCCAAAGCACATGAATTGTCAGATGGAGAGTCCAAAAGAGTACCCAGTATAATAAGTAAAAAAAGACCCATCCCAAGATATCATTGAGGTAATAAGATATCTTATTCACTGAAATAAGAACTTCCTTCCAAAGAGGCAAAAGACACCACAAAAAAATGGGAATCAAAGTGCCAGCGGACTGCATAATAGCAAGACTGGAAATTAGAAGACAGAGCAATTTCTTCAGAAACCTAAGCGAAAGTGATTTCCCACCTTACATGTATCAAATGAGGGAGTAAAACATGAAAAAAAAAAAAAAACATTCGGAAACAGACAATTTGATACTGGAGAGAGGAAAAGGGAATTCCAAAGTGATGGGGAGGTGAAGACCAGATGACAGCTGCACAGCAGGCCTACTGAGCGCCCACTCTAGACCCAGGTTGCCAGGTGGCCTGCCTCCAAGGAAAAACAAGATGGAATTGGCAGATGAGCTGATTTGTGTGCCTAATATAAGAGCTCCACAGCAAGTTCCACTGGGGAGACTCTAAGGCAGAATTCGTGGCGGCGAGTGTGAGGATCCAGGACTCTCACACTCCCTGCCTCCCTGCACACACACATTTCTCCTCCTTCCAGCCTCTCAATATTACAACTTGCAGCAGTACGGAATTCATTTTGAATATAATGTTACTAAGAGCTGGTCCTTATTAGACACTTGCTATGATAAATAGTCATCTCTTTTTTATACAACTTGGTTTCCTTGGAGCTAATGATTCCTCACTTTTTCATTTGATTATTTAAATTACATTCATAGATTACTTGATAAAAATTTAAAGATTTAAAAAACAAGTAGTATATGTTTTTACTAATTGTTTTATGCATAAACATGTAGCCATGATTTCTTTTTTAAGACAGACATATAAAACACACATATATATACATATTTATAACCTCATTTTTCACTTTTTTAAGTCATTATTAGATTTAATCATTATCAGTCTTTATAACAATTTCCAGCTACTTCATAACATTTCATTATAAGGCTATGTGGTAGTTTACTCATGTTCCTCTGTGTTGGACATAAGTCTTTTTCAAATTTTTTAATAATCTTTTTTTATGTTTTTCTTTTTTTCCCTTTTTTTATTGAAGTAGTTGATGTACAATATTACATAAGTCACAGGTATACAATATAGTGATTTCACAATTTGTTAAAGGTTATACTCCATTTATAGTTACTATAAAAATTGGCTATATTCCCTGTGTTGTACAATATATCCTTGTAGCTTATTTTATATATAATAGAATTTTTTTTACATTCTTAATAATGCTCACTGAGTACCCTTCTACATAAATCTATGTCTATATCTCTGATGACAAGTTCCGAGAAGCAGAATGGGTTTAAGGCTTTTGATCTATACTACTTAGCTGTCCTCCAAAATTTCTGCCAATCTACATTTGTACCTACAATGTATTATGTTCATTTTACCACACACTTACCAGCAGTAATACAATATTTTTTAACTCTTTCACCAAGTGAGCGGGAACAGATTTAACATGTACTCATCTTAATTTGAATGTCCCTATTAGTTATGTTATATTATCTATTTATGACTTTTGACCTTTTTCTATTGGGGTATCACATGTATTCGTGTGACTTTTAATCTGGCAAAACTCTTCATAGAT
Organism: Physeter macrocephalus; assembly: GCF_002837175.3. Taxonomy (NCBI): domain Eukaryota; kingdom Metazoa; phylum Chordata; class Mammalia; order Artiodactyla; family Physeteridae; genus Physeter; species Physeter macrocephalus. The sequence continues at coordinate 37,964,592 of NC_041227.1, forward strand.
TAAGCATATGTATCCCATTGTCATAGTTATGATAAATGTTTTTTCAGTCTTAACTCTTCTGCAGTCACACTTTTGTTCTTCCTTCTCATACACCTGGTACCTAGATAGGCCTTCCTCAGCTCAAGGATGGGTAAATGTTGACCTATGTTTTCTTCTCTCTCTCTGAGTGGCTGGTATTATGGTTTTATTGTTAGTAATTATTTTAAGTAGTCTAAAAGGGATCCTTTAACAACACTTCTATAAAAACATGAGCAAGGACTTCCCTGGCGGCGCAGTGGTTAAGAATCTGCCTGCCAATGCAGAGGACATGGGTTCGATCCCTGGTCCAGGAAGATTCCACATGCCCCGGAGCAACTAAGACTATGAGCCACAACTACTGAGCCTGCGTGCTGCAACTACTGAAGCCCACGCACCTAGAACCCGTGCACCGCAACAAGACACCACAATGAGAAGCCTGCACACTGCAATGAAGAGTAGCCCCCACTCGCCGCAACTAGAGAAAGCCCATGCACAGCAACGAAGGCCCAATGCAGCCAAAGATTTTTTTAAAAGCACGAGAAAGCAGGAGTAGGGGGACCTCAAGAATATAAAGGTGGCTTAAAATCAAATAACTTTCTATTTATCTTTTAACTAAAATATTTCAACATACAAGCTTTCTTCCTTAAATATAGGTACTATATGGATCAAAAGCAATGTAACACTTTCAGGTATATATGCTAATACAGCTTAATTTTGAAAAGTTTTACTTACTTGTGGTCATGATGTTAGGAGGGCAAGAGGGTATTCCATGATCTACTGCCCATCTGTAGGCTCCTTCTCCAACTAAAAAGCTAATGACAGAAAAATTACTCTTTTAAAAATTCATAGTGTCATCTTCTCCTACATATTCAATAAAGTAATATAAGTAATATAGTAAGGCAACTGAAAAAAATTTGCAATACCTCAAAATGGCCATATGCCTAAAAATTTCTTTTAATTTTTCCCCAAGTTAGAAATTTTATAAGTAGAAATGGTACAATATCATTTGCAATAACTAACCAGTAAAAATTGGCAAAATGTAACATAAGAAGTAAAAATGGTTGATTTCCCAGTGGAAAATATTAAGATTTATCTTGGATCAACTGTGGTTCTCAGTTTATGTACAAGATCTATTTCATCAGATTAAGAGTCAAAGCTTAAGTGAATGTCTTCAGATTTAGTATTCTTGCCTAGTATAACACCTGGATCTATCCAAAATGAGTGGGGTACATCCAGAGATGCCCAAACACAATGATATGCACTTACATTTCTAAGCCTCGATGCAATAAAAATATATATATGGCTGTCAGAATCATTTTTACTGTGGTAAATAAAGCAGTGTGGTATGTCCCAAAAGTAATTTTTTTAAGTCCCAAACTGCAAGTTTTAACATAACAAAGTGAATAAAAGGATACTGTTAGCTAACTGTAAAAGACTTCCTTTAAAAGATTTCAAATAGCATGCAGGATAATTAACCACCCCATTCCTTAACACAGTAATAGCAAGCAGTTACCATAATAATCAATCACTTCATCTCCTTCCACAGCCAACTTCTTAAAGCTCTCAGCCAGCTAGTAATGGATTCCTTGAACTAGTGCCTACTCATTAGTTTCCTGCTCCCTATTTTTTGTTTCTGTTCTTCTAATCATTCCAACACTAAAAACTCGAAGTAATACATATTGAAGTCTTTAGATTTGATTGTTCGTAAGAAGATCAATGACAGATTAGAAGAATAAAGTCTAAGTTGATACTCAGAAACATATCCAAATGGCTCCAATGAGAAACAAATTGGTTAAGCCCAGTAACTATTTTTCAGTATGTATGAAGGTGAGAATGGAGGGAGCATTAAAAAAAAGAGAGGAGGAAGAGAGCCAACAAGAATACCTCTTCAAACTTCCATTTTTAAAAAAAAATCTAAAGGACTCCAAAAATAGAAAAGTTCCTCCTATTCCTGTATCAAATGAAGACCACTGCAAAGAAACTACAAAGAAAAGCTGTCACATAAAGGAAAATGGAAGAATAACTGAGGTAGGAACTTGGATGCAAGTTGAGCTGTCCTGACAGCATTTGTAGCACTTCCTTCTGCTAGAAAAAGACTTTGATGTAAGAAATAAACTCCCTTCACGTGAAGACGTAAAAGAGATACTGAAGTATTAAATTAAATGATCAGGACAGAAGTTTGGAGCTGAATCTAGTATTCTCAGCACTCCCATTCGTCATTTGGGGTTCTATCCAAGCATCTGGAATCGAAAGTATTTTATAACATAAGCTTAGTTTTATTTTTCATTTCTTAATCATTCATAAGTTTGATTCTAAATAAAATTAGTTTGCCATTGTCTGCTATGCAAGGTTTTAAATACATTAGGCGTTGTACAATATTCACAGGAAGGTGCATATTTGGATGCCGTCTTATGGATAAGAATTCTGAGATCCTGACCTTTCCTTACTACCAAAAATTACTTGTCCGGTAGTTTGACATCACACAAAATGGCATATAACTGCTTCTGAAATCATTTTAAAATGCTAAAAAGCTACGTGAGCTTTCGCTAAAAACTATACTATCAAAAATGAAAAATCTCTTCCCACAACACTAAATGCAGCACCAATTCAAATATTTCTCAAATATTCTTCTGACTCTCCAAGGAGAAAGCTTTCACAGAAGTTTCACCTCATTTCACTGGAAAAATCCATCGACTCCACCTTGTTAACACATCCAGGATCTGACCACTTCTCACCACCGCCCTGGTCTGAGCCACCATCATCTATTACCTACAGTGTTGAAACGGCCTTATCACTTCCATGGTCGCCTTGCTCCGTCCCCTGCCTCAGTCTAATCTCAACACACCAGCCAGTGACATCCTTGTAAAACACAAGTCAGGTAATGACATTTCTCTTCTCAAAATCCTGCGAAAGCCCTCGTGAGAGCTCTAGCATGAAAACTGGAGCCTTCACCAGGATCTCCAGGCTCCCAAGTGACCTGGTCTTCTCTGCTCCCTTCTGCCCTCATCTCTTCTTCCTCTTGCCCCCTGGCTTACTCTGCTGCAGCCTCTTACAAAACACAAACATGCCAAGGGGACTCCTGCCTCAGGGCCTTCACCCTGACTGCTCCCTGTCAGGGTCTTCCTTATTTCCCAAATGGCAAATTTCCCCATCTGTTTAAATATATCTCCCTGATGAGGCCAATTTAAAACTGTACCCAACACACTGCACTCCTCTACCCAGTACTCCCAATCCCTCTCATTCTGTCTTTTTTACATTTTTTCTTTTTTCTACCTTCTCACATACCATATACTTTATAACTGATGATATTATCTGTTGTTTATATCTATCTCCCTCAAATGAACTGTAAGCTTCACCACAACAGGGATCTTTGTTTTTCATTGATATCCATATATGCTAAGCATTTAGAACAGTGCCTGAAGCACACTAAGCATTAGAAAAACATTGGCAAGATATTCAGCAATAAACTAGGGTGTCAAAATTCTCTAAAGGACAGCATTTTCCTTGTGCTATGCTCTCCTTAATTTACACTAAAGCAAGTCTAAAGTGTTAAGAAACAAAAGCAACACTACTGAGACCAGCACTGAGTGGGATTATTAAAACCTTCAACAAGCTGAGCTATTGAAGTGCCAGCATAGTCAAACACCCGAAAACACAGTGAGGTCAATTACAATTTCATGGATGGGAAATTTTCAAAAACCATGACACTATGTAGTCAGTCTAAAAATGTGCAATTTAGTGATTCAGAAAGCTCTCAAAACTGCTTAAAATGCATTATGCTGGATGAGAAAGATATAATGAGAGAAAATGATAGCTGCTTCTTTGGACTTAAAAATGGATTTCTATATATTTTACCTATTACTTCTTTATCATAAATGCACAGAACTGAAGAAAGACCACCAATTTGGTGGCTACTGATTATTTAAAGCTTACAAACACATAAAGTGCAAATAAGGGAGAACCTGCTGTATGTGGAAATAACACATAATGACCAAATTAAATAATAAGGATTTAACTCTTCTTAAAATTTTTATTACAAAAATTTTCAAACATATACATTACAGAGAACAGTGTAATGATCCCAAAGGATCATCACCCATTTTCATCAATTGTTAATACATTGCTAATCTCATTCATTTATACTCCCACCCAGATTATTTTGAAGCAAATCTCAGATATCATAAACTTCAAATATAAATATTTTAGCATGCATCTCAAAAAATAACTTTTTAAAAAAACATAACAACATAACCAATTGACACCTAAAAAAATTAACAATAAATCCTCAGAATCAAAATAGTTTATTCAATCAATGTTCACATTTCCCTGATTGTCTCATAAAATTTTTACTATTATTGTTATTTTTGCCTTTTAAACTATTTTGTTTGAAGGGGAACCCAACTAACCCATCCATAACTCCTGATTAGTTGATAGCTCTCTTATGTTTCTTTTAATCTATAGGTTTTTAAATTTTCTTTTCACATTCATACAACAAAGGTACTAAAATCAATGAATTTATGAAACACAATAGAGTAAATAGTATTTTTAAATAAACAATGTACCAAAAATTAAATTTGCATCTTAAAAAATCTGAGGGTCTAATGAGCAACAATGCTTTTCTAGCTTTCCCTTTTTCACCAAAAGAAACATAATTTCCAAAAATTATAACTCATTCTATAACATATTAGGGTAGCAGTCGGCAATTTTTTTTCTGTAGAGGGCCAGATAGTAAACAGTTTAGGCTTTGTGACCAGATGTCTCTGCTGCAACAACTGTTTGGCCTTTGCAGAGCACAAGCAGCCATAGACAATATGTACACAAATGAGTATGGCTGTGTTCCAATAAAACTTTATTTACAAAAAACAGGCAGTAGTCCAGATTTGGCCCACACGCCATAGTTTGACAACCCCTGTTCTAGATGGTTATGCCTATCAAAGTTGTAGCCTATCATAATGAAGGAGGAAAGAGTAAAAATAAATAAAATTTATTTACTTTTATAAATAAAATAAACTTAGGAAAATACGACACAGTTTATGATAGTAGGCCCACCAAATTTATGAGGATATCATATGCATGCTAAATATATTCTACTAATCTGACCAAACACCAATACTTAAATAATACATCATATCATGGTGGCAATAACCAGAAAATTAAAACATAAAAAATTATCAGCTAATAGAAATACCATTCTGCCTAAAGTTCTGCTGAGGGTTTTTCTAACAAAGCAATAAGAGTTTATAAAATTCTAACAGAATTTAGATACAGCTGAAACAAATACACTCCCTGTCTTCCTCAATGAGATATACAGACAGATGAACTTTTTATTTAAAGACTTCTTAGAAAACACCCAATGACTTGCTGCCCCCATAGAGTCACCTGCCTCTTCAACAGACGACACCAGAAGACCACAGTTTCTAAGTCCTCCATCTGCTTTTGATAGTTTTTCTACCTCTATGCCTGGCATACAGGAAGTAAACAAGAAATATTTGCTGAATGAAGGAATGGGTAAGTGAATGAATAACTAAATGGGTGTAAACATTACTTCCTACTATTATAAAAGGATTCTACTCTATGGGTTCTAATCTGCTGCTTCTAATGTGATAAGGACAGACTCCATAAATTTTTAATACCATGACAGTGTCAAGTATGGTACTCAGTTTCTTTGTTGGCAAAATGTATGTTACCCTCATAAGTCATATAATGATTTTATGAGATAATACACGCAAACCACATAAAACAATGCTTCTCATAGTGTACAAATGCAATAAATTTTAGCTATTATCAGTATAGAAATTAGATAACTAGACTTCTTAGGGTTGTGCGTAAACAAGCTTAAAGTAAAAACATGATAAATTTGTTTTATTTATTTAGGATACTCGGAATTTGGGTTTCTTTAAAACTACTGCAGGTATACTGTGAACTTGCAACGTATGTGAGAGACTTATGCTTCTGGACAAGATGGAGAAACAGGGAATACATTTACACTCTTGCCTGAACCAATGGAAAACAAAAATCAGACAAAATACAGAAAATGATAGTTTTCAGGCATTAGACAGTAGGTAGCACAGGACAGTGATCCTTGAAAGAAAGGAAACAAACAAGGTAAACCTTATGATTGCCCTAGCTTACTGCCTGGAGAGTTTGCAGCCACAGCACAGGAACAGGAACTCAGGCAGAGCCCTGCAGTCTCTCTGAGTTGAAGACAGAGAGCTGGGCATCCAGAGAAGCTCAGGTGGCCGAGTTCACAGGGCAGAGAACCAGAGAGGAGACAGCTGTGCAGAGAAAGGACTCAAGAAATCTACAGAGTCCACCTATAGTCTTCAGATCAGTGTATGTGTAAGAGGAAATCATCCAAAGCCTGGGAAAGAATAACACGAAAAGTTTTAGAGGAAGCAATCCCCAAGTTCACACAGGGCCAGAAACAGCTCCTGTTCCCACCAAAGTAAAAAACCCATTCTAGTTGCATCTGTTATAGTACTCAGAAAGGTTTTGCCCAACAGCAAAGCAAAATTAGCTCAAGGCTAAATGCTTCTCTAGTTGCATGTAACAAAGTATAAAGCAAGATCTGAAAGGATGAAACTGTCTCTAAATAAATTAACCGCATCCTAGAATTAAAATACAGAAATATCCAACACAAAATAAGGCAAAACTCACAATATCTGGAATCCAATAAAAAATTACCAAACATGCAAAGAAGCAGGAAAATGTAACCTATAATGAGAAAAATCACTCAACTGAAAACAACCCAGAAATGACAAAGATGACAGAATTAGGAAACAAAGATATTAAAACAGTTACTATAATTGTATTCGTATACTCAAGAAGCTACAGGAAATATGAAACATGTTAAGTAGATACATAGAAGACATTTTTTTAAGGTGTAAACTGAACTTCTAGAGATAAAAACTACAATGTCAGAAATGAAAAAATAAACTGGATGGGATTAACAGGTGATTCGATATTGCCAAAAAATAGTGAACTTGAAAACAGCAATGGAAATTATTCAAAATGAAACAAAGAGAAAAATGAATGGAAAAAGTAAATTATCAGTGATCTGTAGGACTACTACAAGAGGTCAAATATACGTGTAATTGGAATCCTGGAAGATAGAAGAGAAGGGGGAATCAGAAAAAAATATCTGAAGAAGTAATAGCCAAAAATTTTCCAAATTTGATGAACTATATATCCCTACATACTCAAGAAGCAAAATGAACCCAAACCAAAGACACTACAAGAAAGCTACAGATCAATGTCTCTCATAAACATAGATGCAAAAATTCTTTACAAAATGTTAGCAAATTGGATCCAATAACATATAAAAAGGATAATACATTATAACCAAGTGGAGTTTATCCTGGGAATACAACTGCTGCTTTAACAATCGAAAATCAACCAATCACTATACTGACTGACAAAATAAGGAAAATTATAAGATCATTGCAACAGATGCAGAAAAGCATTTGAAAAAGTACAATACCCATTCCTATTAAAAACTCTCAGCACGCTAGGAAAAGAAGGGAACATTCTCAACACGATAAAGAGCATCTATGATAAACCTATAGCAGCCATCATACCTAATGGTAAAAGAACAAATGCTTCCTCCCTAAGGTTACAAACAAGGCAAGGATGACTACTCTCACACTTTGATTTCACATTGCATAGGAGGTGCTAGCCAGTGTAATAAAGAAGAAGAAATTAACTAAAGGAGTCCACATTAGAAAGAAGAAGTATCTTTATTACTTAAAGAACTATCTTTATTCCCAGAAGACAGAACTATCTATGTAGAAAATCTTATGGAATCTGTAAAAACAGTATGAGAACAAATGAATTTAGCAAATTCCTAAGCTAGAATATCAATATAATAAAATTAATCATATTTCTATATTGGCAAGGAACAACTGGTATTTAACTTTTAAAAATATGCAATTTATCACATCAAAAAGAGATACTTAAGTATAAATTTGATAAAAAACTGTGCAAAATCTGTACACTGAAAATTATAAAACACTATTCAGAGAGGTTAAAGAAGACCTTATAAAATGGATAAGTTACAAACCTAATCAAAATTCCAGCAGGTTATTCACAGAAATTGACAGGCTAATTCTAAAATTCACATGAAAATGCAAAATGCCTAAAATGGTCAAAGCAATTTTGAAAACAAAAATTAAAGCTGAAGAACTATGTACGTGAGAAAATTACATCACTAGTTCCAGACAATTGTAGGATCACTTTATGATATAATTTTAATACAGAGATGGCCATCACTTTTTCACATATATTTTATCTTTGTAAAATATAAAAATATTGCACATATCCCCTTCGACAATTGCCTCATCTTGTTCCCTCCTTTCTCCTTCCTAGAGGTATTTATGGTGAGGTCTGGTAACTTTCTTTCCAGAACTTTTTTGTACATCTATGTACATGTTTATGTAGACTTAGAAAATCAGAGTGCCAGCATACCTCAGAGATATTGCAAGTTCAGTTCCAGACCACCACAATAAAGTGAATAAATAAAGCAAGTCACACAAATTTTCTGGTTTCCCAGTTCATATAAAAATTATGTTTATACTATGCTGTATTTTATTAAGTGTGCAATAGCACTATGCTTAAAATAACACTGTACATACCTTAATTAAAAACAGTTTATTGCTAAAAAATGCAAACCATCATCTGAGTCTTCAACAAGTCACAGTAGTAAATAACATTAAAGATCACTGATCACAGAGCACCATAACAACTATAATAATAATGAAAAAGTTTGAAATATTGTGAGAATTACCAAAATGTGACACAGAGACATGAAATGAGCAAATGTCATTGGAAAAATGGCACCAATAGGCTTGCTTGAAGTACAACTGCCACAAACCTTCAATTTGTAAAAAATGCAGCATCTGTGAAGCCCAATAAAATGAAGTATGCCTGTACTGTATATGTGTAATACTATGAAGGAATACATGAGAATAAGAAAAGCTAAAATTGAGGACAATTGTTACCTAGGAGCAGGGCCAGAGATGGGGTCAGGGTAAGGGTATGGGACAGTGAGATGGATAAGGATGCCATTAGAAAGGGTCCAGTCTAGGCAGCTTTAAATCTCTTGGTAATGTTTCATTTTCTTAACATTTCTTAACATGTTTCATTTTCTTGACATGGGAAACAGGGATATCGTGAATATATTTGGGTAAAAGGTTTCAAGATTTCTCAAAACTATATTAATTTTCTATGACTTGAAATTATAACAGTCAAATAAAGTGAAATCTATAGTACCACTGTCAACAACTTTCAACAGAGGGTATTAATGTAACTTTAATGTGTTCAGGCATGCTGAACACATATAGTACTGAAGTATAAGATGGTTGAGTATAAGACAGTATTGAGGGCTTCCCTGGTGGTGCAGTGGTTAAGAATCTGCCTGCCAATGCAGGGGACACAGGTTCGAGCCCTGGGCCGGGAAAATCCCACATGCCGCGGAGCAACTAAGCCCGTGCACCACAACTACTGAGCCTGTGCTCTAGAGCCCACGAGCCACAACTACTGAGCCTGCATGCCACAACTACTTAAGCCCGTAAGCCTAGAGCCCGTGCTCCGCAACAGGAGAGGCCACCGCAATGAGAGGCCCACACACCGCAACGAAGAGTAGCCCCCACTCACTGCAACTAGAGAAAGCCCACGCGCAGCAACGAAGACCCAACACAGCCAAAAATAAAATAGAGGGCCAGATAGTAAACAGTTTAGGCTTTGTGACCAGATGTCTCTGCTGCAACAACTGTTTGGCCTTTGCAGAGCACAAGCAGCCATAGACAATATGTACACAAATGAGTATGGCTGTGTTCCAATAAAACTTTATTTACAAAAAACAGGCAGTAGTCCAGATTTGGCCCACACGCCATAGTTTGACAACCCCTGTTCTAGATGGTTATGCCTATCAAAGTTGTAGCCTATCATAATGAAGGAGGAAAGAGTAAAAATAAATAAAATTTATTTACTTTTATAAATAAAATAAACTTAGGAAAATACGACACAGTTTATGATAGTAGGCCCACCAAATTTATGAGGATATCATATGCATGCTAAATATATTCTACTAATCTGACCAAACACCAATACTTAAATAATACATCATATCATGGTGGCAATAACCAGAAAATTAAAACATAAAAAATTATCAGCTAATAGAAATACCATTCTGCCTAAAGTTCTGCTGAGGGTTTTTCTAACAAAGCAATAAGAGTTTATAAAATTCTAACAGAATTTAGATACAGCTGAAACAAATACACTCCCTGTCTTCCTCAATGAGATATACAGACAGATGAACTTTTTATTTAAAGACTTCTTAGAAAACACCCAATGACTTGCTGCCCCCATAGAGTCACCTGCCTCTTCAACAGACGACACCAGAAGACCACAGTTTCTAAGTCCTCCATCTGCTTTTGATAGTTTTTCTACCTCTATGCCTGGCATACAGGAAGTAAACAAGAAATATTTGCTGAATGAAGGAATGGGTAAGTGAATGAATAACTAAATGGGTGTAAACATTACTTCCTACTATTATAAAAGGATTCTACTCTATGGGTTCTAATCTGCTGCTTCTAATGTGATAAGGACAGACTCCATAAATTTTTAATACCATGACAGTGTCAAGTATGGTACTCAGTTTCTTTGTTGGCAAAATGTATGTTACCCTCATAAATCATATAATGATTTTATGAGATAATACACGCAAACCACATAAAACAATGCTTCTCATAGTGTACAAATGCAATAAATTTTAGCTATTATCAGTATAGAAATTAGATAACTAGACTTCTTAGGGTTGTGCGTAAACAAGCTTAAAGTAAAAACATGATAAATTTGTTTTATTTATTTAGGATACTCGGAATTTGGGTTTCTTTAAAACTACTGCAGGTATACTGTGAACTTGCAACGTATGTGAGAGACTTATGCTTCTGGACAAGATGGAGAAACAGGGAATACATTTACACTCTTGCCTGAACCAATGGAAAACAAAAATCAGACAAAATACAGAAAATGATAGTTTTCAGGCATTAGACAGTAGGTAGCACAGGACAGTGATCCTTGAAAGAAAGGAAACAAACAAGGTAAACCTTATGATTGCCCTAGCTTACTGCCTGGAGAGTTTGCAGCCACAGCACAGGAACAGGAACTCAGGCAGAGCCCTGCAGTCTCTCTGAGTTGAAGACAGAGAGCTGGGCATCCAGAGAAGCTCAGGTGGCCGAGTTCACAGGGCAGAGAACCAGAGAGGAGACAGCTGTGCAGAGAAAGGACTCAAGAAATCTACAGAGTCCACCTATAGTCTTCAGATCAGTGTATGTGTAAGAGGAAATCATCCAAAGCCTGGGAAAGAATAACACGAAAAGTTTTAGAGGAAGCAATCCCCAAGTTCACACAGGGCCAGAAACAGCTCCTGTTCCCACCAAAGTAAAAAACCCCATTCTAGTTGCATCTGTTATAGTACTCAGAAAGGTTTTGCCCAACAGCAAAGCAAAATTAGCTCAAGGCTAAATGCTTCTCTAGTTGCATGTAACAAAGTATAAAGCAAGACCTGAAAGGATGAAACTGTCTCTAAATAAATTAACCGCATCCTAGAATTAAAATACAGAAATATCCAACACAAAATAAGGCAAAACTCACAATATCTGGAATCCAATAAAAAATTACCAAACATGCAAAGAAGCAGGAAAATGTAACCTATAATGAGAAAAATCACTCAACTGAAAACAACCCAGAAATGACAAAGATGACAGAATTAGGAAACAAAGATATTAAAACAGTTACTATAATTGTATTCGTATACTCAAGAAGCTACAGGAAATATGAAACATGTTAAGTAGATACATAGAAGACATTTTTTTAAGGTGTAAACTGAACTTCTAGAGATAAAAACTACAATGTCAGAAATGAAAAAATAAACTGGATGGGATTAACAGGTGATTCGATATTGCCAAAAAATAGTGAACTTGAAAACAGCAATGGAAATTATTCAAAATGAAACAAAGAGAAAAATGAATGGAAAAAGTAAATTATCAGTGATCTGTAGGACTACTACAAGAGGTCAAATATACGTGTAATTGGAATCCTGGAAGATAGAAGAGAAGGGGGAATCAGAAAAAAATATCTGAAGAAGTAATAGCCAAAAATTTTCCAAATTTGATGAACTATATATCCCTACATACTCAAGAAGCAAAATGAACCCAAACCAAAGACACTACAAGAAAGCTACAGATCAATGTCTCTCATAAACATAGATGCAAAAATTCTTTACAAAATGTTAGCAAATTGGATCCAATACATATAAAAAGGATAATACATTATAACCAAGTGGAGTTTATCCTGGGAATACAACTGCTGCTTTAACAATCGAAAATCAACCAATCACTATACTGACTGACAAAATAAGGAAAATTATAAGATCATTGCAACAGATGCAGAAAAGCATTTGAAAAAGTACAATACCCATTCCTATTAAAAACTCTCAGCACGCTAGGAAAAGAAGGGAACATTCTCAACACGATAAAGAGCATCTATGATAAACCTATAGCAGCCATCATACCTAATGGTAAAAGAACAAATGCTTCCTCCCTAAGGTTACAAACAAGGCAAGGATGACTACTCTCACACTTTGATTTCACATTGCATAGGAGGTGCTAGCCAGTGTAATAAAGAAGAAGAAATTAACTAAAGGAGTCCACATTAGAAAGAAGAAGTATCTTTATTACTTAAAGAACTATCTTTATTCCCAGAAGACAGAACTATCTATGTAGAAAATCTTATGGAATCTGTAAAAACAGTATGAGAACAAATGAATTTAGCAAATTCCTAAGCTAGAATATCAATATAATAAAATTAATCATATTTCTATATTGGCAAGGAACAACTGGTATTTAACTTTTAAAAATATGCAATTTATCACATCAAAAAGAGATACTTAAGTATAAATTTGATAAAAAACTGTGCAAAATCTGTACACTGAAAATTATAAAACACTATTCAGAGAGGTTAAAGAAGACCTTATAAAATGGATAAGTTACAAACCTAATCAAAATTCCAGCAGGTTATTCACAGAAATTGACAGGCTAATTCTAAAATTCACATGAAAATGCAAAATGCCTAAAATGGTCAAAGCAATTTTGAAAACAAAAATTAAAGCTGAAGAACTATGTACGTGAGAAAATTACATCACTAGTTCCAGACAATTGTAGGATCACTTTATGATATAATTTTAATACAGAGATGGCCATCACTTTTTCACATATATTTTATCTTTGTAAAATATAAAAATATTGCACATATCCCCTTCGACAATTGCCTCATCTTGTTCCCTCCTTTCTCCTTCCTAGAGGTATTTATGGTGAGGTCTGGTAACTTTCTTTCCAGAACTTTTTTGTACATCTATGTACATGTTTATGTAGACTTAGAAAATCAGAGTGCCAGCATACCTCAGAGATATTGCAAGTTCAGTTCCAGACCACCACAATAAAGTGAATAAATAAAGCAAGTCACACAAATTTTCTGGTTTCCCAGTTCATATAAAAATTATGTTTATACTATGCTGTATTTTATTAAGTGTGCAATAGCACTATGCTTAAAATAACACTGTACATACCTTAATTAAAAACAGTTTATTGCTAAAAAATGCAAACCATCATCTGAGTCTTCAACAAGTCACAGTAGTAAATAACATTAAAGATCACTGATCACAGAGCACCATAACAACTATAATAATAATGAAAAAGTTTGAAATATTGTGAGAATTACCAAAATGTGACACAGAGACATGAAATGAGCAAATGTCATTGGAAAAATGGCACCAATAGGCTTGCTTGAAGTACAACTGCCACAAACCTTCAATTTGTAAAAAATGCAGCATCTGTGAAGCCCAATAAAATGAAGTATGCCTGTACTGTATATGTGTAATACTATGAAGGAATACATGAGAATAAGAAAAGCTAAAATTGAGGACAATTGTTACCTAGGAGCAGGGCCAGAGATGGGGTCAGGGTAAGGGTATGGGACAGTGAGATGGATAAGGATGCCATTAGAAAGGGTCCAGTCTAGGCAGCTTTAAATCTCTTGGTAATGTTTCATTTTCTTAACATTTCTTAACATGTTTCATTTTCTTGACATGGGAAACAGGGATATCGTGAATATATTTGGGTAAAAGGTTTCAAGATTTCTCAAAACTATATTAATTTTCTATGACTTGAAATTATAACAGTCAAATAAAGTGAAATCTATAGTACCACTGTCAACAACTTTCAACAGAGGGTATTAATGTAACTTTAATGTGTTCAGGCATGCTGAACACATATAGTACTGAAGTATAAGATGGTTGAGTATAAGACAGTATTGAGGGCTTCCCTGGTGGTGCAGTGGTTAAGAATCTGCCTGCCAATGCAGGGGACACAGGTTCGAGCCCTGGGCCGGGAAAATCCCACATGCCGCGGAGCAACTAAGCCCGTGCACCACAACTACTGAGCCTGTGCTCTAGAGCCCACGAGCCACAACTACTGAGCCTGCATGCCACAACTACTTAAGCCCGTAAGCCTAGAGCCCGTGCTCCGCAACAGGAGAGGCCACCGCAATGAGAGGCCCACACACCGCAACGAAGAGTAGCCCCCACTCACTGCAACTAGAGAAAGCCCACGCGCAGCAACGAAGACCCAACACAGCCAAAAATAAAATAAATAAATAAATATTTTTTTTTAAAAAAAAGACAGTATTGAAGCATACTTGTTTATATTATTAGGCATGTTAACAGGATGGTAATTACATTTTGCACACAGAAATTTAAAAAACTATTTAAGGATAAAATACGATGGTGAGGATTTGCTTTAAAATACTATAGGAGGGCTTCCCTGGTGGCGCAGTGGTTGAGAGTCCGCCTGCCCGATGCAGGGGACATGGGTTCGTGCCCCAGTCCGGGAAGATCCCACATGCCGCGAAGTGGCTAAGCCCATGAGCCATGGCCACTGAGCCTGCGCGTCCGGGGGGGGGGGGCAATACTATAGGAAAGAGATGCATGAGATAGATAAGAGCAAAAATATTGTTAATTATTGGAGCTAGATGGTAGGTTCATGAAGGCTCTTTAAAATGTTCTCTCTACTTTCATAAATATTTGAAAAGTTCAAAGTTTCTTTTAATGAAAATTATATGTTAATGCTGGAGAAAAGATGTAATTTTACTAATTTTAGTGTCACAATATGTTTCTCCAGAAAAGAAAAATTACATACTTTTATATTAAGAGCTTCTCAAAATTAAAAATGAGTTTAGACTCTGGTCTCAAACATGTAAGAAACTTTAAAGTTTTATAATAAAAAGACCCCAGTTGAACACTTATTAATAGCAAAAGCATCTCTATAATCGACTACAAAACCTAAAATTAACTGATCTCTTTTCTGCTTTAATCCATAATATTCTATTCCAACCGGAGCTCTATCAAGTATTCAAAATGTTCCAAGATCACAGAACAAAGCGTGTCTTCCTCTCAAAGGCAAGCTACTGCTGGTGTGTAACCAACTGCATCAGCCTTCTGTGGATAAAAATAGCCTTCAAACACGGCGTGCACCAAAGACCAAAGACCCAGGGAAAGTCGAAGAACAAAGCAGTTACCAGGGAGGAATTCGGCCGGCTGAGAGCTTGCCCTTCTGCCCTTCACACAAGAGTCTGTTTGCAACTGAGACTGGGTTCTTGATTCCTATAAAATAAAATTGGCAGAAAATGAAGTCAAAAAGCCTTCAAGTTTCCCACTCAATTCTGTGGCAGTTTCAACATGACAAATTTTAAATATCATGGAAAACTTTCTTTAAATATACTAGTGAAAACCATTAATTATCATGAAAAATAAGGATCAAATTGACAAATATATGAATACTTATAGATATAAGAACAAATATAAAACATATATTCCCATTTTTTTTTGCTGCTACAGCAGCAAAGACTGAATTTGCAATAATACAAATTTAAATTAAGTTCCTTTTTAATAGATTTCAGTATGGAATTTAAAAAATAAACTGAAAATTTGGCATCTATTATCAAAACCATGAATTTCCTCTAAAGAATAAACATGATTACAAACAGCTTCAAATTTACCTTGGGGAGAAAAATTAATGGCCAAAAATTTTAAATCTCACCTGCAAGAAAGAGTAAAGAGAAAGTCCTACAAATGGGATAAGGGTGGGGAGAAGAGGCCAAGTATGTACAAGATTGAGACTTAAAAAAATATGGTTCGGATTGTTTCCAGAAGGGAAAACAAAATGTGAACAGTGAGAAAAGGGTGCTTACCTAGGAGGAAAAATAGGACAGAAAGTATTAGCATGAAAAAAATTGCTAGCATGACAATGACAAACATGACAATGATGATGATAGAAGACAGTGACAGAAACTTAGGATCCAGTATGCGCCAGGCCCAGTGTCAAGCCCTTAAATGTATCAGATTATTTAACTGATCCTTCAACTCTATCACATAAGTACAGTTATAAACCCTATCTGATTACTGAGGAAACATTTGCACGGGTTAAGTTACCTGCCCAGGATCACACACTGAGATTTTAACAAAGGCAGCTAATGCCAGAGACCATGACCTTAACCACTAACCTATGGATGCCTTTCAGAACACTATTAATAACAAAAACAACAACCAAAAAAAACAGAAGTGGGATACAAAGAGACTAAAAACTTCAAATAAAGGTCACCAGATTGCCTTAAAACAAAACTAGATATTTAGCTAAACACCAAAAACTTCTCTGCCCCACCAAAGAATGTATGAAGTAGCAAAGAAAGGAAAAGCTTAGATCTCTGTACTAGCTCTTAAATTTATTTCTGTATGTGATGATTCAGTATTGTAAAGACATTAATAATTACCAAATTAACTTACAAATTCAAAGCTATATATTCTCCACCAAAGCCCCAAAAGGATTTCTATGATGCATGACAAGCTGACTCTTAAATTCATCAGGAAAAAAAATGAAAAAAATTTTTTGTAAAAAAATGAAGAGGTATTCACCTTACAAGATAACCATTTTTTATTAAAAGCTATTCTAATTGAGTGTGGTTTGGGTACAAAACAGACAAATATATCAATGGAATAGAATAAAGCTAAAGTTGAGACACAAACACATGTGCACGTGGATATTTAATACATGATGTAGACAGTATTTCAAATGAATAGGAAAAGGATGGACTATCTATGAGAGGTGGAAAGAACACAGAGTGATGGGAGTCAGACTGTTATAAACCAGCTATCAATTTATCGCTTCTCAGCTATAAATTCACCCTTGGTTGCCTTATGGGTGAAAGTGGAAATGGGCCTTTTAACTATGTTTCCTTTGCCAGCTGGCACACGGGTCAGCTTTGTCAGTAGAGGGCACTGGAGACACAGTGCAGGAGGAAAAGGTGGCCTGCCAGCCAGGCTCCAGGAGAGCACCAGTTATTCTCACTATCTGGTCCACAAGGTTCTCTCCAGTGCTAAGTGCTTGCGGGGTGCAGCTTTCTCCAGCATTTGGCTACCACGTTTTCCCCAACTCCTGATTCAGGCCACAGCAGCATAGCTGACAGCCCCAGAAAGAACAGGACCAGGCCCAGCTCAAGTCACTGATCCCCACACCTTCTCCTCAGCCCTATAGCAAAGCATCCTGTGGGGCTGGCTGTCTAGGGAGCCAAAAGTCCAATCCTCATCCTGCAAACAAAGGTTTAATTCCCATAGCTTCCTGGCCTCTGTGTGCCCACCTATCAGCCTGAGGCACCCAGGATTGTTTCTGCTCTCACAATGACTGTGGCCTGGGTAACCCAGCAAAAAAATGGGCTGTCAAACAGTCGGCTGCAGCCACACCTTCTTCTGTGAGGTCTGAACTCCCTTCCAAGTTTATCCTTACCTGGGTAGCCTCCCTCTTCCCTTTACATTAAGCTTTTCCTGTTTAAACTGCTGTGTGGTTTCTGTCGCCTAGTTGGACCCAGACTGACACAGTAACCTTGGACAAATTACTAAATCTCTCCTGTGTCTCAGTTTCCTCACCTATAAAATGGGGATAAAAGTACTGACCTCAGATGGTTATCATGAGAACTAAATGATTTAACATATATGAACTACTGGAGAACATTGCATGGTATGTATGTAATACCCAATAAATGGTACTTAATATTATCGTTACTGTTGTTATTCAATAAATTATATAGGGACAATTTGCTAATCAATTCAGAAATTGATCAACAAACAATGCATTCAAGAAGCCAATGAAAAATAAATTATACATGTATTTGAAGAAAATGTAAGTGACTGTAGTTACAATTATGAGTGAGATAAACCTTAAGAAATGCAAAATACAGGGCTTCCCTGGTGGTGCAGTGAGATTTTGAAGTTGGAGATAATTCGATTGGAGGTTGAAGGTCAGAGAACAGGAGTGGAGAGGGCTTCCCTGATGGCGCAGTGGTTGAGAGTCTGCCTGCCGATGCAGGGGACACGGGTTCGTGCCCCGGTCCGGGAAGATCCCACATGCCGCGGAGCGGCTGGGCCCGTGAGCCATGGCCGCTGAGCCTGCGCGTCTGGAGCCTGTGCTCCGCAACGGGAGAGAACACGGCAGTGAGAGGCCCGCGTACCGCAAAAAAAGAAAAAAAAAAGAAAGAAATACAAAAGCCACAAAAGGGAAAGTAATAAGTTTGACAAAATTTTAAATTCCAATATGATAAAGCACATTATAAACAGAGGTAAAAGGCAAGCCATACAAGAAGTATAAACAGTTCACAGAGAAATGCTAATGGCCTTTAAAAATATGAAATTTCATTAAATACCAATAAAATCTCATAATAAAAGAAATTAAAACTAATTGAAATGCTGTTCTTACCTATCACAAAAATCAGAAAAGATACAGAAGATTGGAACAATGAATAAGTAAATTGACCTAGCTGACATACATAGAATACACACCCAACAATTGCAGAATACTCTTTTGAAGCTCACATGGAACATTCATCAAAATACGTCATAAGCTGAGCCATAAAGCAAGTCTCAGAAAGTTTCAAGGGGTTGGAACCATTCAGAATATGTTCTCTAACCACAGTAACATTAAACTGGAAGTCAATAAAGTCTTTAGGCAAATAAATTTGACAACTCCTATGAAAAAGACAAATTCCTTGGGAAACACACATAAGACAAAATATAATCTTATAACTGGTAAAGAAATTGAATCCTATTTATTTAAAACTTCCCACAAAGAAAACTCCATGCAAAAAAAAAAAAAAAAAAAAAAAAAAAAAAATTGGGCTTCCCTGGTGGCGCAGTGGTGCTGGGCCTGCACGTCCGGAGCCTGTGCTCCGCAACGGGAGAGGCCACAACAGTGAGAGGCCCATGTACCACAAAAAAAAAAAAAAAGAAAACTCCAATGATTCAAATAACTAATGAATTTTCCAAACAATTAAAAAACATTCCAATTGTACACACACTCTTTCAAAGAACAGAGGGGAAAAAAATCCCAACTCATTTTATGAGGCCAGCCATAACATGATTCCAAAATCTAAAAAGAATATTTTAAGAAAGTAAAATTAAAGCCAATCTATTATATAAACATAGATGTCAGAATCTTAAACATCAGTAAATCAAATCCAGTGGAATGTGAAAAAGATAAAAAATTACAAATCCAGTAGAATGTGAAAAAGATAAAAAATTACAATCCTGACTTTATGCCAGGAATGAAAAGTAGGTTTAACATTCAAAAATCAACCATAAATTCCATCATATCTAACAAAATAAAAAAGAAAAGCCAAAGATGCAGAAAAGCACTTAATGATATTCAATAACCCATTTAAAATAAAAATTATCAGCAAACTAAGACTAGAAGGAAATGTCCTCAATCTGATAAACAGCATTTATGAAAATCCTACAGCTACCAGCACACAGTATGGCTTTCCCTCTAAGACCAGGAACAAAGCAAGGATGTACACTACCACCGCTTATATTCAATATTGCACCAAGTGACAGAGCCAGCACAGTAATGCAAGAAAAAAAAAAATTTAATATTAGAAAGGAAAAAAGAAACTGCCATGATTCAAAGATGATGTTACTGTGTATACAGAAATTACAAGAGAATCTATTTTTCTAATTGCTTGAATTAATCAGTGAAGTCATCAAGGCCACTGAATATAAGTCCAATACACGAAACTCAACTGTATTTCTAAATACAAAAATAACTGGTTATTAATTTTTAAAATATATATTTACAATAGCCATCAAAAAAACTTAATATCTAGAATAAATCTAATAAAAAGGGTGTATAAGACATCTATACTAAAAACCATAAAACACTGCTGAGAAAGAAATGAATAATATTTATACAAATGCACATATTTAATGTTCATGAACAGGAATATGCAATATTGTTAAGATGTCAGTTGTCCACATATGGTTTTATACATTCAATGCAATACCAGTCAAAATCTCAGCAGGGTTTTATTATGGACATTGACAAGTTGATTCTAAAAATTTTATGAAAATGCCATAAACTTAGAATAGCCAATACAGGGGCCTTCCTGGTGGCACAGTGGTTAAGAATCCTCCTGCCAATGTGGGGGACACTGGTTCGAGCCCTGGTCTGAGAACATCCCACATGCCGCGGAGCAGCTAAGCCCATGCGCCACAACTACTGAGCCTGCGCTCTAGAGCCCATGAGCCACAACTACTGAGCCCATGTGCCACAACTACTGAAGCCTGCACGCCTAGAGCCTGTGCTCTGAAACAAGAGAAGCCACCGCAATGAGAAGCCCACGCATCGCAACAAAGAGTAGCCCCAGCTCGTCGCAACTAGAGAAAGCCCAGACCCAACACAGCCAAAAATAAATTTATTTTAAAAAAAAGAATAGCCAATACAACTGTAAAGAAAAAAAAAGAAAAAGAAAAAGGAAGTTGGAAGTCTTACACTATCAAATTATCAAAATACAATATAAAGCTACAGAAATCAAGACAGTTTGGGACTGGCAATAGACAGGTTAATGGAATAGAAGGTATACGGTTCCTACTTCACTAAAATGAATCTGAGCTTGATAAGAAAGCTAAATGTGGAGGGTTAAAAACAATAGAACTACTAAAAGAAAACAGTGGAAGCTACCTTCAAAACTTTGGGTAGGCAAAGATTTCTTAAGCAAAATACAATAAAAATTAACCATAACATTAAACGTTGATAACTGAAACTTCACTAGAAGAGTGAGCAACAGACTGGGAGCAGATATTCACAATACATGTATCTGACAAAGGATCTGTATGAAAAATATATAAGGTACTCCAACAAATCAATTAAAAAAATAATCCAATAAAAAGTATGCAAAAGACTTGAACACACTGCACAACAAGGACATCTAAATGGCCAATAAGCATATGAGAAGGTTCTCAATATCATTAGTCACCAGAGAAACTCAAATTAAAACAATAATACCACTACACACATATCAAAATGACTAAATTTTTAAAAGAATAACAATATCAAACACTGGCAAGGATGCAGAGTAACTGAAATGCTCATACATTGTGAGAGTATAGATTGTAACAACTACTTTCTAAAACTGTCTGACAGTATCTTCTAAAGCAAAGTACATATGTACCTAAACTTACCTTTCCAAATCCTAGGTTTATACTCAAGGGAAATATTAATAAGTGTGTATGTCTACCAAGAGACATGCACAAAAATATACACTGGAGTTTTATTCATAACAGTCTAGAAATTATTCTAGAAAACTAGAAATTATTTAAATATCCACCAAGAGAGTAAGTTATTTTATATTCATGCAATAAAATGCTACTAACACAAAAGAAAAAACTACTATGACACAAATCATAAATCAATCTCACAGGCATAACATTAAGCAAAAGAAACCAGACACAGAGGTGTACAATTCCATTCATAGGAATTTGAAGAACAGGCAAATTAATCTATGGTGCCTAAAGTCAGAATTAATGGACAAGGGGGAGTGGGTAGGAGGAGAGTACAAGAGGTATAAACTAGGAAGAGGCATAAAGAACCCTTCTGGGAGTTTGGCAATGTTCTATATTCTGACATGGAAATGTTTTATGTCTTGATTTGGTGGTGGTTTACATGGCTATATACATCTAGAAATTAATGAAGTTTTATACTTAAAATCGCTTATGTGTGGAATCTAAAAAATGGTACAAATGAACTTATTTATAAAAGAGAAATATAGTCACAGATGTAGAGAACAAACATATGGCTACCAGGGGGAAGGGGAGGAGGGATAAACTGGGAGATTGGGATTGACATATACACAATATTATATATAAAATAGATAACCAATAAGGACCTACTGTATAGCAAAAGGAGCTCTACTCAATATTCTGTAATGGCCTATATGGGAAAAGAATCTAAAACAGAGTGGATATATGTATATGTATAACTGATTGACTTTGCTGTACAGCAGAAACTAACACAACATTGTAAATCAACTATACTCCAATAAAGTATTTTTTTTTTAAATCTGTGCCCTTCATGTATATTTTGTTTTAATAAGTAAACTGCAAAACATTTATATCTTATATGTACTGATGTGGAAAAAAATCTCCAAGACATGCTATTTAAAGAAAAAAAGAAGAGTTTCATAATAATATGTACATTGATTTTTTTTTAAATATGTGCAAAACTATGTTTCTCTTACATATAAATATGGATAAATGCACATTATTTTACTGGTTAAACCTCCTAAGGAGAGTTTTGGAAGGAAAGATTTGGAAGATCAAAGGTAAATTTTATTTATATCATTTAAATTTTTTAACAATAAAAATATATTATTTGTGTATTCAAATAATTGCAAAATTAATAAAATATGCTAACTCCCATTTTACATGTCTGTAATCTCTTGAGGAGATGGAGGAGAATGATCAAACTCTAACCAAAGACTTGGACATAAGCTATTTCACTGTTTTCTTTCTAACCATAGGTAAGATTTTCTGTTTTAAATTCCGTAAAAGAAAACAATGTTTGTTTTCAACACTATTCCAAGTAAGAATGACGAAAACAACTGAGCTAAGTCTTTAGGAGGAATGAAATGGTAATATTCAGTTTTTTTCTAAGAACAGAGATAATGTGTTATAATGTTCACGTACCACTCAGTGCTCCAACAGCTCCAAAATTCAGGGATTTTCCATCCATTATGCTGGCATCACACTCAATTTCACCCAAGAGATTTAGATTAGATCCCATTCCTGCATTTGTAAAAGGAGAATCCTAAAAGATAAAAACAAACATTAAAATACCATTAGTCTTAGAGAAGAATTAATGTCAACACTTCATAAACTCTTCCAAAAACTAGAAAGGGAAAGAACACTTCCCAACTCGTATGATACCAGTACAACCCTGATTCCAAAACAAAGCAAAGATATCATAAGGAAAGAAAACTACAGGACAATATACCTTGTGAATATTGACACCAAAATCCTCAAGGAAAGCAAATGCAGCAAAATATGAAAGGATTATACACCATGAACAAGAGGGATTCCGGGAAAGCAAGTTTGGTTTAATATCTGAAACTCATTGTAATACACCATGTTAATAAAATAAAGAATAAAACAAATTTTTAAAACATGATCATATTAATAGAGAAAAAGTATTTGACAAAATCCAATACCCTTTCATGAGAAAAACACTCAACAACTAGAAATAGAAGGGAACTTCCTTAACATGATAAAGGGCATCTATAAGAGTCCAAAGCTAACATCATAATTAATGGTGAAAGACTCTTTCCCCTAAGATCAGGAACAACACAACAATGTTCACTCTAACCGCTTCTTTTCAGCATTATAGTGGATATTCTGAACAAGACAATTAGGCAAGAAAGAAAAACAAAGAGCATCTAGATTAGAAAGGAAGAAGTAAAATTGCCTCTGTTGGAAGATGACATGATCTTGTATACAAAAAATCCTAAAAACTCCACTAAAAAACTATTAGAACTAATAAAAAAGTTCAACAGGATTGCAAGATATAAGCTCAATATGCAAAAATCAGTTGTATTTCTATACCTTAGTAATGAAAAATCTGAAAATGAAATTAAGAAAACAATTCAGTTTACAATAACATCAAAAAGAATAAAATAGGGGGCTTCCCTGGTGGCGCAGTGGTTGAGAGTCCGCCTGCCGATGCAGGGGACGCGGGTTTGTGCCCCGGTCCAGGGGGATGCCACATGCCGCGGAGCAGCTGGGCTGGTGAGCCATGGCCACTGAGCCTGTGCGTCCGGAGCCTGTGCTCCGCAGCGGGAGAGGCCACAGCAGTGAGAGGCCCACATACGGCAAAAAAAAAAAAAAAAAAAAGAATAAAATAGGAATAAATTTAACAAAAGAAGTGTAAGAGGTGTACAGTAAAAACTATAAAACATGTTTTAAAGAAATTAAAGACCTAAATCAATGGAAGGACATCAATGTACATAAAACAGAAGACTTAATATCTTTAAGATGGCAATACTCCCTAAATTGGTCTGATTCAACACAATCCCTTATCAAATCCTAGCTGCCGTTTTTTGCAGAAATTGACAAACTAATCTTACAATTCATATGGAAATGCAAGGAACTAAGAACAGTCAAAACAATTTTTAAAAGAAAAACACTTTTCTTTTACAAATTGAAGGCTCACACTTCTAGGTTTTATAACTTACTACAAATTAATCAAGACAGTGTGATACGGACATATAGCTCAGGATAGACATATAGATCAATGAAATAGAAGTGTCCAGAAACAAGCCTTACACTTATGGTCAATTCATCAGGGATGCCAAAACAATTCAATAAAGAAAGGATAACTTATAAGAACCTACTGTATAGCAAAAGGAACTCTACTCAATATTCTGTAATGACCTATATGGGAAAAGAATCTAAAAAACAGTAGATATATGTATATGTATAACTGATTGACTTTGCTGTACAGCAGAAACTAACACAACATTGTAAATCAACTATACTCCAATAAAAATTTTTTTAAAAAAGCAGAAAACAAATACTTCTTTACTGGGTTCAGCAATTTAGTAAGTGAAAATATATATGCAATAAAACTTCAGTTACAGTATTTTTAAAAAAAAAGAAAAAAGAAAGTATAGTCTTTTCCATAAATGGTGCTGGGACAACTAGATATCCAAACGCAAGAGAGTATCTGAGTCAGAAATCACAGTCAATGCAGAAAAATTAACTATGTTCTAAGCTAAGACCAATATTATCTAGCAAACCAGGGCAATTCTTTACCAACCTAAAGATCACCAAATGCCCAAAATTATCTACAAATGTCCCCAGTTACCTGGATCCAAGGAAAACTGACCACAACATTAAGATCTCCCTAATGTGTACCTATAACTTGAGCAAAGGGGTCAGGTATTTGAGACCAGGGCTTTTGTTCTAATGCAGTTAGAAAATCTAACTGTCCACAGAATTTCAGAAGTAAGATCACAGACTGGAAAACAACAAAAGGGCTGTATAATTAAATAGAAAGTGAGTGATACAAACAGTAAGTACTTTGAGGATTCAAAAGGAAATGGCCCAGTATGAGATGAAGAAGTTAATAGCAGACTTCCTGAAGGATGTAAAGCAAAACCAAAGACTGGTCAGGGGGCTAGAAAATTCCACTTGGTGGATATGCAGGGAGCAACACGTAGGCAGCCGTAAAGTGTCAGAGTCACAGAAGACACATTTAGGAAACATGGTTGGCTGGAGCCAACTATGGAGATTGCTCCATGCCACTCATCAGAATCTGGACTTGATTGGGAAAATAATGAGAAGCCATTCAAGCTTTCTGTAGAAGAAAAAGTCAAGATGAGTATATTGGCCAAGGAAACATAAATTGACATTCACATATTATTGATATATGAAAAGGAAGGGGAGGAAACTGAAGTCAGAGAGACCAAACTGGAGGCTATTTTACAATGCAGGCTTGAAACATTAACCACTTGATATGAAATGACAGCAGCAGGGAAAAGGAAATAGAAAGGGAAAGAAAAGGACCAGAACTTCCAAACTTGAGAGATAAATAAAACCATTAATAAAAACGGGGCATTTTATAAGATGAAGGAAAGAAAGTGCGTAATTAAGCGTAAAGAGTTTGAATAAGGCCTTCCAAGTGAATATTCTACCTAAATCAATTCACAATTAAATCTTGGGAAAGAGATCACAACTAAAGAAGGACTATGATTTAGAACAGATAAAGACTGAATCCTTGCCCTGGATTATTTCATATATATATATATATATGTGTATATATATGTGTATGTATATGTATGTATGTATGTATGTATGTATACTGGGGGAGCGGCAGAGAAAGGTTTACTGCAGGCAGGGCCAAGCAAAAGCGGGTGGCTCGTGCTCAAAAGCTTGAACGCATATATCCAAACATATAAAGACCCAGGTCAGAAGCCTCTATGACACTGAACAGAGAGATTGTACAAGTAAGCACAAGTAAATTACCACCATATTTCAAGGGTTTTTTTTTTTACTCTACATAACCTCCCTTGCCTAATCACATATATCTTTCAAAGTATGTGAGAAAGGAACTGAAATGTGAGAAAAATTTAAAGCATCATATTTCGTAATTCCCAAAATATATGTACAAGATCATAACACTATATACGCCATTTCAACAATCTTTAAAATGGGATATATCAGCAAATAAGCTCTACAAAATTAATTTCAATATAATACAAAGTTAGAAATCACAAAGTGAACTAAATTATTCTAAAAATAACTCTTGCCTGATGTTTAAATTTGACATTTCAAAAATACCTAAGAAAAAGGGATATAAGAAAATTAAAGGATATCTTAGAAGCAATTTTTTTTTCAAAAATACTTCTCCTACTTCAAAATACATTTATAACTTCAAAAGTGTGTCTACTGAACTTCTGCTTCTGACTCTGAAGGCATAATAGGGATCATATTTGTCCTCCTAACTAGAAAATCAGACAAAATATATGAAACAGACAGACTTCATTCAATAGCACAGGACTGTGATCCTGAGAAAAACAGACACAAATCAGGTGCCTCCACTTAATCCCTAGAGATACTTTTAAGACCACAGCACAGGGAAGAGGAACCCAAAAAACAACCAATATTCTTCCAGCATTGAGTAGACAAAGTTATGAGTTCACGGAGGCCAGGAAGGCTAGAATATGCAGTACAGGGTGCAAAGAGGAGAGAGCTACACGGAGAGAATGCCAGAGGCCTGTAGGACCCTGAGACTTTAAATGAGTATTAGCCTACATACACTTGTGAGGAAGCTACCAAGACCAAAGAAAGAACCTCTGGAAAAGAGTAAGCTGAGCAATCCCTGGAGCTCATACAGAGGGGAGAATAAGTCATGTTCCCATCAGCCAGAGTGAGGACATCAGGAAAAGTCTCAGGTAACGTCTAGAGTTGGGCCAAATCAGCCCTAGAAACAAGGCTACTTCAGACTTGCACTAACAAGGTTTTAAAGAAGCCTCAAAAGGATCAAAATGATTTACACAACAGTGTCCCAGAACAAAGTCCTACAATATTTGAAGAAATACTACAATATCCAACTCCCAAAGATGTAAAATACACAGTGTTTAAAAATAACCAAAGATGACCAGCATGCAAATAAGCAGAAAACTATGCCTCATAACCAGAAGAAATTACCACACAAAAACAGACCTATAAATGACAGATGATAGAACTAGCAAACAATTCTAATGTTAACTAACAATGTTAAACTAGCTTTCACAAACATACTCTATATGTTCAAGTAGGTATAGGAAAACATGAAGAAGAAAAAGAAGCTATGAAAAAATAAATTAATCAAACTTCTAGAGATGAAAAATATAATCTAAGGTAAAAAACACTTTGGAACAAAAAAAGATTTTCACATTAGGTAAAACTAAAGAAATCCGAATAAAGTATGGACTTTAGTTAATAATAATGTGTTAATACAGGTTCATTAACCGTGAAACATGTACCATACTAACGTAGACGCTAATAGGGAAGATGAGGTAGTGGGTGTACTGGAATTCTCTGTACTAGCTTCTCAATTTTTCTGTAAATCTAAAACTGTTCTAAAATTAAAACTTTATTTTAAAAAGTCAAGCCGGGCTTCCCTGCTGGCGCAGTGGTTGAGAATCCACCTGCCGATGCAGGGGACACAGGTTCGTGCCCCGGTCCGGGAAGATCCCACATGCCGCGGAGCGGCTGGGCCCGTGAGCCATGGCCACTGAGCCTGTGCGTCCGGATCCTGTGCTCTGCAACGGGAGAGGCCACAACAATGAGAGGCCCACGTACCACAAAAAAAAAAAAAAAAAAAAATCAAGCCACAGCCTGGGAGAAAAATTTTACAAAACATAAAGGTAGAGGACTTGTATCCAGTATATATAAAAAAAATCATACAACTCAGTAAGACAATCCAAAGTTTTTAATGGGCAAACAATTTCATGAACAGATTGCAAATAATACATGCAAAGATGCATAATATCATTAGTCATTAGGGAATGCAAATTGAAACCACGAGATACCACTAAAATGGTTAAATTTAAAAGGCCAACAATAGTGAGTTTTGGCAAGAAAGTAGAGCAACTGTAACCCACTGCTAGTAAGAATAAAAATAGCAAATAGTTTGGCAGTTTCTTTAAAGTTAAGCACACACTTACCATAGATCCAGCAATTCTACTCCTAACTATTTATCCAAGAAAAATGAAAGCATATGTCCACATAAAGACTTGAATGAAAATGTTCGTATCAGCTTTAGTCAGAATGGCCCAAAGCGGGAAACAACACAAATGCTCATCGACTGGTAAATGAATAAACAAATTGTGATATATCAATACAATGAAATACTATTCAGCAATAAAAGGAACAAATTCCTAATTTACCCAACAATATGGATGAATCTCAAAAGCATTATGTTAAGTGAAAGAAGCCCCTCACAAAAGGCCACATAATGTATGATTCTATTTATACCAAATTGTAGAAAAGGCCAAATTATGAAAAAAGCAGATAGTAGTTGCCAGGGGTGGCTGAGAGGAGGGGATCCACTGCAGACAGGCATTAGGAGAGAATTTGGGGGGTGATGGAAATGTTATATGTCAAGATTGTATTGGTAGTTACACTGGTAGTTGTATTTGTCAAAACTCATCAAATTATACACTTAAAATTGGTGCATTTTGTTGTATATATATTTCAATAAAACTGAAAAAAAATTGTACTTATCACTCAGTATAAACTGACCACCCCATATACTAACTTTCCCCTTATAATGTACAGAAGCTTTTTATATGGTCATTTGTTGTTGATTTTCTGAGCTGAATCATTTTGTACAACTAGCAATCATTATATCCAATCAGTAGCCAGCGATCCTTTTAAAGTCCTGTTTACTCCCCTTTTCAAAAACCTGCAATGGTTTCCTGTCATACTTTAGAATAAAATCTGAAGTCTTACTTTCCAAGGTTTACAAGGCCCTACGTGATCTGGCCCCTCTCTTTCTCTCCCTTACTATGCACCAGCCACACGCCTCCTTGTAATTCTTGCACAAGAGGAACATTCCCACCTGAGGGCTTTTACATTTTGAAATGCTGAGCTTAGTGAGCAATTATAGTAGGGGAAAGAGTCAGTAAATAAAGACTGAGTGTGTGTGTGTATATAGAAACATACACATACACGTATGTTTGCATGTATAAATAGCTGATGTCCCATGATGTTAAGTACTAGAAAGAAGAACAAAATGGGATAAGAAGAGACTTCCCCTTCAAACCCAAGACTCCCTTCCCCAACACCTTTGTTTGCATGGCTTTCTCCCCCATCTTGTTCATGTGACATCTCTGGGCAGGTCAGTCCTCCCCATACTGACTTAGCATTTCCCCAACCTTCCCCAATGATTTTTTCTCTTATTATTTTATTCTTCTTTATGGTACTTTTTACTACTTGACATTATATATTATTGTCTAATTCTCCCCATAGAATGTAAGCCCTGTAAGTACAATAATTTGGCATTTTAGGTGTTGTATCCCAATGTCTAAAGTAATGCTTGGTACACAGTAAGTGCTCAATAAATATTTGCAGAATGAATAGGAGTTAATTACAAATAGATATAAATAGAATAACTGATCACTGTGAACTATAAGCCCTTAAGCAAGCTGATACTTACTGATTCCTACAGGTTACTGCTATAAAGAAATGCCAGAAAAATGTAATAGAGTGTTAAGAATCCAATCTTTTCACAGTTGAAACAAGAGAAATTAAATAAATTCAGGCAACAGAATTTTCAGTTTCTAAAAGATAACATTTTAAAAGCAAAATATTTTTTAAGAGTACTTATAACTTTCAAAGGAGACAAAGCTTTAAAAAGCAAGATCACTTTGCTTAACCCAGCAAAGAGAGGGCAGGAAAGCCAAGAGGCGAATCAAGAGCTACACACCCACCATGACATGGAAACCCTTTCTTATTAATGAAATTTGGAAACATCGAGCTAAGGCAAAGATCTGCAAAGCATTACTCTTTCACTCTAAACCACAACCTGTATTACCCATTTAATGTCCTTTGCTGAAAGCATAAAATAAGAACTGTTTGCAAGGCTATGGGGTATACCGTACCTCTGGGGATCTATTATGAGACCTCTATTAACAGCGCTTACAGATGCAAACAATTTAGTTTTCAAATGTTGTACAAAAACTGGACTGGCACATTGTAAAATCATTTTTATATAAAATGATTTATGTTTGTCCAATTTCCAATCCTCCTTTAAGGAGAAGTTAGACATTTACAGGAAATTACTAATATGTTAGTATTCATACCTTGTTAATCAAGGGCAAATTCAACAGTAGTCTGAAATTACGTGATAATACACTTTCTTATTCAAAATTAAGTATGCTAAGATACCAAAATTACTTTTATTACTGCCTTCATTAATAAGCAGGTAGTTTTATTAATCTAAAGCTAATGAGAAAAAAAAAACGGAACAGCTTTTGAAACAATTTCTTGAATCATTTTTAAATAGAATAATAAAAACAGGATGTATACTCCATGTTGTTATAGTCTTTTTCAAACTAACACTAGTAAAAATTGTACAATAAACCTATCCTACCTGACACTATCCTAACAATTACAAACTCCCTGGTGTTTCATCATCAATTCTCATTATTTACAGGATGAATAGAAGCCAATGAAAATGTATTACCAAACAAACATTGAGGATATTTTTATTAAGCAGCCAATTAAGCTCAAATTTTCAAGACCAGATTGCTGAAAGATTTCCAATTTAGATTCCTCTGTGGTGGTATAGGCTAAGATTCATTCATTCATTCAACCAAAAATTATTGTTCATCTATGTGCCAGGCAAATCTTTCTGTAAAGAGCCAGATATGTTAAATAGTTCAGGCTTGGCCACACAGACAAGTCTACAACTACTAAACTCTGCCTCTGTAACATGAAAAGCAGCCAGAGAAAATACACAAATGAATGAGCATGGCTGTGTTCCAATGAAACTTCATCATAAACATTGAAATTTGAATTTCATATAATTTTTTGGTGTCATGAAATACTATTCTTCTTTGGAGTTTTTTTCAACCATTTAAAAATGGCAAAACCATTCTCAGTTTGCAGGCCATTCAAAAACAGGCAACAGTCCAGATTTGACTTTCAGGCCATAGTTTATTAATCCTTGACCTAACCCACGGGGATATAGAAATGAACAAAACAGAAAAATATCATTGCCCACATGGAGCCAGAATTCTAGCTAAGGGAGACAGACAATAAGAAATTAAACAAATTAGATGGCTTATTAGATAGCAGTAAATATGATGAAGAAAAACAATACAGGACAGGAAATAGGAAGTACTGGGCATGGCAACAGGGCTATAAAGGGGAGACAAAAAAACCACAGGGGTAGTTACAATATATTTTTCCTTTTAAGTGTTAATCTGATGTAATTTCAGACTGACAGAGAAATGCAATAGTAGTATAGCATCAAGAATATATAAAGGGGCTTCCCTGGTGGCGCAGTGGTTGAGAGTCCGCCTGCCGATGCAGGGGACACGGGTTCGTGCCCCGGCCCGGGAAGATCCCACATGCCGCAGAGCGGCTAGGCCTGTGAGCCACGGCTGCTGAGCCTGCGCGTCCGGAGCCTGTGGTCCGCAACGGAAGAGGCCACAACAGTGAAGGGCCCACGTACCGCAAAAATAAAAAAAATAAGAAGAATATATGAAGAACTCCTATAACTTTCAATAACAACCAAAAAAAACCCAATTATAAAATGAGCAAAGGACTTGAATAGACATCAACAGACATTTTTACCTGAAGAATACAAATGGTCAGCAAGCACATAAAAAGATGTTCAACATCATTATTCACAGAGAAATAAAAATCATAGTCACAATGAGGTACCACTTCGTACCCATGAGGATAGTTATAATAACAAAAAAAAAATAGCAAGTGCCAGCAAGAACATGGAGAAATTGTAACACTTGTACAGTGCCATTGGTAGTGTAAAATGGTTCAGCTGTTGTGGAAACAGTTTGCTGATTTCACAAAAAGTTAAAAACAGAATTAGCACATGGGAGAGATTGGCTCAAGATGGCAGAGTAGAAGGACGTGCGCTCACTCCCTATTGCAAGAGCACTGGAATCAAAACTAACTGCTGAACAATCATCGATAGGAGACACTGGAACTCACCAAAAAACATACCCCACATACAAAGCCAAAGGAGAAGCCACAATGAGACGGTAGGAGGGGCGCAATCACAATAAAATCTAATCCCACAATTGCTGGGTGGGTGACTCACAGCATGGAGAACCATTATACCACAGAGGCCCACCCACTGGAGTGAAGATTCTGAGCCCCACGTCAGGCTTCCCAACATGGGGGCCAGCAACAGGACGGGTATTCCCAGAGAACCAGACTTTGCAGGCAATGGAATTTGGTTGCAGGACTTCAACAGGACTGGGGGAAACAGAGACTCCATTCTTGGAGGGCACACACAAAGTAGGGTGCACATCAGGACCCAAGGAGAAAGAGCAGTGACCCCATAGGAGACTGAACCAGACCTACTTGCTAGTGTTGGAGTATCTCCTACAGAGGCAGGGGATGTCTGCGGCTCACCGCAGGGACAAGCACTGGCAGCAGCAGTTCTGGGAAGTACAGTTGGCATAAGCGCTCCCAGGGTCTGCCATTAGCCCCAACAAAGAGCCTCTAGGCTCCAGTGCTGGGTTGCCTCAGGCCAAAACACCAACAGGGAGGGAACTCAGCCCCACCTATCATCAGGGAAGTGGATTACAGTTTTACTGAGCTCTGCCCACCAGAGCAACACCCAGCCTTACCCATCACCAGTCCCTCCCATCAGGAAGCTTGCACAAGCCTCTTAGATAGCCTCATCCACCAGAGGGCAGACAGCAGAAGCAAGAAGAACTACAGTCCTGCATGCCGTGGAACAAAAAACACATTCACAGAAAGACAAACAAAATGAAAAGGCAGAGGATTATGTACTAGATAAAGGAACAAGATAAAACCCCAGGAAAACAACTAAATGAAGTGGAGATAGGCAACCTTCCTGAAAATAAATTCAGAATAATGATAGTGAAGATGATCCAGGACCTCGGAAAAAGAATGGAGGCAAATATCGAGAATATGCAACAAATGTTTAACACAGACATAGAAGAATTAAAAAACAAACACCTAGAAGAATTAAACAATAAACCAACAGAGAGGAACAATACAACAACTGAAATGAAAAATACACTAGAAGGAATCAATAGCAGAATAACTGAGGCAGAACAGATAAGTGACCTGGAAGACAGAATGGTGGAATTCACTGCCGCAGAACAGAATAAAGAAAAAAGAATGAAAAGAAATGAAGACAACCTAAGAGACCTCTGGGACAACATTAAATGCACCAACATACATTATAGAGGTTCCAGAAGGAGAAGAGACAGAGAAAGGACCCAAGAAAATATCTGAGGAGATTATACTCAAAAACTTCCCTAACATGGGAAAGGAAATAGCCACCCAAGTCCAGGAAGTGCAGAGAGTCCAGGCAGGATAAACCAAGGAGAAACATGCTGAAATACATAGTAATCAAACTGACAAAAATTAAAGACAAAGAAATTAATTAAAAGCTACAAGGGAAAAATGACAAATAATGTACAAGGGAACTCCCATTAAACAGCTGATTTCTCAGCAGAAACTCTACAAGCCAGAAAGGAGTGGCATGACATATTTAAAGTGATGAAAGGGAAGAACCTACAACCAAGATTACTCTACCCAGCAAGGATCTCATTCATATTCAATGGAGAAATCAAAAGCTTTACAGACAAGCAAAAGCTAAGAGAATTCAGCACCACCAAACCAGCTCTACAACCAACACTAAAGGAACTTCTCTAAGTGGGAAAGACAAGAGCAGAAAAGGACCTACAAAAACAAACCCAAAACAATTAAGAAAATGGTAATAAGAACATACATATTGATAATTACCTTAAATGTGAATGGATTAAAGGCTGCAACCAAAAGACACAGGCTTCTGAATGCATACAAAAACAAGACCCATATATATGCTGTCTACAAGAGACCACTTCAGACCTAGGGACACATACAGACTGAAAGTGAGAGGATGGAAAAAGATATTCCATGCAAAGGGAAATCAAAACAAAGCTGGAGTAGCAATACTCATATCAGATAAAATAAACTTTAAAACAAACACTGTTACAAGACACAAGGAAGGACACTATATAATGATCAAGGGATCAATCCAAGAAGAAGCTATAGCAATTATAAATATATATGCACCCAACACAGGAGCACCTCGATACATAAGGCAAATGCTAACAGCTATAAAACAGGAAATCAATAGTAACACAATAGTGGGGGACTTTAACCCCTCACTTACACCAATGGACAGATCATCCAGACATAAAATTAATATGGAAACACAAGCTTTAAATGATACAGTCCAGATAGATTTCATTGATATTTATAGAACATTCCATCCAAAACAGCAGATTACATCTTCTTCTCAAGTGCACATGGAACATTCTCCAGGATAGATCACATCTTGGGTCACAAATCAAGCCTCAGTAAATTTAAGAAAATTGAAACCATATCAAGCATTTTTTCCAACCACAATGCTATGAGACTAGAAATCAATTACAGGGAAAAAAACGTAAAAAACACAAACACATAGAGGCTAAACAATACGTTACTAAATAACCAAGAGATCACCAAGAAATCAAAGAGGAAATCAAAAAATACCTAGAGACAAATGCAATGAAAACACAATGATCCAAAACCTACGGGATGCAGCAAAAGCAGTTCTAAGAGGGAAGTTTATAGCAATATGAGCCTACCCCAAGAAACAAGAAAAATCTCAAATAAACAATCTAACCACTGATGAATATAGATGCAAAAATCCTCAACAAAATACTAGCAAACAGAATCCAACAACACATTAAAAGGATCATACACCATGATCAAGTGGGATTTATCCCAGGGATGCAAGGATTCTTCAATATATGCAAATCAATCAATGTGATACACCATATTAACAAATTGAATAATAAAAACCATATGATGCGAGAGGGAAGAGATATGGGAACATATGTATATGTATAACTGATTCACTTTGTTATAAACCAGAAACTAACACACCATTGTAAAGCAATTATACTCCAATAAAGATGTTAAAAAAACAAAAAAAACCATATGATCATATCAACAGATGCAGGAAAAGCTTTTGACAAAAATCAACACCCATTTATGATAAAAACTCTCCAGAAAGTGGGCTTGGAGGGAACCTACCTCAACATAACAAAGACCATATACGACAAACCCACAGCAAACATCATTCTCAATGGTGAAAAACTGAAATCATTTCCTCTAAGATCAGGAACAAGACACGGATGTCCACTCTCGCCACTCTTGAAATTAAAGATGATACAAACAGATGGAGAGATATACCATGTTCTTGGATTGGAAGAATCAGTATTGTGAAAATGACCATACTACCCAAAGCAATCTACAGATTCAATGCAATCCCTATCAAATTACCAATGGCATTTTTTTTACAGAACTAGAAACAAAGAATCTTAAAATTTGTATGGAGACACAAAAGACCCCAAATAGCCAGAGCAATCTTCAGGGAAAAAAACGGAGCTGGAGGAATCAGACTCCCTGACTTGAGACTATACTACAAAGCTACAGTAATCAAGACAATACGGTACTGGCACAAAAACAGAAATATAGGTCAATGGAACAGGAAGAAAGCCCAGAGATAAACCCACACACCTACGGTCGACTAATCTATGGCAAAGGAGACAAAGATATACAATGGAGAAAAGACAGACTCTTCCATAAGTGGTGCTGGGAAAACTGGACAGCTACATGTAAAAGAATGAAATTAGAATACTCCCTAACACCATACACAAAAATAAACTCAAAATGGATTAGAGACCTAAATGTAAGACCGGGCACTATAAAACTCTTAGAGGAAAACACAGGAAGAACACTCTTTGACATAAATCACAGCAAGATCTTTTTGGACCCACCTCGGAGAGTAATGGAAATAAAAACAAAAATAAACAAATGTAATCTAATGAAACCTAAAAGCTTTTGCACAGCAAAGGAAACTATAAACAAGAAGAAAAGATAATGCCCAAAATGGGAGAAAATACTTGCAAACAAAACAACGGGCAAAGGATTAATCTCCAAAATATATAAACAGCTCAGGCAGCTCAATATTAAAAAAAGAAAAAAGCCCAATCAAAAAATGGGTAGAAAAAAAAAATGGGCAGAAGATCTAAATAGAATTTTCTCCAAAGAAGATATACAGATTGCCAACAAATACATGGAAGGATGCTCAACATCATTAATCATTAGAGAAATGCAAATCAAAGCTACAATTAAGTATCACCTCACACCAGTCAGAATGGCCATCATCAAAAAATCTACAAACAACAAATTCTGGAGAGGGTGTGGAGAAAAGCGAACCCTCTTGCACTGTTGGTGGGAATGTAAATCGATAGAGCCACTATGGAGAACAGTATGGAGCTTCCTTAAAAAACTAAAAATACAATTACCATATGACTCAGCGATCCCACTACTGGGCATATACCCAGAGAAAACCATAATTCAAAAAGACACATGCACCCCAATGTTCATTGCAGCACTATTTACAATAGCCAGGTCATGGATGCAACCTAAATGCCCATCAACAAACAAATGGATAAAGAAGATGTGGAACATATATACAATGGAATGTGACTCAGCCATAAAAAGGAACAAAATTGGGTCATTTGTAGAGACGTGGATAGACCTAGAGACTGTCATACAGAGTGAATTAAGTCAGAAAGAGGAAAACAAATATTGTTTATTAATGTATATATGTGGAATCTAGAAAAATGGTACAGATGAACTCGTTTGCAAGGCAGAAATAGAGACACAGATATAGAGAACAAACGTATGGACACCAAGGGGGGAAAGTGGGGCGGGGAGGGGGTTGGTGGTGGTGGGATGAATTGGGAGATTGGGATTGACATACATACACTAATATGTATAAAATAGATAACTAATAAGAATCTGCTGTATTAAAAATAAAATAAAATTCAAAAGGTAAATAAAATACACACACACACAAAGAATTAGCATATGACCCAGTAACTTGATAAACAAACACTTGTACAGGAATGTTCACAGGAACACTGTTCACTATTCATAACAAACACTATTCACAGCAAAAGAATGGAAACCACCCAAGTGTCCATCAATGGATGAATGGATAAACAAATTGTGGTATATAAATGAATAATGTTGAATAATATTCCACAAAAATGAATGAAGCACTGATACATGCTACAATGTAGAAGAACCTTGAAAATATTATGCTAAGTGAAAGAAGACACACAAAGTCACATGTTGTATGATTCCATTTATATGAAATATCCAGAATAGGTAAATCCAGAGAGACAGAAAGCAGATTGGTGGTTGCCAGGGATTTGGGGAGGAGGGAATACAGAGCAACTGCTTAATGGGTACAGGCTTCCCTTTGGGGAGTGAAAAATATTCTGAAACAAGACAAAGGTGGTAGCGGCACGATATTATGAATGTTTAAATGCCACTGAATTATTCACGTTAAAATGACTAATTTTGTATTCCTTGAATTTCACCTTTTGCATTCTATGAATTAAACAAAAAAAGGCAGACACAAAAGAATACGTACTGCATGATTCCATTTCAGAACAGGCTTTACCCTGGAGTGACTGGAAGGGGCAGAAGGGGCCTTCTGGAGGGCTGCAAATGTTTCCTAATCTGGGTGCGGGTTCACTCCAAAAAATTCAAGGAGCTGCCCCTGTACCATAAATGTGTATGCTTTTCTATATGTATACTACACTTTAATAAAAAGTTTTGAAACTATAGTGTAACTTTTTTTAAATAAAAGATTAATGGCAAATTTTTTTTAAAAAAGGTTATCAGTGTTGGGTAGAGGACCCAGGGGATCTCTCTGTATTATTTCTTACAACTCCTGTGAATCTACAATTATTTCAAAGCTAAAAGGGTTTTTTTTAACTCAGAAAAATGAAAATTTCCAGACCTGTCCCCAAAGATTCTGACCTAGGTCATGTGGGATGAAGGTAGGGACTGTTCATTTTTTTTTTTTTTTTTTTTTTTTTTGAACAAGCTACCTCAAGTGATTCTGATTCAGCTGGACCATGGCCCTCTCCTTGAGAAACTCCAATCTACATGAACTCCACAAGCTGCTTAACTTCACTTTCTCCTTGAACCCTACCTTGAGGAGGCTTGTAAAGGCATCTGTGAGCAACAGCACAGAGGAGGTGGAGAGTAAGAAAGCACAAGTGAGTCATGAGAGGCTACAAAAGCTAACCACTCTGGGAAGCAGGATTCAACTTTTACTGGAGAAAAATGAGATGAACTGGAAAAAAGATTAATAAAATGTGAGTCAATGGTGAAAGGACATACAAAAGTTTCCAGGTAATCAACACAGATGCAGCCACAAATATTATGCACAAATCAATTATTTTTCTTAGTATGTTTTCCATCAAGAGTTAATGGAATCAAGGTAAGACAAATGATGTTGGAAGCTAAATATCCTTTAGGAGGTTAGCAAGACAAAGTTCAGAAATCAGTGCAACATGCTTGTACTTATGGTCATTTCTGGTACATTCTTCACCACAATCACTAAAAATAATATTTTACTTCTGGAACTAGAAGTAAATAAAGGAACAATTTAGTTCATGCTTAGCCAGGTCACAGAGTATTTTGATCTGCTTCTAATCCAGCTCAAACTCTTTGGAGTGATATTCCTTGGTTCTGGTTCAAATTACTTCAGTGGGAAATTTTTTGAAAAGTCTTTAGTTTGACTTGAAGTTCATTTTCAAAATAATAAGTTAATACCTTAGTCCAATTCCAATTTTAAAAAATCAAATCAAAGCTCATTCCAGTCTTATTCTTACTTTTGGTAGAAATCCCTGTTGCAACAATTTGCAAACTCTAGAGCAAAAAACTGAGGCCAATTAAATCATCAGTTCATTTTCTCAGGCCTTCCAACAACACAAAAGTTGGCATATCTGTCCAAGCCTTATTTTCATCTGCACCTTGAGCTGAAAAATAGTTTCAGTTACACAGCTTCCTATACTCAAAAGGGGCAGCTGTCGCTCAGCCCTGGCAGACTGCAACCCTCAGAGAATGCATGTTCCATGTGACCAGATCTCACTTTTTTTCAAAAGAAGTTAGAAATCCAGGTTTTTATGAGTCTCCTGATTTTAAATGTTGGCAACAAATTCCAATTTTTAAGAACTTGTCTATGGACTAATCAACACACATCTGTAAACTGTCTCTTCTGCAATCTCACTTTGTGAAGGTTAATAAGGTCTCATGCTTCTCCAGATAGAAATTCTCAGCTTTGGTAAGTCTTCAATTTTCCACATAATACAGATTTCAGGCAAAGCAGCTCTTTGACACAAATGCCAGTCCCAACAACAGATCATGATTTCATTCTCATGCCTTGTTGAATACTGAAAATATTGACTATTTGTACTTCTTACTACTTAAACAAGAAGAATGATAAATACAGAAGTAAGCCATTTAATCTGTGTTGTAGACTAACTACCCTGTGTCAACACACTTAACTGAGAGCCAGGTTAGTGGTCAGAAATGCCACATATCTTCTGATTATGACAGTGGAATTTATAATACTTTTTTGCTTCTCCAAAATGAGTCAGACAAGCTTTCTACCCAGAATCCACAAGAAGAATGATGAAATATCATGTTATTTTTCTCAAGACTACCTTGATCACCATTAGTATAGACAACTTCATCTACAACTTTATACAATGGTGAATTGCCATTGTCAAAATGATGAGAAAAAACACAGTATTCTCTATGGAGCTAGTAATTTGGAACAAAACAAACCAACCAAAAACACCCAAACACACACAAAATTTAGATAGTTACATGGGGGGGGGAGGGGAATATCAATGTTGAGTAACACCAAACAAAAATGACAAAGAGATAATCAGGTAAAATAATTAACGGATACTGAGAACCTATCTATAACTGGATATCACATAGCTTTTGTAAAAATTGGCTCTCACGTTCTCAGCGTGAACTTTAGTGATTTTAAATTCAAAGCAGTAGGCTCATGAAATTAAAGGAGTATTGAATTTTGAAGAAATTATGGCATTCATAAATTTGGGGTAAACAAAGAAACAGCAACAAGGTAACCAACTTAGCGATCCGTTCAAGTCCCTGCCTCTGAAAGTCACATTAGCTCACCCAGGCCTTGCCTTTCCACCTTCCTCCCCAACTTGCCTGTCCACCACTTCTCTGAACCTCTTTTGGGATACAGAGAATGTGCTTAAAGGGTGTAAATCTACGAACTATACTACCCTTTGTCTAGTTCTGAAAAAACACTCAATGAAAAGAGTATGAAACTACAATACAACTTTTTCACTATTGGTAAATTTTACTTAACGGATTAACTGTGTTTTCCATGACTGACTAATTGGACAATGTGGACAATAAGAAGAGATCTGCAACATAGAAATTACAAGATGATGGATTCCTCCTTATGTTTGGTACAATGTTGACCTAAAAAGCAGAATTTTCACAACTGGAGCTAATTGGAGGTCATGGTATCTGTTATCCCAGGACTACAGAAAACAAGGTCAGAAAGAAGCAAGCCATATTATCCAACTTAACACCCAGTTTGCAAATAGTTGTTTACTACACCTTAAAATATCTCCAAGGAAGTTACATCCATGTGGTATAAGCATGCTGTGTCCAAGAGGGCAATTTACCATTATAAATAATCCTAGTTTGTGTACAGAAACCAGTAGATATTTGCAAATTCATTTCCAGGTCACTGAAGATAAAACCCAGAAAAAACTATTTTCCTCCATGTGGTGAAAGCAGAGATTACTTCTGCAGTGGCGCTGCCTGTTCTTAGAGTTATTCTCTAAAACAGGGTCATATGAGAATATTTTCACCCAAATACTAGCTATAAACAATTAAGACATGATTTACTGAGATACATGCTACTGTGTATGTTTAGGTTTTTAGCCAATTAATACTATATTAACAAAGACTGGAAAGTTTAAGAATAAATGAACTCTAACCAGTACGTTTCAGCAGAGTTAGCCAGAAAACATTTCTACTAAGCCCAAATGAAATATCTTTCATTCATTAATACAGAACCAGAGGGCATACTTAGACATCAGAGGCTCAATCATCTAAAAAGAGTTCCTAGGGAAACAAAAAAACTTTCCATTTTCATTCTGTAACTGCTCCTTAACGACAGAAAGTATTCT
Organism: Physeter macrocephalus; assembly: GCF_002837175.3. Lineage (NCBI taxonomy): Eukaryota > Metazoa > Chordata > Mammalia > Artiodactyla > Physeteridae > Physeter > Physeter macrocephalus. The sequence continues at coordinate 38,006,397 of NC_041227.1, forward strand.
TTCTTTTTTGGCATTCTCTCTTTTCTATCTCGGGACATATTTACAGATGCACTGGCTGCTTTACAGACATGCTAAAAGTTTGTGCTGTGGTTGATCAAAGTTGGAATGCCTGAGGAAATTACTCAATTCAGACAGCCCGGAATTGTATCTAGCCAAATAGTTACAATGCTCTACTTTTAACATGTGTTAAAGTAATATTTTAGCCATGCTGGATGTAAGTTGAGAGAACATTTGTTTGCATCACACTCTGTGAACAGTTGAGTCAAATATAGTAAGTTGAATACCCAGTTTTATTATCTGTGACAGTTCATTTTTTTAACTGTTCAATTACACACAAAAAAACATAGTTTATATTAAAAAAAAAACTAACACACAACAGCATATGTGTTAGGAACTAAGACTTTCTAATGATCTTGAAGTGTCCAAGCTCTTCTATTGAATAGAAATTTAGAATAAATGCATCAAATATTGCTTTTGTTCATTAGAGCATTTGTTGATCTGGCATGCAATATTCTGTCAAAAACAGAACCACGTTTTTTCTCTAAATTATTATTAAAAGTATTTTAATAAAAAAGCACTGCCTACCTGTATTCACCTCCTTTCCATTATTAATCTGCCTAATTTGCAAATAAAGACATAGCAAAATTAAGCAGAAAAATCGCATCACAGCAGTTTATTTTCATGGGTTTTTTTTTTTAATTGAAAGCCACAGAATTGCAGTACAAAGAGTTACTTGTCAAACATAACACAAATCTCTAACATAAAATATTGGCTTCCATAGACCTGCACATCTGAAATAGTTTTAAACTTTGTTTTAGTTGGATTCTTTACGATGTCCAGGAGGAGGTTAGCGCACACGGTACCTGAAATTGTCTTTTCCACATGAGCTACAATAGAAAAAGACAAATGTAGCTGTTTCTCTAGTAAAGCCAAACTTGGCATCTACTTATACTTCCCTTCAACCTAAATAACTATACCTTTTAACCACGTTGACAATAATATGGAAATATCACTCAAAAAGAACCTAACAGACCACGGAATTATAATAATGTAAACCATCCTTCTATCAAATGTGAAGTGAGGACATGGTAGATTGGAGGGGTGAGAGGGGTGTCACTAACTTATAAGTAGTAACTTATAACTATGCTTTTTATTTAAAAGATTTCCAACCCACTAGAAAATGTTAACATCTGCACATACTCCAAAAGAGGAAAACAAAAATAAGTTCCCCACTCAGAATTTTCTGAGAAGGCTAGTAAATGTTATAGTATTGATACCCTATGTTATACGCATGTCATGAACTGTCAGGAAATGAGTATACCGTGCAGGAGGCTGGACCCTGAGTGGGAATGACTGCCAGTAAAAACTCCCTGGCAGTGGGAATGGCCAAAGCACTATTCTCAACTGGGATGCCTAGGATTCCATTTTAAGCTGTTTGCTCTGCTATAGGGAGATGCAATCCTTCATTATTCTAACACTTAGGTAAAGCCTGCTGTACACATAAAAATTAGACGGCAGGTAGACAGAGAGAATGAGTGGGGAAAAAATGGAAGTAATGCTTTGTTCTGCTTTGTTGCAGGATTTAGGATATGATCTTGATGAGATTCCTAAAAATTATATAATGTAAGTTCCTCCTCATTCCCTTCCAGATTCTGAATACAGTCCTACATTTGAGAGATAGACAAAAACTTAAAATCAAAGGTAGTCTTTCAGATTGACCTTCATGATATCAGCCTGTGATTTTGCTGAGCACAGAAAAATCTTCTTAGCCTAGCCCTTCATTACCAAAAGCAAAAAAGCAAAAAACCAGTAGATGTTAGATTATAAAATTGATGCCCCAAAGAATATAGATCCAAACACACACACACACACACACACACACACACCCGACACATACGAAATGATTCAATAATCACAGCACTATAAATCCAAGGGCCAATAAATCTAATATCTCCATTAATTTAGAAGACATTTTACACTCAATCCAAAAGTCTAAATTGCTGCCACACAACCAAAACACAGAATTACCACCAATTCCACCAAACTACCAAATGTAGCTTTAAGTAGCTCAAAGCTGAATTCTAAAATGTAGTATATTCTTGGAGAATAATAACTCCCAGAGCAAAACAAGGGCTCATACATAAAGCTACAAGCTCCTTAGGAACTGCTAAGTCTGGTCTCAGACCATACCTTCTACCAGATTCAGCCAAGATGAAGTCATCTGATAAGTTCCACAGAGCTCATCAAGAAATGGCTAGAAAAAGGTGAAACTGTTTTCATGTTCCCGTCCATACAAACAAGCTCTGTACTTAAGTGTTTTTGACTTGGCCAAAAACTAATACACCGTTTTGATGCGGTGTAAAAATTAATCTGAAATGTAATAACTGATTCAGTTCTCTTTTTATTCTAAAAAAAGTTAAAAGAAAAAAAATCACTGCTTTTCCTTAATTAAGCGGGTACTTTGTGCTAGAGAGCATGTTTAGTTTCTAGGGTCTGAGGAAAAGAACAGATGCATCTACTGTGTAAACACAAACAGTAAGTTACAAGTTGCCCCTTAGTACTAAAGGCAAGAATCAGCATCAGTACTCAAAAAAAGTGTTTTAAAAAGAGTGTAACTTACTTTTACTGCCCCAGGCTAACTGGGCTCTGTCTGGTGCTTCTTTGTCTGCACTTGGCCACCCACAGCCTGTCTTCTAATTAACTCAATGCTCTATAGCAGCAGAACAAGCAAACAAGTTGCCTCCCATCTGCATACAGCTCTTCAGGACACATTTCCCTTGGTCAGAAGGTGGAAATTCTTGGGAGAGGTGATTTTTCTCTGCCTCTTCACAAGAAGAACATGGACACTTGGCTGGATGCAACTCCGTGAAGTGTAACTGTGTGTGTACACCTCAAAAAATAAAAAAAAAAAATAAAAAAAAAAATGCAGAGAAACATAAAGACTCTACAAACAGCTGGAATACACAGAAATACTGAAGCACCCCTGGAAATACTGCTAAACAGACAGCTAAATAGGGTCTTTGACTGAAATAATCAATGATACCAAGTTGAAAAAAAAAAAAAGTAAAAAGAGCATCCGAAGTCAAAATCCAAATGTCATGCAATGAAAACATTTTAAGTACTACAAAGTAGAAAAGGTAAAACTCCTTGCTTCGCATACTTAAAAACAGGAACCCCCTCCCCATTACAGAGAATAAAAGATATTGTCAATGGAAGAGAAAAATGAGACTTTCAGGGGTAGTAGGTCTAAAATTAGACTCCTCAGTCACATGGTTAATGGGCACGTGTGTGTATGTGAGCTAAATGCATCGAGCTGTCTTTCCAATGTGTTCAGCCCTGTCAGGGAGGGGAGGGGAGGAGGAAGCAAGGAACCACTGAAATACTCAGCTACTCTTTGCATATGAAAAGATGATTTCTGCAAAACAAAAAAATGTGCAGAAGAACAAAGATGCTCATTTATTTAAATAATTTTTAACCTCTCAAATAAACATAAATGAGTGTAAAACAGATACCCCTACTTTTCTGCAACAAAAACCAAACACTGAAGTGGGGTAGGGAGCAGGTGTGGTTAAGCATCTAATCACAAAGAAACCCCACAACTGAATTTGCTACAGGCTTGGCGAGAGAAAGGGGGTTATATCAGACCTTCCCAATATTCCCTCCCATCCTAGACATGCCCATATGCCAGGAGCAAGCCACACCATCTTCATGACCCCTAAGCATCCCAGGGACTGGCAGGCCTTCTCTCCCCCTTAGGCACACAAACAATTCCAGCCAGAAGTATAAGGCCAAGGGAAGGGTATGTGGCCTAATCCTGCAGCTGCACAGAGGCCTGGGCTGTGGTCCACCAACAACAGACTACTCAATGGTGATGACATTCTGGAGATCCCTGCTTTACAGAAATGCATGCAGAGCTGGCTCTACATCTCAGGATGTAGAGGTCAGATAAATGCATAACAATATTATATATAATAATATAAATATACAGTAATGCAAATACCTACATTTTTTCTCTCACACCCCAAACTATCAGCCATCTGGATAAGAAGTTACCTTTTAAAGGAATTTCTAGAGTTTATAAGCAAGCATCATATTGGATTATATAGAGATCCAAAGACAATGGACCGTTTTTAGCAGACATAAAAACTTGTGCCCAATATAAACTGCCCTTTAAATGCTAAAGCATTTGGACAATAAACAAGTTTCGACCATGAATTACCATCTCCCCTGACCATATGAAGACTTAAAGAATGAAGCAAGTCAACAAAAGAACAGCAGGGTCCACTTAGAATAATATAAGTTCAACAAAACATTTTTCACAAGGGAGCCTGTGCAATTTACCTTTCACTATATGAAATTTAAAAGCTATATCTATCACTATTGCTAATGCATAGTATCCTACCTACCAAAATAATCAGTTTTCAAAATGAATTAACCAAAATCTCTCAAAGGTTACACCAGCCAGCCAGCCAGATTCATCAGTTTCCTCACAAAATGATAAGTAACCTCTCAAAAGTTTGTCAGTCATATTTCACCTATTATTCCTTATTAGAACTTTTTAAAGCACATCTTCGTACTTTTTAAGAAAAATATACTGATGTGCAAAGGGCGCTTCAGTAAGCATTTTATGAGTTCATTTTCTGTCAGAATCTATGAAAAGCTCTCTACTTTAGCAGTGGCATCATGACGCACCCATATCTATATCTAATTTACTCACATAAGAAATTCATATCAGAAGCTATACATGTGAAATGTGCAAAATTACGGTCTAGAATTTTAAATCTACTGTCACTACCCGAACCAAAACTATTTCAAAAGCAGGCATGAAAACAACTGTCTTCCAAATGCACAGCCCTAGGTATGAAGATCAAATTGTTTCACAAATTTATCTTCCCTGCTGTGAGGGAAATCAGGGTTGATAGAAGTCCCTTTCCCATCAGTTATAAAAAGAATCTAAAAAAAACTATAAATAGTTAAATGAAACAATGGGACCAAATCACTTTAACAATAAATTACTAAAATATGATCTATAAAACTGACCTTTCCATTTCCTTCACCACATTTTGAAGATAAACAAAATGCACTTTGGCATCATCTCATTTTCAACTCCACACTGCAGAACACCTCTCATACAAGTGGCCACCTTCCCTCCCAAAACCCCAAAGGAAGAAGCTAGTCAGTTTACTAGGCAGGAACTTACGTGCATGCCCCCCACCCCTTATTTGAAGGAAGGGAACACTCCCTCTGGTGCCCAGAAGTTGTAGTCTTATGATAACACCACTTGTCTGTCCAGGTGGATGAGAAAAATGAAACTACACAAGGGAATGGGATTCCAAGAAAAGCTCAAAAATGATTTGTCTAAGTAGCCTGTTTCAGTTACAGAGGCCACCGAAACACATTTTTTTCTATTATCAATTTTCTTTTCTTTCACCTTGTCTCTTCCTCCTCCGTGGCAACAAGTTGAGGTCAGTGTACTTTTCACTATTTGGGTAAATGCAAATTTTCATATTTTCCAACTACAAGGCCAGATACCCCTTCTAGCCAATAAGGACCATTAAACCATTTCAGTCATTTCAATATACGGTTAGGAAAGTCCTCAGGAAACTCAAACCAATTTTAGTTATCTGCCTAAGTAATAATGTAACAAACAAGTTTAAAAAGTATGTTTTTTTCTAAGTCAAAAGTATATCCCAAAGTCAAAAGACAAAGGTATAACGATCGCCCATATCTATTTGATAATTAGGACAAAACTTAGCTCTACTAAATAGATTGATCAAAACTAAAGATAAGTGGTTACTCTCAAATTAAACATAACAGTATAAATCAGACTCTCTGGGAATTTTCAGTTGGCTGAAAGGACTTAATATCGTTACTTATATTTCTCTAAGTACAGAAAATACAAGAATCCAATTTTTATATATCTTTCCATTGACTCAAACTATTATAATACCTCTTTGATTAATCTCTTTATTTGAAGACTTCACCCTATTCAAAGGTGATGAATCACAATTACACAAGGTGACTGAAACTGCAGGGGGCAGTATATGCATGACTTCCAACATAATTCTTAAGATTCCGGCAAATTCCTCCAGTTAGTGTAGCCTTAACCTTTAAACTACTGACATATATTTCAATCAAAGATTCCACATAAAAATGAATTTTTCAAGATAGTTCATTGAAATTCTTCCCCAAACTTAATAATTAAAGGGAGGAAAGTACACTAAACTCACTCAGGCCGTATAACATAGTCCAATCAAATTAACAGAACACATTTGTTTTTTTAAAAACCTTCATATCCACACTCTTAAAAAACACAGGTCATCATTCAAAACTATAAAGCTCATTTACTCACATGTAACTCATTCCAAAATGTATTTTAAATCATTATTAAGTACATATAAGTAAACTCTTTAAAAGTAGGATTGATTCATCATGGGAAAAATGGAATGAAATATTGGGCATGATATAAGTAGGACCTGAGAAAATTTAAGTTATTCTAAGATGAAAAGAAAAAGGAAAACTTAATTTTACTCAATGTTGTATTCATAGTTGCCATTATGGTACAATATATACCCAGCTATTCATTAATCTTCTTTCCCCAGACCCACACGGGCTCCATGCACCTGTAACCTCAGAACATCATCTTCTACACAAAGAAGAGTAATTTGCAATTAATAACTGAATTAAGTTAGATGAAGCTTTCCTTGTGTGTGTTTTGAATAAAGGTAAGATTTGGTGGTAAGCACATCAATCTTCTTCCTTGTGTCACTTTTGCCCTTTTACCCACAACATATAATTAACTTTCCTTTGACAATGTAAAGAGTTAACATAAATATTCACCTCATATATATAATTTCCAAAGCACCTCACAATAGTAATAGCTACTAACAGTTACGAGGTGTTTACTATGTGCCTCATACTGTTCTAAGTGATTATCGTATGTTAACTCAATCTTCACAACTCTGTAAAGTAGAAATTATCATCCCTGTATTATAAATGGGTAAACTGAGTCAAGGAGAGTCTGTGAGGTGCCCAGGGACTCATGGCTACTGATTGGTAGAGTTGGTATAAGATGTATCAGTCTCAATAGGAAGGAGACCACATATCCCCAAGTCACACAACTCAGGGACCAAACTACAGTGGAACTGGTGCCCACCATATATATTCATCTTTCTTGACTACATACCCTAGGACCAAGCTCAAAGTGTTAACAAGATAGAGTACAATCTACAGAGCACGATTAAAAGCGTAACTCTGCAATTAACCAGGGGAATATACAGAAAACATGTCTAGGACTTTTGGTAAACTCCTGGGCAATCTTCGCAGGTAAAAGCAAGACCTGGCCTGTCAGGGTAGGTGCCCTGATATGAGAGCCTAATCCAGTCAATTTGGGACAGTCTACTCTAACACCTCCTCCCTCAAACTCATCCCTGTTTTATCTTCATGTCTTATTTGATTCCCCTAGTAATCTTCTCAAGCAAATAACTATTTGTTCACTGTTCTCTAAACCAGGGGTCCCCAACCCTGGGGCCATGGACGGCTACTAGTCCATGGCCTGTTAGGAACTGGGCCGCACAGCAGGAGGTGAGCAGTGGGTGAATGAGTGAAGCTTCATCTGTATTTACAGCCGCTCCCCATCGCTCGCATTACCACCTGAGCTCCGCCTCCTGTCAGATCAGCGGCGGCATTAGGTTCTCATAGGAGCACGAACCTTACGGTGAACTGTGCATGCGAGGGATCTAGGTTGCACGCTCCTTATGAGAATCTAATGCCTGATGATCTGAGGTGGAGCTGAGGCAGTGACGCTAGCACGGGGGAGCGGCTGCAAATACAGATTATCATTAGCAGAGAGGTTTGACTGCACAGAGACCATAATAAATCAATGGCTTGCAGACTCATACCAAAACACTATCAGTGAGTGGCAAGTGACAATTAAGCGCATCTTACGGAGTAGACTGGACATAAGCAACACACTTCGGGTGTCACTGTCTCCCATCACCCCCATATGGGACCATCTAGTTGCAGGAAAACAAGCTCAGGGCTCCCACTGATTCTGCATTATGGTGAGTTATATAATTATTTCATTATATATTACAATGCAATAATAATAGAAATAAAGTACACAATAAATGTAATGCGCTTGAATCATCCCAAAACCATCCCCTCCCCTCCCTGCGTCTGTGGAAAAACTGTCTTCCAGGAAACTGGTCCCTGGTACCAAAAAGGTTGGGGACCACTGCTCTAAAGTGATTTACACTAATCTACCTTCTCTAAGTTTGAGCAACAAAAGTCGGTCTTCTGAAGCCCTCAGTATCCCCTGGACAAACTCATCCTCAGGGTTCCAGATTAAGAGAATTAAGAGACCCTCACTCTGGAGGAGCAAGGATTACAGCGAACTTGAGAACCTCCTCAGTGAATTCCTCAACGTGCACAATTAACTGGAGACCAAACTATCACACTGGACAAGACACACCTCACAGAGCACAGCTTCAGGATATATATCCAACTGCTAAGTTTGTGAGGAACCTTCCCCTCCACTTTGGACACTTCTAGACAGTTGGAATTTTTTGTTTTCTAAACAACAGAACATATATTACTTTCAGGAGGTGTTAACTTCAGGAATTTTTCTTCTGAAAATGTTTAGGAAATTCAAGCATCCAATCACCAGTAACTTGTATTCATGAATCTCACAAAACCAGGGAAAAATGAATTTAATCAACTTTTTTATATTACTCGGAGAAGTCTCCAATGAGAACAGCCTAACAAAATCACAGGCTTCTTCATGCCTTGTTAATATTGTTGAGAAACACTGGTCATATAATTGATGGTTGACTAAACAACAGTTTCATGTCATTTAAGAATAATGAACACAAACTCACAAATATCCCAGGTTTCGGCACCAAAAATAAATAAATAAATAAATAAACTCACAAATATTTTAAATGAAACAAATAGAGAAAAGAAATACCTCAAGTTCCACCAGGGCTGCAGTCACTGCATCTGTTGCAAGGGCACCAGCCTGTAGCTTTTCAATTGCCTATGAAACCAAGGGGCAAGATTATTCATTTTAAAACCACAACTTCTTAAACATACCCAGAAACTTTCCAAAGGCTTGAAGAAGTGTAGGAGACATTTAGAGTTAATAAAAATTGATCACTAGAGTTCCATTCCATACCTCAACACACAAATGAGTTAGATTTAAAATAAGCAATTATTCAGGATAATTCATAATATAGCTCACTTATTATTATTCAAATTAAGACAATGAATAAATTTAGCCACTAAATACAAAGTGCAAGGAATTTAGTAAGTGAAAGAGCTTCATTCATCACAGGGCAATTCACAGAGCCACAGAAATTATATGAATTCCATTTTGAAATTTGAATTCATATTTTATACAGACTAAGCTAACAACTTCTCTTCCCACCATTACTACTCTCTCTATCCCTAACTATAAAAAGTAGTTACTCTCAGTCACAGAGGCATTTCAGAATCCTTAGATGGAGCATACACTTGACAAAAGCATTTTTGATTCTATAAGGTATTCTACATCGAGATAAACATATCATATTCTTTTGTAATATAATCTATAGAGAGCAAAGGTCACTAAAATCACCTTGTTTCTTAGGTATAAATTAAGACAGGAAAGAAAGAGAAGGAAGACTGATTTTTAAATGAATTATTGAAGTTCCAATTTAGTCAACAAAGATCAAAAACTAAGCACTGTATTCCTCATTAAGAAGTTCATTTGTTGTATAAATTAAGGAGGCTGGTTACACACTCTAAATGTATTATATACAGAACTATATTCCTATAAAACCATTTCTTCTCAGATAACAAAAAGATTTCACACTTTGAAAAATAAGATAAAGTAATATAAAATAGCTTAAAGAATATTTACCTTTATTATAAATTTTTTTAACAAATGAAATCCCTGTAACCAAATATTCTTATTCATTTATGAGATTTCATTCATAAGAAAAATCTTGGATCACTAATAAAGTTATAATCTTCTATAAATGGTATGTAAATATAAATGAAAAGAGCTGAGAGACCCCTATTTACTTGATATGCAATGTCCAATTAACATTCTATTTGCATAAAAAGTAATGGAAGGTTTGCCTACAAGAGTATACAGTCAGGATCAAAATAAAAACAAACAATATTTCTTCTGAGTCCACTCCTGCCTCCACATTAAGTATTCAACAATTTAGCAAAACCTCAAAAACCAAAGATGGGAAAAATAAAATAAAAAGCACAACTGGTACAAGGGCAAAGTTAAACTCAGGAATGACAATGAATTTGCTATGATAAAAATTATGTGATGGAAAAAACAGAAGGAAAAAGTACAGGATAATCTCCCTAAGAAGAACACCCATTTTAATTTTTTATTATTTTTTTTCTTCCCTTCATAGAAAGACACATTGGCTGCCTTTGAGCTGTTTTCCCTACCCCTTCTATAGAGCTCAGTGCCGTTTCAAAGATTAAAAGATATATGATTATGTGCCCACAATTCCAAAACTACAGACTTTGATCTGGGAAAGGAAGGAAAAGATCTAAACATGATTTGGAGAATAAAAAACACAAAACAAAACAAAAAAAGACCCCACAAATACGAGCAAAATTACTTTGTGGCCCAAACCAAAGACTGTCTTATAAATCAAACCTTAAAATTTTGAATTTCAAGGTAAAGCTGCTTTTGGTCAAAACTAAACTGTTTCAGTCAGACAGAATACATTCTCTTCATACCTTTTGACAAGCTCGTTTGCATACGTGTTTATATTCCTTGGCTTTGGATTCAGAATGATAACCTGCACCTGTAGTGAAAAAAAGTCAATTGTTAACTGTCATTAAGATATCAGAGACCTTCTTATATTATATAAATAGCTCATATAAACTGATGCTCTCCTAGTGACAATAAAACTATTGTCCTAAGAGCATGGAGTCTTAAAAATCTAACAGCTTCCTTCTGCACCATAAGCCTTTTTAATACCATGCCTTACCTCCTCTTTCAAAAGCTATTTTCCTACTAGAGGCACCAGAAACAGCTTATGTCCCCAGAGCAGCTTCGCCAAGGTCACCTCTCCTTTCGAAAACTTCTCCAAAGTTAGGAGATTTTTTAGCTGGAGTTGATAACCCAGGCAGTGTCAAGGACAGAGTCCCTCTAAGTTCCTCTCTGTTGACCTTTGGAAAGTCCCTGCCAGAATTCTTAAGAGTGACTTCAGAAAACTAGGTAGTTTCTGAATAATACTTGAAGTTGAGGGGTGTTATATCCCACCTGTCAACAACCACCACCAATATCACTATTCCTACCCAAACTTTTCCATCCTCTCACCCCTGGAATGTAGTTCAGGGTGTCTCTGAAATCTCAATGATAGTATATTCACAACTGCCTATTAGAAATCCTGGTGGTCCCTGTCTCTTAATCGAACACCCAGCAACTTCAAGAGAATGGCTCTGAAATTTGTTTTCCTAAAAGGAGTAATACTTGCTTGGGTAGGGATTTGAGAATAACCTAAACAAGAAAGAAACCAAGACAAGAGCCCTTAACCAAAGTTCTTTAACTTTTTCTGAACCTCCCCCTCAGCCCCCATCCCAGCCCCCTGCTGGGCCCCAGAGGGGTCCATAGTAGGGAAGGTTGAAGAACTACATCTCTGTTTAGCTGATTCACTTTGTTATAAAGCAGAAACTAACACACCATTGTAAAGCAATTATACTCCAATAAAGATGTTAAAAAAAAAAAAAAAAAGAACTGCATCTCTAAGCCTCAGGGCTCCTCCTGTGAGACTGCAGACTATGACACGAACTTAACCCACCTTCCATCAGGGCAGAGAAAAAACTAGCCCGAGAAGCTATGGTTAAGGGACCCAAGAGAACAGAAAAGATGCCCAGACAACACGAATCCATAATACACGCAAATGCTAGTCCCATTTCTCAAACAAACTGAAACTTCACAGAAACTGCGCCAATATTTAAAAGGACTCTCTTCATGGTTCTCTAATAAATGATCCCAGGTCTGTTGTCTTAGCAGGCCCCAAATTTTCAGCAGTGTTTCCCAAAACATGGGATACTATAGCCAAATAGATAACTTTAGTGTGTGGATAACAGCACTAATAGCATTAACATATCAATCCTCTACTTAGAATAGGGAAACCATCTCAGCATGACTCCAGGAGATCTTTAATACCTGATTAACACTTGCTAATTCCTCTACTTAACAAAGGAGAGGTAGGATCTAAGCAGCTGACAAGCAACAGAACCTAACTAAAATTTAATCACACTGGGTTTTTTTTTGCACTGTGTTTAAATTATTTTCTCTTCACCCACATGATACCGACATTCCACTTAATTAAAGATAAGTTTCATCTTTAAAATGTTAAGGTTAAAAAGTGTTTATCTTCTTTAATATTAGGTAAAATATAAGTAGTATACAGATCTAGGGAAAAGCAAGAATCTACTACTCAAATGACTAAAACATGGGTAAGTCGCCTTTAGAGCAAAAAAAAAAAAAACACTTTTAAAATCTCTACACTGGAATTGAAATTTTGTCCCTTAAATATACAAGCTATATAATGCTGCATAATCAATCACTCTATCTGAACTTCTAATAACTTAGAAGGGGAAGGTCACCCTTCATCCATACAATTTCCTGTCATAACCCAGATTTCCTCCTATTACAGCTGGCCCCTGGCACCAACTTTGTCTAAGAGCCACTGCCATCAGGTGTGTGTCTGAGACAGTGGGGAGGCCACAATGACTGTCACAGAAGGCAAACCTTTCCAACTAATAAAAAGCTCCATGTTGTTGCTTTTACACAACTCAGGCCTTTCTTGGACATTTTTCAAATACTTATTCTGAATGAAATAACTCACTGGGTACTATGAAAGATGCACCACCACCATGGTGTAGTAGAAAGAACACTGGACTAGGAATCTGAGTTGTTTCTATAAATTTACCTCACTTCTTTGAAAAATCATTTGAAAGAAAAGGAAATTGAACCTGGTTTTTGTTTTGTTTTTAGATTCTTCTGGATTCGATTCTATAAGGCTTCCCGAGTTGTCTGTGCAGTTTAGATATAGCCAAAAGTTAACGACCAAGAAGAACACCAGTTTGACAAGAAGAAACAATTCCACTCCTCACCCCATATCAAAGCTAATCTTGCTGCCATCCTGTTTGACTGTCTGAGGAAAGTTAAAAGGAGACGCAGCCATTCCTTCTTCCTTCACAGAGGTCATGAACTTTAGATGCTAAATGCAGGCAAATAAAAATGACTAAAGAAAAAGGGGGGGAAAAAAAAAGACCTAGGTAGGGCTGCACTGCTTAGAAACCCTAGAGGCTTCGATGATGGGGACTCAGGGGTTGAACTCACTGTGTCTGTCTTGAAGGTACTCTGAAGCAGAGATTACAGGCTGATGGAGTGCCAAGAGCACTAGACTGGGACTTAAGGCTCACTTCAGGGTGTCTCAGCCTGGTTCTTGTACGAACTAGCCATGTGGCTGAAGCCACTTAATCTCTCTGGTTTTAAGGTTCCTCTTTTATAATATTAAAAAGGCAAACTAGCTCTAAGACTGTGTAAATTATACTCTAAGATGGACAAAGTCAAAAATGGGGTCAATAAAATTTTTTCAGCAGCATTATTTTAAAATACACAAACCAGAGTTTAAACAATTACTGTGTCTGGTTTTAACAATACCTAAATATGGGGTAAAAGTAAATAATAGAGTAGGTGAGTGAAGGAGACAAAGGAAGAGCCGTCATTATAAGATATTCTAAGTGGGGAGCTAGGGGGAGGCCCTCACTCTATCGAAGTCAATCTCTTTGGTTCCAGCTCCTCTGGCAGTTTGCCTCCTCCAGATATGAAACTCAATTCCTGGTGTACTTCAAGGCAAGGGAAAAAAACATTATTTTCATCTTCCAACTCACCCACTTAGAGCTTACCTGCATGCACCAACACAAAGCCCCCTCGCTTCTCTTTATGGGGCTGCTTTGTTTCCAACTCTTTAGCTGTTATTTTAACAGCAGAAACCTGAGATGATCTGGAAGGTAGTCCTTCTCCAGAACTCATCCCCTTCTCCATGGTCATTCTCCAAGATTACCATCTTCTACTGGGAAAAGAGCATACTTCCATCCAAAAGTAACTGCAGGAGAGGAATTACTCTAAAGGAAAACAGGCAAAGAGGGTTTGCATTTCTTTCCACTAACACACACGTAACATACAAATCTGTGCACAGATAACTTTCAAAAAAAATTTAAAACCTAATTTTAAAGTTATTTAACTGGGTAATACAAAGAATATACAAAGGTTAGAATTTAAATCTCTCTGTCCACTGACAGCACTTGCTTGAAGTCACATAAACAAAAGAACTGCTATAAAAAGACTTCATATTGAGTCCAAAGATATTTTATCTTTCACTTTATCTACATTGAAGAAAACCACAACATAACTTAAATATCACTTTCTACTCCCTCCAAACCAAATGCTAATAACCTCTGAGACATTCTAGAACCACAGGCAGTGCTGGCAACATCACTGAGCCTTGATATAAAGCCTAGATTGCTGCTTATTTTTTTCTCCAGGTTTATTGAGATATAATTGACATACACCAGTGTGTAAGTTTAAGGGGTACAACACGATGATTTGATACATGTATATACTGCAAAATGATTGCCACAACAAGGTTAGTTAACACATCCATTACCTCACATAATTACAATTTTTTGTGTGTGGTGAGAACATTTAAGAGCTATAGATTGCTGCTTGCTTAAAGAAATGAAGCAACATACAGATTTACATCTGCCTGTGAAGAACCGCTTAAGAAAATCAGTGTAATACTTCACAGCTCAATCAAAAGACAAATGCTGGGACTTCCCTGGTGGCACACTGGTTAAGAATCTGCCCACCAATGCAGGGGACATGGGTTCAATCCCTGGTCTGGGAAGATCCCACATGCCGCGGAGCAAGTAAGCCCGTGCACCACAACTACTGAGCCTGTGCTCTAGAGCCCGCGAGCCACAACTGCTGAAGCCCATGTGCCCCAACTACTGAAGCCTGTGAGCCTAGAGCCCGTACTCAGCAATGAGAGAAGCCACCGCAATGAGAGAAGCCACCGCAATGAGAAGCCTGCGTACCTCAACCAAGAGTAGCCCCCGCTCACCGCAACTAGAGAAAGCCCACGCACAGCAACAAAGATCCAACACAGCCAAAAATAAATTAATTAATTAAATTCATTTTTTAAAAAAAGAAAAAAAAGACAAATGCTAACAAAATTATATGACTAAACCAAGAAATTAAAATAACACTTGCACATATACTTGTTAATTTTCATGAAAGCGTTATTTCTGAGGTTCTCAAAAGATAAATGATAAAATACAAAACTTAATAAAACAAATTACAAGCAACTTAAACCACAAAGTTTCCAATTTTTCTCACAAATTCACAAGCTTCTAGCAATCTTGGCTATTATAATAACAATAACGATGGCAGAACACACTTCAGACTGGGGAAAAGTGGATCATTTAAAACTCAACAGAGATTTGAAGAAAATCTCAAAGTCATGTGGTTGAAACTAATTAAACACCTAGATTCACACTGTTAGGTAAAAATGTATACCTTATTCTAAATTGAGAAATGGGGAATGAGAAGCACAAGACTTTTCTAATAGAAAACATAAATAGTAACATAAAGAGTGACTTAGCCAACTAGCCCAAAAGAACAGTGTTGCTCAAAGTGTGGTTTGCAGACCAGTGCTTGTTACCAGTCTGCAAGAGATTATTATTTTATTCATACACGAATTGTCTTATTTTTTATTGGAGTAAAATTGCTTCACAATGTTGTGTTGGTTTCTGCTGTACAATTAAGTGAATCAGCTATATGTATACCTATATCCCCTCCCTCTTGGACTTCCCTCCCAACCCACCCCCCGTCCCATGAAATCTAGGTGGTCACAGAGCACTGAGCTGAGCTCCCTGTGCTATACAGCAGGTTCCCACTAGCTACCTATTTTACACATGGTAGTGTATATATGTCAAACCCAATCTCCCAATTCGTCCCACCCTCCCCTTCCCCACCTGGGTCCACATGTCCATTCTCTACATCTACGTGTACATTTTCAATAAACAATGTGTACAGTTTTTGTAATTCTTTTCTATTTCCTCATGCTTTGCTTATAACTATATTTTTGAAACAATTTTATCTGCTACATCTAATAAAAATATAAGCTTTTACTTTTATCTTTCATTCACAGTTCCATATTTCTGTTTTGTTTTGAGGTTTTGTGGTTTTTTGTTTTGTTTTTTTCATTTCACAAAAGAAATGGTCAACAAAGGATTGAAAAAAGTTTTTAAGTTGGTCCTTCACACCAGAAATGGTCTGTGAAGCACTGCAATACGGTATTTTAACTTCCTTTAATTCCTGATTAAAAGAGTTCATTTAATTTTTATTATATGTCATTTCATTTAAAGGACAAATAATTTTAAATCATATATATATGCTGCTGTATTAAAATGTTTACATATATTCATAAATTTTGATTACAAAAGAGTGCTGAGGTTAATTAAATAACAGTGGATTAAAATGCCTGTTTTTGTTTTTGTTTTAGGTGGTAGCTCTCTCCCTGAGGATGGATTTTCTTCCAACGACTTCACAAGGATCTGCATCAATTACCTTTGTTTGACTTTGGTTATTTCTCTGAGATAGGTTACTATTTATTCCTGTGTTGGTTGATGAAGTCAATTTAAATGATTAGCAGTTCATCTGCCAGTCTATACCTGCCATGAGGTCTGGCCTAGCCATGAAATGAGCTTGGGCCCACTTGTCCCACAAACATAGTTGTGTGAAAACTCAGGCTTTGGAAAATTCAAAGCTTCAATTCAAATGAAACCATATCCAAGCAGTATGAGCTATAAAACTTACTCTGACTCACTGTCATCAGATGCATTTTTTTTTCATGAATAACAAGTTAGAACATCTACATTTTATAATGAATAAGGTTTGATGTAATAGGCACTCTTAATATATGTGAGAGATTTAAAAACACTGCTTCTCAAGCTTGTCTGAAAAAAATAAAATGTGGAAGATGAATCAATATGCAATTTCTTGAGCAATCTACCATCCCTCAGAGACTATCTGAAACTTTTTTATTTAGCAAACCATGTCATCTCAATAAACTCCTCCAAAAATGCTGGCCCCAAAGTTCTGCTGGACTGGGAAAGGAACTCAAGTAGACAGGCTATCCAATGTACAACTCTGGCCTCCAGCTCCCAATGGTTACTGGAATATTTCTAATTCAATTAGAAATGAAGCAATTTCTACTCCAACATCAGTTTTTGTTTAACTCAGAACCCATTAAAAGTCTGACCTTCCTAAAAGAATTCCAACAAATGTCTCAAAAAAGAAAGACAAAGGGTGGGGGGAGTGGGTAAATCCCAGTTTACAGAAAAATTATGTAACAGTCTAACAGATCAAAAGATGCTAAACTGGTCTTCCCTGGTGGCACAGTGGTTGAGAATCCGCCTGCCAATGCAGAGGACACGGGTTCGAGCCCTGGTCCAGGAAGATCCCACATGCCGCGGAGCAACTAAGTCTGTGCGCCACAGCTACTGAGCCTGCACTCTAGAGCCTGTGAGCCACAACTACTGAGCCCGTGTGCCACAACTACTGAAGCCCGCATGCCTAGAGCCCGTGCTCTGCAACAAGAGAAGCCACTGCAATGAGAAGACCACGCACCACAACGAAGAGTAGCCCCCGCTCGCCGCAACTAGAGAAAGCCCGCGCGCAGCAACGAAGACCCAACACAGCCAAAAATAAATAAAAAAATAAATAAGTTTATATTTTTAAAAAAAAGATGCTAAACCTCACTCAGAAGAAAAATGCAAAATAAAACTACACTCACATATCATTGGACTAGCAAACAAACAAAAAAAAATGTAAGATAACACCATGTTTTGAGGATATAGGGAACCAGGAGTTCTCATACATTGCTAGTAGCAGCAACTCAACATGGGCAATTGGGCAAAATAAACCAAAATTATAAATACACACTGAAAGACTGTCTGTAATGGGAAAGATATGGACCAACAGTATGTCTTGATGGAAGTGCTTCAAAATAAATGCAGCTCTTGGAAAAAATGAGAACGTTCTTCATATACAAATATGAAACGACCAGTCTTGAAGACATTTTAGCAAGTAAAAAAGACATGGTACAGAAGTATATGCAGTACCATATTTTGAGGGAGGGGAGAAAAAAATACAGTTAAATATATATATGCAAAGCACAATCTGGAAGAATATATCAAAAAATAGCATAATAGTGGTTACCAGAAGATTTGGGTGACTGGTGGACACAGGAAGGATGGAAATTTCACTGTTCACCATTGTGTACCTTTTGATTTTGAACAACCTGAATGCATTACTTACTTACAAAAAAAAAAAGCTTTTTTATACATTTATTTAATTATGAGAACACAGGTAACTAGCCAAGTCCAAGTGCCAAAATAGGGCAAGCCTATGGGATCCCACTTCAAACCTTCACTAAGAGGAGAAATGCCATATTCTGAAGGTTCTCAACACTCATCCCACCTACAGAAGGAATAGGCAAAAACACAGCCAATCAACAATACTGGCCACACCCTGCTCACCGCAACTAGAGAAAGCCCGCGTGCAGCAGCGAAGACCCAACACACCCATAAATTAATTAATTTAAAAAAAAAAAAAATACTGGCCCAAGAGGTCTTTTTTGGTTTTGTTTTTCTGGATCTTGAACTTCTAGGGCCAGACAAACCTCAGATAATCCTAATTAAAAAATAAATAAAATTAGTATTTGATCTCTACAGTTAAGACTAAGGAGTAAAAAAATAAATCGTGACCAAAGATTGACATCAAATATATACCACCCTTTTCTAACTCACCTTGTAGTCATCTTGGACTGCGCCCCGTTTCCAAATCCTATAGATTTCTTCTCAAGCATTTAACTTCCTTCCCCCTACTGCCTTGACCCTTGTTCAGCTCACATACCTCTTAGCATAAGCATTACAAAAAGCATATTAACTTTTCTCCCCAAATCCAGGCTGTCGTAAAACAACCATCTACAAAAGGCTGCCAAAATAAATCTCATAAAGGACAATGCTAATCAAGACAAACAGCATGCCAAAAGACATGAACAGGCAATACATAAAAAAGGAAATATAAACTGGATATCCAATATTAAAGAAAGAATATTCAAAGAAATACCAAAAAAAAAGAAGAAATCTAATTAGCACTGTATTGCCATCATAAACTGATGTACCCACTTTGAAAAGGAATGTGTCAGAAAGTATCAACAGCCTTAAAATATATAATTTTGTATATACCCGCTCCCCAGAGGTACTCTATATATGAACTAGTCTATAAAGACACAAATAATAGTACCATGGATTCCTCTAAATAGTACTGGGAGACTGGAGAAGAGGGAGGGGCATGGATGAAAGGGAAACTTGATT
The DNA here is from genome assembly GCF_002837175.3 of Physeter macrocephalus. NCBI lineage: Eukaryota > Metazoa > Chordata > Mammalia > Artiodactyla > Physeteridae > Physeter > Physeter macrocephalus. The sequence continues at coordinate 38,025,873 of NC_041227.1, forward strand.
TTCTCCTAATAACATCTCATATTTGAATTTTTTTTTTAAGTGGGTACTATTTACTAAAAAGAGAAGATTAAGTTCTCTGTCTCTGGGACCTAGATGAATGTAAATTAACTTCATTATCAAGGGCAGAAGAGAAACTCAGAATAAAACACTTTTTTTGCTTCATTCAGGGACTTTTATGGTACTGATTTAAGGTCTAAATCTTGACCCTATTTCTCTCAAAGATTGTTTCATTTTCCTACTGCATGTGATGACACTATTTTTTTTTCCTTTAAGCCATTTAGAACACTACCACATGTCCTGTTTGCCTCTGGTGTTGAAGTTTTTCACTGCAGATTTACTTAGTCTTTTAGAAGCAGTTGAAGGAGGAAGTAAGTCATGGAATCCATTCATCTTACAGAGAAAGGCTTTTAGAGAAATCCAGCCCTTAAGCTATAGCAACTGATGAATAAAGAAGCATTTTGTTGCTCTTAACATCATGAGATTGAAGGTTTAATGCCTCGTTAAATGAGCTCCAAAACATACTTATTTCATCTTTGACCCAGTAATTCCACTTCTGAGAACATTTTCTACCAAAATAATTTTAAATACAGAAAAGGTTTTATGCCTTTTATGCTGTGTTTAACATAGGATAATACAGAAAAACAAAAATCTGGGAGCAACTTAAATACCCAACATAGAGAAATAGTTAAGAAAACAATAATCTATGTGTTTACGATCAACTGGTTTTTGAAAAGGGTGCCAAGACCATTCAATGGAAAAAGGACAGTCTTTTCAACAAATGGTGCTGGGAAAACTGGATAGCCACATGCAAAAGAATAAAGTTGGACTCCTACTGCACACCATATACAAAAATTAACTCTACATAAATCAAGCCCTAAATGTAAGAGCTAAAACTATATAAAACTCTTAGGGAAAAAAAAACATATAAGTAAATCATAATCTTGGATTTGGCAGTGGTTTTACATATGACACCAAAAGCACAAACAACCAAAAAAAAAAAACAGATAAATTGGACTTCACCAAAATTTTAAACTTTTGTACTTCAAAGGACACCCTTCAAGAAAGTCAAAAGACACCCCAAAAGATGGGAAAAAATGGAAGAAATATTGCAATCTGATAAGGGACTTGTGTCCAGACTATATAAAGAACTCATACAACTTTTAAAATTTCTTTAAAAAATTTTTAATTCAATCTAAAAATGGGCAAAGGAATTGAACGGACATTTCTCCAAAGATACACAAAGGGCCGATAAGAACAGAGAAAAGATACTCAACATTATCAGATATCAGGGAAATGCAAATCAAAACCACAAGATACCATTCCACAACCAATGGAATGGCTATAATCAAAAAGACAGACAATAAGTGTTAGCAAGGATATGGAGAAATCAGAACCCTCATATCCTGCTTGTGCAGGCCACTTTGGAAAACACCTGGCAGTACCTCAAAAAGTTAAAGTTACCACATGACCCAGCAATTCCACTCCTAGGTATACAGCTAAGAAAACTGAAAACATACGTCCACACAAAAACTTGTACATGGATGTTTATAGCAGAATTATTCATAATAGTCAAAAAGTGGAAACAATCCAAATGTCCATCAACTGATGATGGATAAACAAAACGTGGCATAGTTATATAATGGAATATTATTCAGCCATAAAAAGGAGTGACGTACTGATACATAATACCACGTGGATGTACCTTGAAAACATTATGCTAAGTGAAAGAAGGCAGACAACAAAAAGCCACATATTATATGATTCCACTTACATGAGGTATCCAGAATAGGAAAATCCATAGACACAAAGTAGATTAGTGGTTGCCAGGGGCTGGGGGAACAAGGGGAGGGGAGATCAATGGCGAGTAATTATAACGGTACAGAGTTTCTTTTGGAGGTGATGAAAAGGTTATGGAATTAGATAGTGATGATGCGTGCACAACGTTGTGAATATACTAAAAACCACTGAAATTTAAATTTAAAAGGGTGGAATTTTATGAATTATATCTCAAAAAAATCCATGTAATAGATACAATGTATAAAACATGATTTTTAGTTAAAATCACATTTTATACACATACACTATGATCCTAAGTAGATTAAGAATATGCTATTTTTTTTAATGTAGGGAATTCCCTGGCAGTCCAGTGGTTAGGACTCCCAATGCTCTCACTGCCAAGGGCCCAGGTTCAATCCCTAGTCGGGGAACTAAGATCCCACAAGGCACATAGCGCAGCCAAAAGAAAAAAAAGTAGAAAGATCAAAATGTTGGGCTGGGGCTGGTGGAACCACAGATGATCTCTTTTTAAATATTTCTACATTTTCCAGATATTCTTTAGTAAGCATGCACTGCTTTTTATAAGTGGGGGGAAAGCTTTATTTAAACAAAAAAGCAAATTATTAAACTCCCAAGTGTATGAAAATTCCTTAGCTTAGTATACAATGATCTCAGTCACGTGGTCCCCAAAATACCTTCATTCCCCTCCCCTACAGAGGCGAATTAAGTTGAACTCCCTCCTTCCGGAAACACGATGCCCTCTATTTTCAGGGACCTCCAGTTCCTGTTTTCCACCCTCCTCTCCAGTTGATCCTTTTCCATCTTCTTGGTCCTTTCCTCTTCCTTCTCCAACTGAGCAGTAAATGCTAACGTTCCGCGGGACTCTAACCAGGCCTCTATTACACTATAGGGCTGCTTTCCCCCACCTGCCACGCAGGACCAGGGCGCACACCCTCGGGTCTCTACGAGCCTCGAACTCGGAGAAACCGCAGCCCAAGACTGCAAAGTGGGTGGAGGAATGCAAGGACTCCCTCCCCACACACAGACAGTCCCTTCCCCGGAGAAGGAATGAAGCCGCCAAGCTGCAGCCGCTGGGAGGGGGCCGGCGCGGGCCCCACGCGCGACCGAGACTCGGGGACTAGGGACGTCCCGAGTCCCTTCCTCCAGCACCGCCCCCGGCAAGGGGCATCCTGCGCGCCGCCCGCACCCGGCCCCGGAGAGGACGTCCCAGCGAGAGCGCGGCTCCCGGACAGAGGCAGCGCACGTCGGCGGCAAGGGCGCGGACAGCGTGAGAAAGAGAGACACTCACCCGCGTCAGCCCCGAGCCCTCACAGCACCGGAAGTAGTCACCCACCCGTTGCCAGGGTGAGGAAGCGAGGGTGACGTCAAGCTTTTCCATTGGCCGTGAGCATAACCACGTGGCCGGAAGCAGGCGCCCACACTCTGCTCGGTCTCCTCCCTCTGCCCCGGAGTGGTTCACCTGGTCGAGGAGGTGCAGGGAGGACACCACCTGGAGCCTCGTTGTGAGCTGCGCAGGCGCCATTGCCTCTCTCTCCTCACCCCGCCTCTTAATGAGCCAGAAGGATGTGATCCTTTTATGTGGGTGGTTGGCAGACTAGCGATGTGATGCGGAATGAAGTTAAACTAGTCATCATTTATTGAGATGTCGCTTAAGAGCTTAATTTCATTCAATCCTTGCAGCCCCCCCACACACAGTAGGGAAAACTAGAGTTCTGCCTGGATTACATGTGGGAGGAAAGGGCTAGCCTTGCCCTGGGGAGAAGGAAAATGTGGGTGGCCTTTCTTTTAGCCTCTAGCATCTAAGACCAAGACCTAGTAACATTATGTAATCTCTTTAATGTTTCCTTGTAACTATTAACATGAATAGTTACCATGTAACTGTAACCGAAAGTGGGATTCGGCTGCTTGCCGCTCAAAAGCAAATAAAGAAGGGGCAAGGTTGGTGGAAAGGAAAGAAAGTTTGCTTTATTTTGGGTGTCGGATATCGGCAAGCGGGCCGGGGGGCAACGCCTGTCCAAAGGCCAGCTTCCCCAGACTGACAATCAGTGAGCAAGAGCTTTTATAGGTGGAGGGAGGGGGCTACATGCAGAAACAGCACAGTCAGCTCTGACAGTCATCTTGAAGTTAATCATGAGGTGATCTGACCAGTGTTCATCTGGATTGTTTTAAGTACAGTCAGTCTTCAGTTCCAGGGTCGGTTTGTTCCCATCTCCTTGAGCACAATTCTTGGAATTGTGGCAGCTTATGTCATGGCTACAGTCTGGTCTTCATGTAGTCAACTTCTTCCACCTGGCGAGGGTTTCAGTATGTACAAGACAGCTCACAGGATATGGCTCAGAATATTATCTATAGCCCTTGAGAAGGAACTAAAGGTCCCTGACTATGCTTAATGACTAAATTATTATTATTTGGTCTCCTTTGACTGTTTTCCTTTGTTTCTGCATTTTCTCATTTCTCTGATTAAACTTATTCTTCAGCTAAAGTTTTTCCACAGACAAAAGGCAGGCTGAGGACATGGGGGCAAGGACCGTAGGGTCCTGCTCCATTTCATAACCACCATTAAACCTGTCTTGGGAAGCAGAGATTGAAAGGAGTAGTTCTGGATAGCTCTCAAAGTGTGGTCCTATCACCTGGACTCATAGCAGAAATGTGAATTCTTAAGCTTTACCCCAGACTTGCTAAATCAGAAACTTTGGGTTTGGGACCCAACAGTTTGATTTAACAAGCTGTCTGAGTAGATCAGACACAACTAAAATTTGAGAACCACTGAACCAGAGGGACTTTCTCTTTAGCCTAGTTGCAGAGGTGGGCTGGGGAGGGTGATGGAAGGAGTGCCTCAGAAGGGGGAACAATCAAGATGTGTACCTCCAGCAATCAAGAATGAGAGTCAGGGGACTTCCCTTGTGGTCCAGTGGCTAAGACTCCGTGCTCTCAACGCAGGGGTCCCGGGTTTGATCGCTGGTCAGGGAACTAGATACCACATGCCGCAACTAAGTATTTGCATGCCACAGCTATAGATCCTGCGTGCTGCAACTAAAGATCCCACATGCCGCAACGAAGATCCCGCATGTGGCAACAAAGATCCCGCATACCACAACTAAGACCCGGCACAGCCAAATAAATAAATATTTTTTAAAAAAGGAATGAGAGTCAGGAAGGCAATTTGGGGCTAGTATGGGAGACCCCAGAATTGATTCCCCTGGGATTCCTAGATAAACGTTTGTGTTAATTGTACAGGAAAGACTTTTCAACTGCTAGTAATTCCAAATTCATTTTATTAACTTTTGTATTCTCCAACATATTTTTTGCTAATATTTTTCTCTATGAACAAAAATAAAAGGGCATAAAAAGGTCTACTGTGAAAGTTATCTATAAAAACAGAATTTTAGATTTAAAAGGGAATGTAGAACACTATATTAAAGTAAGTGGTTTAAAAAAGAAAAAAAACGTGTTTAAGTCAGGATAGACAGAGGTAGTGCAGTGGTTAAGAGCAGGGATTCTAGAAGCAAGAGAATCTGTGTTCATATCTCAGCCCTACCACCTACCAATTGAGTCACCTTGAACAATTTACTCAATCTTTCTGTGACTCAGTTTCCTCACTTGTAAAATGAGGAAAATAATAGAATCTCTCATAGAGCTGTTCTGTGGAATAAATAAGGTATGTGAAGTACTTAGGAAAGTATCAGGCCTATAATAAGTAATCAATAAATGTTACTTAAAAAAAAAACCAAACATTAAGTTCAGGCTTGTTACTATAAAATATGCAAAGACTCAAACTTCTTTCTCAAATAAATGACACAATGGTATTAAATAAACCAAAAATGTCCAGTTTGCTCTTGGAGTAACTGTTATTCAAATTTGGAAAATAAATTAGTACTGTGCAATTGGAAGGTAAATTCTATATAATATAGGCATTCACGTATTGAACAGATAATTAGATCTTATGCATTATACATGAGAGGTGCTGAGGGTGTGAAGGCTTGAAAGAAGTATTGGAGATCCAGAGAGGTCAGCAAACAGTCAATTCCAGAGCCAAGCACACCCAGCCCCAAAGGTGACACCATCAAGAAACAACCGTACCGATGAACCAGTTTGCAGGGCAGAAATAGAGACACAGATGTAGAGGACAACCGTATGGACACCAAGGGGGGAAAGCTGTGGGGGGGGGGATGAATTGGGAGTTTGGAACTGACATATATACACTAATATGTATAAAATAAATAACTAATAAGAACCTGCTGTATAAAAAATAAATAAAATTTTTTTTAAAAAAGCAGCTGTACCACCACAGGTGTACATATATAAGGATAAAAGAGGCCAACTTGTCCTCAGATAATGTACAGTTTAAATCTTATATATGCATATGTGCGTGTGCGTGTGTGTGTGTATGTGCGTGTGCATGTGTGTGTGTGTGTATGTGCGTGTGTGTGTGTGTGTGTGTGTGTGTATGTTCGGTCCCCAGACCATGTCAGGGGATCATTAGTATCAAACTGTTATTTTATAATAATACTAAGATATTTATTTATCTACCTATTCTCATTCTCTTACAAGCAAAATGTGCAAAAATTTCATAGATAGGATTTCAAATTTATATTGCAACTAACTTTTAAAAAACCACCACCTGTCCAGTTTTGGTGTACTATCCAAAAAAGAGTATGCACAATTATCTGATAAGGCCATTAAAATATTCTTTCCTTTTCCAGCTACAATCTGTGGGAGGCTGGATTTTTTTGACATACTTCAACCAGCACAACATATCACATCAAATTGAATTCAGAGGCAGAAAGGAGAATATAGCTGGCTTCTTTTAGCCAGACATAAAGAGATTTGCAGGAATGCAAAAGATAACACTTTTCTCTCTACCTTTTTTGACTGTTTTCAGAAAATACAGTTATTTATCAAAATACGGTATTTATATTAACATGCAATGGATTTATTTTTATTTTTAAACAAAAATATTGCTTTATATTTAGGTTTTAACCTTTAATATGGTAAATATTAATAAATATAACCCACATGAACAAAATATCTGGAGCATCCTCAATTATTTTTAGGAGAACAAAGTTGTCCTGAGACCAAAAGCCAGATAACTGCTGATACAATTATTATAAATTTAGTCTGTATAGGATAGTAGTTATTTGGAAGGACTTTGAAATCAAATAAACCTGGATGTACCTCCTGGATATGCCACTTACTAGATGCCTAATATTGAACAAGTTACATAACCTTTCCTAACTTTGCTTTTCTTCTCTGGAAAATGGAAGTAACAACCTACTTCATGGGATTGTTCGAGAATAATTAATGTAATGCATGTAAAATATTTAGCATATTGGCATTGTATAATAATAAGTGCAATGAGTAAGAAATTAGTGCTTGACTATAACAGATGTAACATATAAAAGTATTTGAGAAAGCACAAGAATAGGCAAGGAAGAGTCAGGAAAGAAGAGACAAGCATTTCAAGCAGAGAGAACAGCATAGGCAAAACCACAAAGACCTGCAAAAGACTGAATTCTGGGAACTCTAAATAGCTCATAACTAAGGGATGATAAAGTGGAAGAAAGTACTGGCTGTTATGTGAGGAATAAATTATGGAGATCTTATGCCATTCTGTGGAGTTTGGATTTTAGCCTATAGTCTGTGGGCAGCTACTATATCATTTTGAACAGAGTAGTGACAACGATCATATTTGCATATTGATACCCCTCCCATCTAAAGGTGTGTCTATGTTCCCTCCTTTTGAATCTGGGCTGGCTTTTGACTTGTAGGATAAATGACTCTAGGTGACTTCTAAGGAAAGGTCACAGAAGCAATGAAGTTTGTGTTTCCCTCTTGGAATACTTTACTCTTTTTTTTTTTTTTTTTTTTTTTTTTTTGTGGTACGCAGGCCTCTCACTGTCGTGGCCTCTCCCGTTGCGGAGCACAGGCTCCGGATGCGCAGGCTCAGTGGCCATGGATCACGGGCCCAGCCGCTCCGCGGTATGTGGGAGCCTCCTGGACCAGGGCACGAACCCGTATCCCCTGCATCGGCAGGCGGACTCTCAACCACTGTGCCACCAGGGAAGCCCTGGAATACTTTACTCTTGAATCCCAGCCACCATGCTCTGAGGAAGCCCAAGCAGCCACACGAGGAGACCATGTGTAGATGTTGTGACCAGCAGCCCCAGATAAGGTCCCAGCTGGCAGCCAGCACTGACTGCTGGACCAGTAAGTGAATGGGCCTTTGGAAGATTCCAGTCCCTAATCCTGGATTAACTTCCAGCCTTCTGTTCTTATGGAAGGTGGTTTGTGTGTTTCCCAGTGTAGGCTGCAGACGTCATCAGCAGAGACAAGCCGTCTCCACACGTCCTTTCCAAACCCTGATCCACAGAACCCATGAGCATAATAAAATTGTTTTTGTTTTACACGTCTATGTTTATACTTCTACCAGTACTTATCACAGGCTCCAACAGCACTGCCACAGCTTACCAGCTCTTGTGTAGCTTTTCCTTTGTTAATTTTCTACCACTGACTTCTAGGGGTAGGAGGGAAAGTTTATTACATCGTAAGAGTAACAATTTATTAGAAGGGAATAGTAAGTGGAACAGATTTTGTTACTTGGAAGTGGAATCTGTCATAACAAAACAACATAATAACATAACAAAAGTAAAACATATGGCACTGGCATTGAGACTCTGTGAAGCAGCAAGGGTGGGAGAGGATCCTACAGGAGAATGTTAGCAGAAGCCTAAAAGGCATCAAGGAAGCTGCAGTAGGGCTCAGAAAAAGCTAAGGAGGATATTGTTGGAAGATGGAGGAAAGGATCTCCCGTTCATAGCGCCAGAAAATGCGCCCAGGCTTTGGGGAACAGACATAAACCATCCCTACTGTGTCCTGTCTGAATTTCTGACCACAGAATCTATAAGTGTAATAAAATGGACACGTCACAAAAGGGAATACCACCTAACGACAGAGGCAGAGATCAGAGTGATGCAGCTGCGAGGCAAGGAATGTCCGAGATCAAGGCTACCACCAGAAGCTAGAAAATGCAAGGATGATCATACCCAGAGTCTTAAAGTGAACATGGCCCTGCTGACACCTTGATTTTGAACTTCTAGCCTCCAGAACTGTGAGAAAATAGATTTCTCTTGTTTTAAACCACCCAGTTTGCTGTACTTTGTTACAGCAGTCCTAGGAAACTAATACAAATAGTTTTGCTAAGACCACCCTAGTACGTGTCTTTTTGTTATTTTTGTTATACCTAAGAATATACTCTTTTTTTTTTTTTTTTTTTTTGCGGTACGCCGGCCTCTCACCGTTGTGGCCTCTCCCGTTGCGGAGCACAGGCTCCGGACGCGCGCAGGCGCAGCGGCCATGGCTCACGGGCCCAGCCGCTCCGCGGCATGTGGGATCTTCCCGGACCGGGGCACGAACCCGTGTCCCCTGCATCGGCAGGCGGACTCTCAACCACTGAGCCACTAGGGAAGTCCTAGGAACACATTCTTAACACTCATAGTTCTAGAGGTTGACTGGGGTCAGCTGAGCAGTTTTCACTTGGGGGTCTCTCACACAGTTGTCGTTATATGGCAACTGAGGCTAGAGTCACCTGAAGTCTTCTTCACTCAATGTCTGATGGCTGGGCTGGTGTAACTGGAACAGCTGGACAAGGGTTGGGCATCTCTCCACCTGCAGCCTCTCTGTGTGACTTGGGTTTCCTCACAACATGGAGTTCACAGTTGCAGTTGGACATCATACATGGCAACTGACTTTCCCGAGAATGAACCTTCTAAGAAAAAGGAAGTGGACACTGCCAGTCCTCTTAAACTAGACCAGAACCAGCAGAGTGCACACAACGCCATGCGGAAGGCCAGTCAAAGGCCAGATCTGATTTAAAGGAGTGTGTGTCATTCCCTCCACCTTTTGATGGGGGCAATGGCCCATGCCTGTAAACGGGGATGGGATTGAGGGCAGCATTCTTGGAGACAAACTGCCATACTCAGTAAGGGTTCAGTGGTTGCATGTGACCAAGACCCCCTTTGGCTAAGTAGAGCCCAAAAAATGAATGTATTAAATGGATGGGGTAGCTCACAGAAAGAGGAAAAACTCTCAGAAAAGATAGGAACCAGAAAAGCTCTAGCTACCAGCAACTACTAATGGACAAGCTTTTCCAGGGACAACCATGGGATGAATCCACTTCGTCTGTTTCTGCTACTGTGTCTCTTTCTTCAAGATTTAAATTCCAGGATAAAACATATATATGGCATAAATTCGATCATGTGTTCACACCTTCTCCAAGAGAAGACAAAATCCTCAAACTCATAATCCCACAAAAACTGCATAAAATGAGGGGAGGAAATTGAGAAACGTTTCCAAGAGCAGGAGACGTGAATGCTAGACTGCAAAAAACAAAATATGCCCATTGTCCGGAATGCTGTGGGTGTAACTTTGCCTAAAACAATAGGACCAGTCAGGATCTTCCCCCTTCCTATGATTTCCTTTTCTTACTATCTACCTATGCAATATTGTCTATTTCTGTAAATTCAATGCTGTTTCAGCAAATTTAAAGCATATCATTTGTTTGGAACTATTAACCCGTATTATTTTATATCGTTTAGAACCGATAACATTTTTCCTTCCTTTATAATCTTTACAAGGAAGAATGCACCTAACAGTATTAGGGGGGTGGCAGGGAAATCAAGGTTATTTAGCTTCTATTCCAATGTTTCTCCTAAGTGTGAGGATGACATTGGAGGAAATTTTATGTTAAGCTTCACTTTTCCTTTTTCACTTCTTATTATGGAAATTTTCAAAGATACAAAAGAGTAGAGAGAATAGTATAAGTCATCCCATATTCCAATCACTAATTAATCCATAGTTTATCTGGATTTATTCTGGCTGCTCCTACTTTGTTAGCAGATGCCTCTGGTGTCTGTACCTCATCTCCTTGGCTGACTCTGGGTTCATCTCCGGCGGGCAGCTCCAACTTGCACTGTCAGCTTCCTTGTCTTTCTGCTTTCTGGCCCGGGTCACTTCCAGTGCTGCAGTAGCTTGCTCTGAGTTAATGCTCAAGCACACCCTGGAAGTGTTTGGGCAGTAACACCCCTTAGGGGCAACACTCAACCAAAGAGCTGTTTAAAGGCTCCAGCCTTCTGTCCTTCAGGCCAATCTGGAAGGCATTCTGTAAACTTCTCAGAGTTCTCAGGGTTGCCCACAGCAGCGATGGATGAAGCATCTTTTCACTGGCTTTTCCTGCCTCCCTGGCTCAGCCTTCATAGTCCCTCGCTTCCGCTTCCTTAAAGCACCTGCCAGAAACTTCCTGCCCTTGATCCTCTCTCAGGGTCTGTATTCAGGGGAACCCAAATTAAGACTGACCTCCTTCTTCCAGTCATATTTTTTGGTTACCATCAAAGCCTAATATTCATTTCTATGAAGCTCATTTTGCAGACAGGACTCAAGATATTTTTTCAAGATGCTGGCCAAGGTGGCTAACTGCTGTAGAAAAATTAGGAGCAGCATAATTCTGCTTTTCTACAAAAAAGTAAGGGTAGCAGTCTCTTCCAATATTCCCGCTGAGCTAAAAATTGGAAGGAGGGGAGGGAGGAAGGAAGGAAGGAAGAAGGACGGGCAAAGGGTAGGAAATAGATGACCTGTTCTTTCTGACAGTTTCTACGACAGAATTAAAGTGTGATTTAGTAGCTGAACATAAATAACTTGATCCATCCAATCTGAATTCTGAGATTTCCTTCCAAATCCCAGACCAGAGCTTTCTAACCCATGAGCATCCTTAGGACGTGTTAGCAAGTGAATTGGCTGTCAGCACCTTGAGACCTGGGAACACACCCAGCCCTCCAGGGAAGGTGGGCCCAGGGGTCAGAGGACAGAACGATTGTAGCCTAGGGTCTCTAATGGGAAACAGATGCTCCCAGCTGTCACCTGCCATCAGCCTGCTCACTGACTATTTTCAGCCCTGGCTCCTTCTAGATCCATCCAGCTGTATAAACACACTTTTATCCACAAGCTGACTGTGGGAGCAGCCAATGAATCTGTCTTCTTTTCTATTAGGAGAGCCTGCCTGTGTTGAATCCAAGGCTTAACTCATCAGAATAACAATTAAACAAAGGTGGATTTTTTTTTTCTTTTCCTTTTCTTTGTAATTTTTAGTCTCTATTTTCTTTGCCATCAAGATGCCTGGGTGGTATTAGCTGATGGTTCATCTACTGAGAGTTGAGGGCAAAAGGAATCTGTTTGAAATAAGAATGCTTTAAAGAGAGACGGAGAGGCAGGATGGGGGATGAGAATGCTTGAGTATTAGATGTAACCACATGTCCTTGGGAATATCACTTAACCTTTTGGGGCCTCATTTTCCTTTATCTGTGAAATGAAGGAGTTAAGCTAACTGATATCTAAAGAATTTTCCCATTACTAACATTTTAAATAATTTGTCATTTTTCTGGCTTTTTCTTTCTTTTTTTTTTTTTTTTTTTACATATTCTTTCACTTGACAAACTTTTTCTGAGCATCTATAAGGTACATAGCAGTCTGATCAGCACCTACAAAATATTAGCTCTAAAAGATTCCTTAGAGAGGCCAGGCTATAGTAGGCTTTTGTTTTCTTTTCTCTCTCCAGCATCCCTTCCCTTTTCTCCCTGGTAATAACGTCCCTTGGACTGTGGAAACTGATCCCCACCCCCATTTTATGTGGCTTTGCTGAGTCTTCCAGTCAGTGCCCTGGTAGCCTGACCCAGGTACGAGCATGTGACCCAGGCCCGGCTAATTACATACTATACCTGGGGCTGTAAGTCTAGGCTCATGACTTATTTCAGACCAATCCAAATTCTTCCCTAGAATCTTATATTATGGATTTTTGAAGAGAGGATCCTCTTTTACACGTTAGGTTATTGAATTGAAAGAGGTAAAATCTGTGTCCATTCCCTTTCCCTGTTGCATGGAGAAAGTCCATCTGGAGTTGGAAGAGCTAAGGGCAATACATGAGGGGAAGCAGAGTCAAGAGATGGGGAGAAATTTCAAATGGTCTGGTTTGAAGCCTCTCCCTCCCAGTTATATGTGCCAATCAATCTCTATCTATCTGTCTGTCTCTCTCTCTCTCTTTGTCTCTCTCAGTTAGTTTGAGATGGCTTACTGTCACTTCCAACCAAAAGAGTCCTAATAGATAGTCAAACTATTTTTTTGATATAATTCTCACAGTGTTTGAGACTTGTCCAAGGTTACATGGCAAGTGAATAGCCGAGCTGGGACCCAATCAACTCTGACTCCTGACTTCTCCTGACTTCCAAACCAGTTCTTTGTGTTTCTTCCAACTTTGTATGATGAAAATTTCCAAGCGTACAGAAAACTTGAAAAATAAAAAAAAGCAAGCACCTGTATATCTACCACCTAGATTTTACAATACCATTTACATTTCACTGTACTTGCTTTATCACATATCTAGCCATTTCTCTATCCGGACATAAACCTATCTATTTAAAAAATAACAAATTTCAAAGTAAATTGCAACCAGTTCTTCTTGTTGTGCCATATCTCAACGTTTACAGGGATGGTGGTGTGTTGGATGGGGCTTGGATGGGCAAGCGGTCTTGTCCGCATGCATGCACAAGGGCCCCTCATGGTACACGATGGAGCCATGGATGGGAAAAGACAGTAGTTGTTTTGTGAATCAGAAGCCTCCATAAATGAGAGTGGTGAGCCTAGGGGAGACCCACAATAAATAAGTAAAAGCATAAGTGGACAATATAACAACATTAGTGATGAGTGTTATAAAGGAAATAGAGCAGAGAATGTCATAGTGCATGTCTGTGTATCAGGGAAAACAATACTAGATCAACCCCAGGAAAGCCTCATAGAGAAGGTGACTTGGATTATACCTCAATGAAGAAAGGAACCAACTATGACACCATCTAGAGGAACAAGATTCAAGCAGAAAGAAAAGCCAGTTCAAAGCCCTCAGGGTACTCCAGCAACAGAAAGAATCTTGGCAAAGTATCCTAGATCTCCTCCTCCGCATTACCTTTATCAACATCAACATCTTCATTAGGACTGGAAGTATTTGTGGTATATTTAATAATCAGTCATTGCTCTTTCTAGGTGAATTGAATTATTACATCTCGTTGTAACTCTGTTAGCCAAACGGTATCTCAGTAACCCTGCCAGTCACTTTCTACACAAAGATAAACAGCTCCAAGAGTAGTTTTGACACACAGAAGCCCCATAAGCCTACAGAAACAACCTGGTCCTAGAAAGGAACATGCTGGTCTTTCACAATTACGCTGGTCCAGAGAACAGGCTCAAATTACATCCCAAAAAACTCATGGTTTCTTATGCCTGCTCTTTTAACATCCTAATTGGCAGGCCCTTGGCCAAAAAAACTGTTAGTTTATCTTGTATAAATGGTTTAAATATGTGTTTTAGCATTAAAATGGTCCAAAACCAACACTTTGCATTGCTTTCTAGTGCCTTTTTGACCTGCCCTCAGTGGAAGCCAGATTAATTTAAAGCTTCATAAATGAAATGTCTTAATCTGAGGGACTGTTCTGCCTTCAGTGGTTCCAGGATCATAAGGAGATGGACCTCTTTAGTTTCTTTTATTTTCAGTAATTTTTTGCATTAATTGTTGAGATATTTGTTCAGAAATGAGCCGAGGAACATATGCTTCAAGTTTTATTTTTATGGCTTTTTAACCATGCCATGAATAATGTCCAAAACATCAATATTAAACGAAATTAATACCATGACTGATCGGGAGGACATTTGGATCTAGTATGTAGTTAACTGCATTTTTCTAGTCCAATTCTACAAGTATAGCATAGTAGAATTGGAATCGAAAAGTCCAAATATCCCTAGAAACAACCACATGGAATTTTTAAAATGCAGAAATTATATATACCATGGTCATTTAAAGCCAGATTTACCACTGGAAAAATTTATTTCCTGGGAACAAAGCCATATTTATTAAAGACAAATGTATTACAGGGGTGTCTCTCAGAATTCTCAAACTGTGAATTTTTGCACATAACAATCGTGAACACGTTGCCATGTTTCTGCAACTGTGGAGCCGGAAGACACTGTGGTGAATGCTGGTGGTACCCTCTGAGGTCTCTAACCATTTCTGGGCCCCTCCCTTGGCTTCTGTGCTCTTGCTTTTACCAGCCAGCCGGTCTGACTCTCTTCAGAGCCCATCCCTTGGGCAGCTGGAGCCACTTTGCCCACTTTGCTGAGAGCTCCAAGTGCCTGGGGGCCCACACACATCCCCCTAGGGTGGCCTTTGGCCAACAAGGGCTGGTACTGCAATAGAAAAGCCCAGCTCCTTCCCTTGAGAAAGTACAAACTCAGAGGTATAATCTTGGCTCTCGAGCCTCCCTGTGGGATCAAGCAGAAGCTGTGGCTCTGACTGAAATCACTCCTTTGCTTGGCTTCTCCCTCTTCCCCAGCTTGCCTCCTCCACTCCCTCACCTATTTCTTTTGGAAGTCCTTCCTTCACATATTACTTGCACACAAATCCTCATCTCAGGGTTTGCTTCTGAAGAACCACACACACCTGATAGGAAGTTCATCTGCTCCAACCCACTCGGTTCACAGATGGTTAACCCAATCCATCAATCCACAAATATTTGTGGAAGGTCTACTATGTGTTGGGCACACAGTAGGCATGGAGAAGGGGACCTCTGGCTTAGTGTAAATGACAAGAGTCGTCTGACCCAGGGCTCACGTTATCTTCTGTCAGGGCCGGTGTGAGAGTCCAAGGGAAGGTGTCACTAATGACAAGTGTGTGAAATCCCTCCTGCATTTCAATGTTTATTCCTAAGTTATTAACCAACACTCATGGAAGCTGGGAAAGAGAGAAACCTAATGAAGATGGATTGGAAAGTTATGCAAATCAACTATACCCATGGAAAGTAGGCCAGTAGAAAACTGTCTATAGATTTACCCGAGTCCAACAACATTCACTGAGAAACTCTGAAACACTGTTATCTGATTACTGACATCATTTTCTTCTAGTCTCTATTACTTACCTTTAAGGTTTGCAAACATAAAACATAATGGCAGATAGGAAATTGTAGGAAGTGGCCTTATTTCACCCCAAAGATCCTGAACACTCCTGTGGGAAGCTGCCAGTAAAAGTACCTCTAATCCCACTCTTCTCTCTAGCCATCCATCCAATAAATATTACTAAGAAACAGGGATAAAGAGCAGCTGTCCAGGCTAGTCTTTGTTTCTTCTAGAACTCATTTCTAATCAAATAAACAAAAAACTATTGTGATTCAGATACCATCTGTGGTAGGTAGAATAAGATGTCTAATGTACTAGCCTCAGGAACCTGTGACTATTTTATTTTACAATTGGGGGTCTAAACCCCCAATTCCAACATGTATGTGTTTGGGGTGTGGTGGTTTCCCCACACCAACAACAAATGCTCCAGACACCAGCTGGGTGTCCTGTCATTCAACTCAGTTCTGACACTAGCTACCTGGAGACAGCATCGGATTCCACAGGTGAAGGGCTCAGTCCCACTAGACTGCCCCCCACTTTCTGATGCCAATCGCAAGCCCAGGTTGTTACCTGTGCTTCTGACCAACCTGCTGTCGATTGGAGGTTTCTACAACCCCTCCTCAAGTTCCATTAATTTGCTACAGTAGCTCACAGAACTCAGGAAACATTTTACTTACTAGATCACCGGTTTATTATAAAAGGATGTAACAGAGGAACAGCCAGATGGAAGAGATGTATAGGGCAAGGTATGGGGAAAGGGCATGGAGCTTCCTTGCCCTCTTCAGGCACGCCATTGTCCCCAAATCTCCATGTGTTCACCAACCCGGAAGCTCTCCGAACCCTGTCCTTTTGAGTTTTTATGGAGGCTTCATTACATAGACATGATTGATTAAATCATTAGCCATTGGCCACCCAGAGGCCGGGGGTTGGGACTGAAAGTTCCAACTGTCTAATTACACAGTTGGCTCCTCTGGCTACCAGTCCCATCCTTAGTAGCTTTCCAAAAATTGCCTCATTAAATAACAAAAGACGAGCTTCCCTGGTGGCGCAGTGGTTGCGAGTCCGCCTGCCGATGCAGGGGACACGGGTTCGTGCCCCGGTCCGGGAAGATCCCACATGCCGCGGAGCG
>NC_041227.1:38042846-38050376 GCF_002837175.3 Physeter macrocephalus
TCCGGAGCCTGTGCTCCGCAACGGGAGAGGCCACAACAGTGAGAGGCCCGTGTACCGCAAAAAAATAAAATAAAATAAAAAATAAAAATAACAAAAGACACCTTTCGAGCTCTCATCACTTAGGAAATTCCAAGGGTTTTGGAGTTCTGTGCCAGGAACAGCGTCAAAGACCAAATGTACATCTCTTATTAAAAATCACAATCTCACACAAGGCAAAGGAGAAAGAAGATTGCAGATAGAACTAAGATTGCTAATCAGCTGATTTTAAAATAAGATTATCCTAGGTTGCCCTGATGGGCTCAATGTAATCAGAAGGGTCCTTAAATGTGGAAGAGAGAATCAGAAGCATCAATGTCAGAGTAATGCTGTTTGAGAAAGACTTGAATGGCCATTGCTGGCTTTGAGGATGGAAGGGGGGACGGGGGTTGGCGGCATGAGTGTGAGCGGCCTTCAGAAACTGGAAAAGGCAAGGACGCAAATTCTCCCCTAGGGCCTCCAAAACAGAGCACAGCCTTGCTAACACCTTGATTTTAGCCCAGTGAGACCCATTTCATACTACAGAATCGTAAGATTATAAATGTGTGTTGTTTAAAGCTACTAAATTTGTGGGAATTTGTTACAGCAACAATAGGAAACTGATATACAGTCTGCTTTCCAGGTTCAATACAGCTTCTCAAGAAACTACAAAACCTACTCATGGGTCACAGCCATAATTCTTATTCACTCAGTTTTGACTCCCCTGACCTGTATTTTAAATGTCCTGCCATTCTTTTTGGCTGTCACCAGGGTCTTCTGTGTTTTCCCTGACCCTCTGTTTACTCAACTCGAAGGCAGTCAGGTTTCAAGTGCTATCACTTTCTTCTGGCCTCTCACATCAACCACCATGAATATTTTCAAGCTTAGAAGTGTTCGCTCCCCCTGCAATTTACAGGTGGGAGGCCCAGATTCCTTTTCTCCTTCCCCTTCCATTTTTATATTCTGTTTAATTTGAGATTTTGGAGATGTGATGTTCCATGATGGTAGCAATAAAAAATGAAATCCAGATGGCTTTAGGACAACTGGAGGGAAATTTCCAACTCCTCTGGACAAGATACATTAGGATCAAAGACATGGAGTGATGACATAAGTATCACCAAGGCCCCAAATAACTCCACATGCATTTACTCACATATTCATTCATTTACTGATTTAATTGTACATTAATAAATATTTATTGAATGCCAACCATGTGCCAGGAACTGCTCTAGGAGCTGGTGATTCATCCGTGATGAAGAAACTTATATTCTGGTGCAGGGAGACAGGCCATAAACTAGATAAGTAAATAATATAATATGATGAAGATGGTAGATGCAATGAGAAAAAAAGAGCAGGATATTTGATATGGAGTCGTGGTGCTACCATTTACATTGGGTGGACAAAGTCAGCTTCGCTTTAAAAAGTGACATTTGGGGCTTCCCTGGTGGCACAGTGGTTGAGAGTCCGCCTGCTGATGCAGGGGACGCGGGTTCGTGCCCCGGTCCAGGAGGGTCCCACATGCTGCGGAGTGGCTAGGCCCGTGAGCCATGGCCTCTGAGCCTGCGCGTCCAGAGCCTGTGCACTGCAACGGGAGAGGCCACAACTGTGGGAGGCCCGCGTACCGCAAAAAAAATTTTTTTAATAAATAAAATAAAATAAAAAGTGACATTTGAAAAAAGACTCGAAGTGGGACTTCCCTGGCTGTCCAGTGGTTAGGACTTGGTGCTTTCACTGCCATGGCCCCGTGTTCAATCCCTAGTCGGGGAACTAAGATCTCACAAGCCACTCGGTGAGGCCAAAAGAAAAAAGAAAAAAAAAAAAAAGACTTGAATAAGTTGAGGGTCCCAGCAATTTCAGACCCAGGAAACAACCAGTCCAATGGCCAAGAGGCAAGAAGAAGCCTGAGGGTTCAAGGAGTAGCAAGATCAGTGTAACTGGAGCAGGAGTAAGTGGGGAGAGACTTAGGAGACAGACACCGAGGCAACTGAGGGGAGGACTTTGATTCTGAATGAAACATAGAGCTATGATTCTGCACTCAAATACAAGGTGTGGTTCTTTCCCTCCACACCAAGCAATTCTCTGACAATGGCTGGGTGTCCTACCATTCAACCCAATTCTGACCCAGAGATAGTGTCACATCCCACGGGCTAAGGGCTCAGTCCCACAAGGCTGCCTTTCCCCCACTTCAAACACCAGTTGCAAGTCCTGGTTGCCACCTGTTCTTCTGAGCCACTGCTTGTAGATTAGAGGCTCCAATGACCCCCTCCTTGTGTTTGAGTAGTTCTCTACAGCAGCTCACAAAACTCAGAGAAATGTTTTACTTACTCAATGACTAGTTTATTATAAAAGGATATAACCCGGGAACAGTCAGATATAAGAGATGCACAGGGCAAGGTATGTGGGAAAGGTTGCTAAGCTTCCATGCCCTCTCCAGGTACACCCCTCTCCCCAAGGAGTGTTCACCAACCCAGAATCTCTCTGAAGCCGCTCCTTTCGGGTTTTTATGAAGGCTGCTTTACATAGGTACAATTGATGAAATCATTGGCCGCTGGTGATTGAACTCAACCTCCAGACTCTCACCCCTCCGCAGACGCTGGGGAGTGGGACTGAGAGCTCCAACCCTCTAATCACGAGGTTGATTTCCCTGGAAACCTGCCCCCATCCTCGGGTGCTTTCCAAAAGCCACCTCATTGACATAAGAAAAGCCACCTTTAGGGACTGCTCTCACCACTTAGGAAATTCCAAGGGATTTAGGAGCTCCGTTCTAGGAAGGGGATGAAGACCAAGTATATATTTCTTAAAAGTCACAATATCACAGGAGCCATTACATGACTTTAAGACCAAGAGTGACATGATCTTACTATGCTTTCAATGAACCGTTCTAGTCACTGAGAATCAACTGTAGAGCAGCAATGGAAGAGCAGGGGCACCATTCATGAGGTGATTTCAAATATCTAGGTGAGAGCTGATGGTGGCTGGTGCCAGGGTGGTGGCAGTGGATGTGGTAAGAAGTGGTCAGATTCTGGTTATATTTTGAAGGTGGGACCTACATGATTTCACATTAGACTACACGTGTGCCATGTGAGAAGGAGCAGGATAAAAGATAACTCCAAGCTTCTCTTGGAAGGATGGCATTTTCAGTCATTGAAATGTGGCAGACTGTGGATGGAAGACTCTGTGGGGGAGGGGAAGATGAGAAGGTCAAGTTAGGACACGTTAGCTTTGCTCTATCTAATAGAAATAGGATTTAGGAGTCTAGAGTTCAGGAGACTTTTCTGGGTTGGAAATATGTATTGGAGAGTCATAAACATAGTTCCTACTTAAAGTCATGAGAATAAAAATGAGACCCCCTAAGGGAGAGGGTGAAGATAAAGGAGGGAAGTGGTCAAAAACTTAGCTCAATGGCATTTAGCATTAAAGAAGCCAAGGGGATGAGGAAGAACCCACAAAGAAGACTGAGAGGGAGTCGATGGGGTAGGAGGAACACCAGTAGAGTGGGTAGACCTGAAAGCCAAGTGAGGAAGTGTTCCCAGGAAGAGGAAGTGATCAAGAAAGATACAAACTGGGAATTGTCCATTAGACTTTGTAGCATTGGAGGTCATCGGTTAACCTTGGCTGGAGCAGTTTCTTGGAGCACTCGTGGCAAAACCTAATTTGAGTTGGTTTAAAGGAGACTGGGAGGAAAACGCAGACAGTTTTTTTGAAGAGCTTTGTTTATCCAAACTAAAGTGAAGCAAAGAACAAAGCTATAGCAAGAGAAGTGAGGTCAGGAAGATGTCTGTTTTATAGAAGGAAAAATAACAGCATGAATAAGTGTGCTGATGGGAAAGCTCCAATGGAGAGGGAGAAATTGATGATGTCAGAGAAGAGGGCAGAATTGTTGGAGCTCTGTTCTTGAATAGGCCAAAGGAGATGCTGTAGGGCAGTATTTCGCAAGCTTTTGTGTGAGTCAGAATCCCCTGGAGAGCCTATAAAAACACACATTGCTGGCCCCCTCCCCACCCACACAGTTTCTGATTCTGAGATGGAACCTGAGAATTTGCGTTTCTAAGTTCCCAGGTAACCCTGGCGCTGCAGGTTGGGGGCCACACTTCGGGAACTGCGGGTGTATCAGGAAAGGGGTTGTTGGCTCTAAATATGACTCCATCATTAGTTTGTAGTAACACATTCATTCATTAAAGTAGTTCTACAGGCGAGTTTATTTTGGAAAGATGCAGTCAAGAAGACAAAAACAGCTAACATAGCCAAACTCTGTCTGAGGCTATATGATTTACCAAGAGCCTGGCAGCGCTTCCGAGGAGAAATCACTCAGCCTAAGTCTACGTTTGCACGAATACCACCTTCACCACCATACTAGCTGGGCCATTTTTCTGATGTCCAGCCAAGTAGAAACAGTTGGTTCACATAATCACTCCGTTTACATGATTGGAGCTCCTCAGCGGCCTCTACTGGCTGAGCTTCTGCAACATTCTTGGGAGTCCCAGGTGCATCACACCCCCAGCCTGCTCTTTCCAGTGCGTGTTCCATAACATCGCAAAAGAGCTTAACTCAGTGTGATTGTGTTGTTTTACCGGCCAGCACTTGGAATCATGATTAGCTGGGGGCCAAGCCAAAAACCTCAAGAAGCCCAAGTTTTGTATTTTCTTTTTTGTTCTTACTGCAATGTTCATCACTTGCCAGAAACAGCCACTAGCAATCAATCTTTCCATAGCGTTTTTCTTTGTTTTTTTCTCATTGAGGAGATGGGTACAGCGATATGTGTTTAGGCAACATCCTTCTGTGTAGCCGTTTGGGGTTTAAAAACCTTTTTCTATCCAATTTAATAGGTCCATTTTATACATAAGGAAACTGAGGTTCACAGAGGGTAAGCCAAGACTCTGGGTCTTTGAATTCTAATTTTTACATGCAGCCCTTTATAAGTTTAAGATGAACAGCATAATGATTTAACTTACTTATATTGTGAAATTATTATCACAATAAATTTAGCTAACATTCATCATCTCATATAAATACAGGGAAAACAAAGGGAGAGAGAAGAGAAGTGTTTTTCCTTGTGATGAACACTTTTAGGGTTTACTCTATATAGCAATTTTCAAATGTACCACATGGCAGTGGTAACTATAGTCGTCCTGTTGTACATACAGCCCCAGTACGTATTTATCTTATAACTAGAAATTTGTACCAGTTCCCCCACCCATCACCTTCCACCTGTGGTAACCACAAATCTGATCTCTTTTTCTATGGCTTTGTGTTTTGGGGTGTGTGTGTGTGTTTTATAGATTCCACAAGCAAGTATTTGTCTTTCCCTGTCTGACTTACACCACTTAAGCATAATGCCCTCAGGATGCATCCATGTTGCAAATGGTAGGATTTCCTTCTTCTTTAAGGGCTGAATTATTTAGTGGCTGAATAATAACTTCTTCTTTATCCGTTCACCCATAGGTGAACACTTAGGTTGTTACTGTGTCTTGGCTATTGTAAATAATGTTGCAATGAACATGGGGATGCAGATATCTCTTCAACACAGTGATTTTTGTTTCCTTCAGATATACACATAAAAGTGGAATTCTGGATCTTCTAAAAGTTCTATTTTTAATTTTTTGAGGAACCTCCACGCAAAAACAATATCATTTGAATCATTCCCTTCAGGACCAATGCTGATTTCCAACCTGGTCCCACCCCTTGCTTAAGCCAAAGAGCCATTTATGAAGGCATACTAGACTCCTTGTGTTGAAAAATCTGGTCTCTTCTAGAAAGATAATGCTAATGTAGGTCTAGAGGAAGAAAGATTTTTCCAAAAGTATGGATCTGATTAACACTCTTTGTTGATGTAACTTGGTATAGTTTCATGGAATCATTAAAATACAGTTTTCGGGGCGGGGGAAGCTTCCAGGGCTCCAGAGATTTCAGAGCCTTAGAAATAAATGTAAAAGCCTTCTATGTTCTCAAATGATTATATTTCAGATGAGCTATTTGTACCAGTCCGATATTTTGGCTGCAAAAAATACAAAGATCTAACTGAAGCAGAAAAGAAATTAGTCAGAAATTAGTTGATCGCTCATAGAATTTATAGGAAGTTTTGAAAATGAGCAACAACCAAGGGAAGAAGAGTCTGTGGTTATGAGGTCACTCACACTGGTCACTCCTTGCTTCCACCAAAGAAATTAATTTTAAACTCTTCCTTCTTATCTGTATCACTTACTCCAGATTTAAGGTTCTAGGAGGGGGACAGCATCTGACTGGCTGAGTCAAAGCACATGACTTTGTTATTGCTGTTGGGAAGGGGAGGGGTCAGAGAGGGCTTGCCTCCCATGAAAATCCACACAATGACAAATTTTAGAGGTAAAGCTTAAGAATATGTTCATTACTGGGAGGACTAGAGGCCCCTGTATCAATCAGCTACTCTTGAAATAATACTGTGTAACAACAACAACAAAATATATAATGAATTCTTACTTTTCACCATCATTGGTCTGCTAGTTGGCTGGGGAAATTCTGCTCCAGGTTGTGAACTGGCTTAGCTTGGCTCCAGATTGCAGGCCAAGTTCAGGACTGCTCCATGTGTTTCTCATTCTAGAAACAGCAGCTAACTAGGATGTGCTCATGGAGATGACAAAAGCACAAGAGACCAAGTCAAACCATGAGAGCACATTTAAAGCCTTGCTTGTACACAAACAGACATATAGATCAATGGAATAGAATAGAGAGCCCAGAAGTAAACTCACACACCTACGATCAATTAATCTATGACAAAGGAGACAAGAATATACAATGGAGAAAAGACAGTCTCTTCAACAAATGGTGTTGGGAAAGTTGGATAGCTACCAGTAAATCAATGAAATTAGAACATTCCCTCACACCATACACAAAAATAAACTCAAAATGGATTAAAGACCTACATATAAGACATGATACCTTAAAACTCCTGGAAGAGAACAAAAGGCAAAACATTCTCAGACATGAATCATAGCACTATTTTCTTAGATCAGTCTCCCAAGGCAAAAGAAATAAAAGCAAAAATAAACAAATGGGACCTAATCAAACTTTAAAGCTTTTGCACAGCAAAGGAAACCATTGACAAAACAAAAAGACAAGATTCAAAGATTGAATGGGAAAAAATATTTGCAAATGATGCGACTAACAAGGAGTTAATATCCAAAACATACAAACAGCTCATATATCTCAACACAGAGAAAATAAACAACCCAATCAAAAAATGGTCAGAAGACCTAAATAAACATTACTCCAAGGAAGACATACAGATGGCCAATAGGCCCATGAAAAGATGGTCAACACTGCTAATTATTAGAAAATACAATTCAAAATGACAATGAGTATCACATCACGCTGGTCAGAATGGCCCTCATCAAAAAGTCTACAAATAGGACTTCCCTGGTGGCGCAATGGTTGAGAGTCTGCCTGCTGATGTAGGGGACATGGGTTCGTGCCCTGGTCTGGGAAGATCCCACATGCCTCGGAGCGGCTGGGCCCGTGAGCCATGGCCGCTGGGCCTGC
>NC_041227.1:38054847-38083619 GCF_002837175.3 Physeter macrocephalus
ATGCGGGGGACACGGGTTCGTGCCCCAGTCCGGGAAGATCCCACATGCCGCGGAGCGGCTAGGCCCGTGAGCCATGGCTGCTGAGCCTGCGCGTCCGGAGCCTGTGCTCCGCAACGGGAGAGGCCACAACAGTGAAAGGCCCGTGTACCGCAAAAAAAAAAAAAAAAAAGTCTACAAATAATAAATGCTGGAGAGGGTGTGGAGAAAAAAGAACCCTTGTACACTGTTAGTGGGAATGTAAATTGGTTCAGCCACTAGGGAAAACAGTATGAAGGTTCCTTAAAAAACTAAAAACAGAGTTACCATATGATCCATCAATCCCACTCCTGGGTATATATCCAGAAAAAATGAAAACTCTAATTTGAAAAGATACATGCACCCTAGTGCTCATAACAGCACTATTTACAATTGCCAAGACCAGGAAACAACCCATGTCCATCAACAGATGATTGGCTTAAGAAGATGTGGTATATACATACAATGGAATATTAGCCATAAAAAAGAATGAACTGTTGCCATTTGCAGCAACATGGGTGGACCTAGAGAATAATATAGTGAAGTAAGTCAGACAGAGGAAGACAAATACTGTATGATATCTCATATGTGGAATCCTAAAAATAATACAAATGAATCTATACACAAAACAGAAACTCACAGACATAGGAAACAAACTTATGGTTACCAAACGGGGATTGAGGAGGAGGTACAAATTAGGCATATGGGATTAACCAATACAAATTACTATCCATAAAATAGATAAACAACAGGATTTACTGTATAGCACAGGGAATTATATTCAATGTCTTGTAATAACCTATAATGGAATATAATCATAAAAAAATAACTGAATCACTATGCTCTACACCAGAAACTAACATAATGTTGTAAATCAACTACACCTCAATAAAAAAAAAATTTTAACACCTCTGCTTGCATGATATCCGTTAACATTCCATTGGCCAAAGCAAGTCTCATGGCCAAGCTCAAAGATGATGGATGGGTGGTATACTTTGTCTATTCAGCTGGGAGGCACTGGAAAGTCACCTGGCAAAGGCATCAATATATAAATCTTATTACAAGCCATGAAGAAATAAGAACAATGGTATAATCAACCCCAGGTCCTCCAGGAGGTTGGTAACTGGGGCTTTGACTTAAGCAAGTGGTGGGGCCATGTTGGAAACCAGCATTGGCCCTCAAGGGAAATGTTACAAATGATAATGTTTTTAGATTACAGGTTACACCAAACCTTGGATGGGACCTGCAGTTGGAGTTGGAGGGTCCAAAAAGCCTCAGTGGAAGGAGACTTTTAAGGCTTACTGGTTGTCACCTTTTTTTTTTTCCCTATTCCCAACATCTTATTCCCTAGAATCATGCTAAATGAAAGTCTACAGATGATGGCAAAGAAGACCGAGGTCATGGATCCTAGAAGTAAAGAGACAAGAGAAGAAGAGAAAGGAAGAAGGTAGGAGAATACAGGGAGTAGAAGAGGAAATTTAAGGGAATTTTCTATCAGAAGGTAGAAAAAAGGTGAAAGCAGAGATGATCCAATCTAACATAGGATGGCCCAACCTGAGGTAGAAATTCAAATAGAGGCATCACACAGAGAGCTTCAGTCTCTCTCCCATAAATGTCCTGAGAGTATCATTCCCTCCATTCCAGTCAATGCCTCATTCTAGGACAGGAAGGCCTCCAAACAAGTTTCTGAATTAAGGCTTTTGATTGAGCTCACTTCCCAGAATTTGGTCCTGGCCTCCTTTTCCAGTGTGGAGTATGAATCAGAGCCATAGTTAATGATTCCAAAAAATAAAACTTAAGATACTTCTTTTACTTGGAGAAAGAAATAAATACACTGTGCAGTGATTTTTCTGATGCATTTCAGAGTAATCTTCATGTTAACTCAGTGGGAAAGTAATTAGATTTCCTCTGAAAGAGAGGAGAACATTATCTTCCACACTGAAGAAAAAACAAACAAACAAACAAAAAAAACAAAAAAACCCCAAGATAGTAGATTTCAGGGCCAGGAGCTACTACAAATGTTCCCATTTTTGAAAAGAATTTGTTCTGACCTCACTTCTAAGGGACTCAGCATATGTGTCTTGGGTTGATTTTCCATTTGCTAATTAAAAGTTCCTTGTCAGCAGTATTTATCGTTATTATTATTGGTGCATGAATCATCCTCTTTTTCTACCAAATCTATTTTCCATGCTCGCCCATTCTAAATGTTGGCTTACAGCTCCCTCGTGGGTGCCAGAACAACCCGCTCAGATGAGCCTTCTCTGCATTTCTTTTTCAAATCCTTTTGCTGTCCAAGCTGAGACTTAAAGTCTTACTTGAACAACTGCCTGCTTTTATAATTTTCTGGATTGACATCTGTCTTACTCTCAAACCAAAACATTTTTTGCATTCTTCCAAGACCAGGTCGAGACCCTTAATTAGGCATCATAAAAGAAATACATCTGCCTTCAGTTTGGCATCTTCCAGGGTAGAATTGTGAATTCCAAGTCTTGCAAATGCATGGATTTCCAGGGGTGTTTTGTAGACCCATACACTCTCTGTATTCATGAAATATCATGACACTGGAAATTCTAATCAGTGCATTAAGAAAGGGCCACTCCAAACCTTTTATTTATTTTTTTAATTAAAACAGTTTTAACCTTTTCATTGTGAAATAATTTCCAACTTTCAAAAACATCGCAAGAATAGTACAAAGATGCTTGTATATCCTTCATCCAGCTTCCCCAAATGTTGACAACTTATGTGACCACAGATCAATGATCAAAATCAGAAAATTAACATTGATTCAATACTACTAAATAATCTTCATATCTTATTCAAATTTTGCTAATTGTCCCACTAATCTCCTTTTTCTGGTCCAGGATCCAGTCCAGGATCATATCTGCATTCAGTTGCCATGTCTCCTTAGTCTGCTTCAGTTTAGAACAGTTAATCTTTCCTTCTTTCTTTTTTTTTTTTCAAATAATTGATAGATTTTATTTTATTTTGGCTCAAAATAATTGCATTCTGTCTCACTACGGCTTCTCCTTTGTCTTTGGATGTGGGGTATCTTTTTTGGTGAATTCCAGTGAATTCCTGTTGATGATTGTTCAGCAGTTAGTTGTGATTACAGTGCTCTCGCAAGAGGGAGTGAGCACACCTCCTTCTACTCCGCCATCTTGAACCATTCTCCTCAATGTTTCTTTATCTTTCAGGACTTTGACAATTTTGAAGAGTCAGTTATTTGGGCCAGTTATTTTGTAGAATGCCCCTCAAATTGGGAAATCTATTCTTAAAGTATGGCCTCTCCCCTTCATACTTCTCCAACCCAAATTCTGGAAGGATATTAGGGTTCTGCTCTTATGAGCAAACATGTGCTAAGGAAAAAATGGTGAAACCATGCCAAACAAATATTAATTTCTTCTGCAGTTTAGGGATATCCTGAAATACAAGGCCTCATGCAATTCATCTCATAAAGCTTATATGGTTGAGTCTGAAATTCAGTCATCCTTTTCAAAGAAGCAATCAAGTAGAATTTAATTAGTCGCAAACAACTGAAGCAGCAAACTCATACTGGTTCAAGCCATAGAGAAGATGTATTGGTCCATGTAACTGAACAATCTGGAGGTAAGTTGAACTTCAGGCAAGGGCTGGCTGACCCAGGCCTTCTAGGGTCTTTCTACCTTAACTCTACCTCCCTCAGTGTTGGTTTCATCCCAAGGCTGTTTCTCTCTGTGGTCACAGGGTGGCTACCGATAACAACTGGGGTGACATACTCTCTTACCCACATCCAGAAGATTACTGACAGTGGTCTCTAATCCAGTCACTAAGGCTAGAGTATGGAATGCACTGATTGCCTTAAACCAATCATAGCTCACCTCTGGAGCTGAAAGTAGAACCGCTGTCACCACTTCACACATGGGATGCTGTTAGGAGCGGAGATGGAGAAATGGAGACCATGTATGCAGTTAACTCTGTCCACCACAAGCTGGAATCCTTACAGGCAGAAGGGCAGACTAGCATGTCTATGGGGAAGGGAGATTCTGTAGAGGTGTGTTCCATTTAGATGCTCAATCAATGTTAAGACGGGCTCAGCGAGAATGTCAGAATGAAGAGTCTGGAAGAAATCAGGCATGATAACTGAGCGATGGTGGTTTTTATCACTGCTTAGATATAACACTGTCTTTAGTAGCTATTTAGACCTATGCACCCTCAGGTGTGTTCTGCACATTGGCGTATGGGTCAATGGCAGTCATCATTTGAAAAATGGGATCCTCAGGCAGACAGGTCTGAGAAATGTTATCTATATCAAACATACCTCATGCCTCCTCTCACATCTTCTTGGCCCACTGTTTTAATCCAGCCATTGCTACGGCAGCCCTGCTGTGGGCAGGTTGCCGTAGCAATGGCTCGGCCACACCATGTTTTTCTTGCTTCATAGTCCTTTTCACCACGTGACATAACACAGATTATTTATGTTTTTGTTCACACCCTCTTCTTCCAGTAGATGGTAAGTCCTAGGAATATTCCCTTGTAGGTAAGAATGTAAATTCCATGAAAATTTATTTGAACATAGCTGTGTGTTAGTCGCTGTTCTAAATACAGTGTTTCATTCACTCCACCCCCCTGTGCCTAAAACAGTGATTTACACATAGCAGTGTTCAATAAATATTTGTTAATTTAATGAAAAATATGCACAGAAGCGAGTGATCAGATTACGGAGAAGAGACAGGTGAACCACTCCTGGTATCCCTGGGCTTTGCAGTTGCATGAGCCAATAAGCTTTCATTTTTGATTGGGCTAGTTTGTATTGGGTTTTTAGAAGGAACTTGCAACTGAAAGAATTCTGACACACTATGTAACTAAATGTCTCTAAACTTTTTTCTGAAGTAGCAAAAGGGGAAAACTATTACTATCTGCCCAGTCTACCCTTATAGACCTGTTAATATTTGTGAAGCTCAAATGAATTACTATATATGGAAGCACCTGGCTGACTTCAACATAACTCTGCACTGTGTGCTTTTGTTACTCACTATTATGTAAATAATAGAATCTTAGCATTAAAAGGAAAGTTAGACTGAGAAACTATATTACTTACAAGTTATCAGAAAAGTCATTCTGGCTGCCCAAAGTTTTCCTCCAGGGACAGGATTCAACCCAGCTCCACTGAATAAACTTAATGGGACAAAGGAGAACCAAGAATAAAACTGTTTGACAAGTTTGAAAATAAAAGAAAATGGAGTAAGTGGAGCGGGGGGACTTGCTGATAACCATGCCCAGACCCCTCCCTTTTATAGAAGAGGCCACAAAACCATCAGTGTTGTGTTCAAGGTCACACAGCTACTTTCAGGGGCAGAATCAGGATCAGAAACCTAAGTCTCTTGGCTTCCAATCCCATACTCTTTCTGACATCACAAATGCACAGTTTTATTCTTCTGAAGATTTTCTCTTTGTTTTTCCTACTTCTAAATTTTTGGAGATAAAGCCTAGTTTGGGGGATCAAACTTGAAGTCCGCTCCATTTCAATATTTGACCTATGGAAGAATTTTCAGACAGAAGAGGGAGAGAGAGAGAGAGAAAGTCTCATTCCAGTATTCCAGAGTTTTCCTACCCAAGAAAATCTCAATAGCTGAAGCTACTGGCTGTCACCTCTGCTTCAAAGGCCTGAAACTCTTTCTTCCAAAGTCTTTTGGCTCTGAGAGCTTTAAATTACATTGGTCTTGTATTAATTCCTAAAGGTCTTTTCATAAACGTTGAACTATGTAATAAAAGGAGAAGATCGACTTTCAAGGCAAAAGGAGAAAACATCCACAAAACTGTGTGAAATGTGAGGAGTGCACTCATGGGGGGTGCTGGGTGGAAGAGTGGAGGTCTCAGGAGGATTTGAAGGTCTGGGATCCACTCTTTATTAAGGAGCCATTTCTAGGATTACAATCAGCCCCTGATAAAACTGTGAAAGGGGTGACAGAAGTGTTGATACCCTGGCCTCTGTCTCCTGTGACTTTTCTACAGCCACCATCATCATCTTGCTCTTTGTGTTCCCACTCCTGGCTCTCAATCTTGTCACATGTTTTGAGACAGGAAAGAGATGTCAGGTTGGCAGAGATCTGTAGCTTGCAGAGATCTGAAGCTCAGAGATATATTTTTGGGTCATTCATGCCTCGAGGATTTTCTCAGTGGCAGGGATTTTTTTTTTTCCCTATTCCCAACATCTTATTCCCTAGAATCATGCTAAATGAAAGTCTACAGATGATGGCAAAGAAGACCGAGGTCATGGATCCTAGAAGTAAAGAGACAAGAGAAGAAGAGAAAGGAAGAAGGTAGGAGAATACAGGGAGTAGAAGAGGAAATTTAAGGGAATTTTCTATCAGAAGGTAGAAAAAAGGTGAAAGCAGAGATGATCCAATCTAACATAGGATGGCCCAACCTGAGGTAGAAATTCAAATAGAGGCATCACACAGAGAGCTTCAGTCTCTCTCCCATAAATGTCCTGAGAGTATCATTCCCTCCATTCCAGTCAATGCCTCATTCTAGGACAGGAAGGCCTCCCAACAAGTTTCTGAATTAAGGCTTTTGATTGAGCTCACTTCCCAGAATTTGGTCCTGGCCTCCTTTTCCAGTGTGGAGTATGAATCAGAGCCATAGTTAATGATTCCAAAAAATAAAACTTAAGATACTTCTTTTACTTGGAGAAAGAAATAAATACACTGTGCAGTGATTTTTCTGATGCATTTCAGAGTAATCTTCATGTTAACTCAGTGGGAAAGTAATTAGATTTCCTCTGAAAGAGAGGAGAACATTATCTTCCACACTGAAGAAAAAACAAACAAACAAACAAAAAAAACAAAAAAACCCCAAGATAGTAGATTTCAGGGCCAGGAGCTACTACAAATGTTCCCATTTTTGAAAAGAATTTGTTCTGACCTCACTTCTAAGGGACTCAGCATATGTGTCTTGGGTTGATTTTCCATTTGCTAATTAAAAGTTCCTTGTCAGCAGTATTTATCGTTATTATTATTGGTGCATGAATCATCCTCTTTTTCTACCAAATCTATTTTCCATGCTCGCCCATTCTAAATGTTGGCTTACAGCTCCCTCGTGGGTGCCAGAACAACCCGCTCAGATGAGCCTTCTCTGCATTTCTTTTTCAAATCCTTTTGCTGTCCAAGCTGAGACTTAAAGTCTTACTTGAACAACTGCCTGCTTTTATAATTTTCTGGATTGACATCTGTCTTACTCTCAAACCAAAACATTTTTTGCATTCTTCCAAGACCAGGTCGAGACCCTTAATTAGGCATCATAAAAGAAATACATCTGCCTTCAGTTTGGCATCTTCCAGGGTAGAATTGTGAATTCCAAGTCTTGCAAATGCATGGATTTCCAGGGGTGTTTTGTAGACCCATACACTCTCTGTATTCATGAAATATCATGACACTGGAAATTCTAATCAGTGCATTAAGAAAGGGCCACTCCAAACCTTTTATTTATTTTTTTAATTAAAACAGTTTTAACCTTTTCATTGTGAAATAATTTCCAACTTTCAAAAACATCGCAAGAATAGTACAAAGATGCTTGTATATCCTTCATCCAGCTTCCCCAAATGTTGACAACTTATGTGACCACAGATCAATGATCAAAATCAGAAAATTAACATTGATTCAATACTACTAAATAATCTTCATATCTTATTCAAATTTTGCTAATTGTCCCATTAATCTCCTTTTTCTGGTCCAGGATCCAGTCCAGGATCATATCTGCATTCAGTTGCCATGTCTCCTTAGTCTGCTTCAGTTTAGAACAGTTAATCTTTCCTTCTTTCTTTTTTTTTTTTTCAAATAATTGATAGATTTTATTTTATTTTGGCCCAAAATAATTGCATTCTGTCTCACTACGGCTTCTCCTTTGTCTTTGGATGTGGGGTATCTTTTTTGGTGAATTCCAGTGTCTTCCTGTTGATGATTGTTCAGCAGTTAGTTGTGATTACAGTGCTCTCGCAAGAGGGAGTGAGCACATCTCCTTCTACTCCGCCATCTTGAACCATTCTCCTCAATGTTTCTTTATCTTTCAGGACTTTGACAATTTTGAAGAGTCAGTTATTTGGGCCAGTTATTTTGTAGAATGCCCCTCAAATTGGGAAATCTATTCTTAAAGTATGGCCTCTCCCCTTCATACTTCTCCAACCCAAATTCTGGAAGGATATTAGGGTTCTGCTCTTATGAGCAAACATGTGCTAAGGAAAAAATGGTGAAACCATGCCAAACAAATATTAATTTCTTCTGCAGTTTAGGGATATCCTGAAATACAAGGCCTCATGCAATTCATCTCATAAAGCTTATATGGTTGAGTCTGAAATTCAGTCATCCTTTTCAAAGAAGCAATCAAGTAGAATTTAATTAGTCGCAAACAACTGAAGCAGCAAACTCATACTGGTTCAAGCCATAGAGAAGATGTATTGGTCCATGTAACTGAACAATCTGGAGGTAAGTTGAACTTCAGGCAAGGGCTGGCTGACCCAGGCCTTCTAGGGTCTTTCTACCTTAACTCTACCTCCCTCAGTGTTGGTTTCATCCCAAGGCTGTTTCTCTCTGTGGTCACAGGGTGGCTACCGATAACAACTGGGGTGACATACTCTCTTACCCACATCCAGAAGATTACTGACAGTGGTCTCTAATCCAGTCACTAAGGCTAGAGTATGGAATGCACTGATTGCCTTAAACCAATCATAGCTCACCTCTGGAGCTGAAAGTAGAACCGCTGTCACCACTTCACACATGGGATGCTGTTAGGAGCGGAGATGGAGAAATGGAGACCATGTATGCAGTTAACTCTGTCCACCACAAGCTGGAATCCTTACAGGCAGAAGGGCAGACTAGCATGTCTATGGGGAAGGGAGATTCTGTAGAGGTGTGTTCCATTTAGATGCTCAATCAATGTTAAGACGGGCTCAGCGAGAATGTCAGAATGAAGAGTCTGGAAGAAATCAGGCATGATAACTGAGCGATGGTGGTTTTTATCACTGCTTAGATATAACACTGTCTTTAGTAGCTATTTAGACCTATGCACCCTCAGGTGTGTTCTGCACATTGGCGTATGGGTCAATGGCAGTCATCATTTGAAAAATGGGATCCTCAGGCAGACAGGTCTGAGAAATGTTATCTATATCAAACATACCTCATGCCTCCTCTCACATCTTCTTGGCCCACTGTTTTAATCCAGCCATTGCTACGGCAGCCCTGCTGTGGGCAGGTTGCCGTAGCAATGGCTCGGCCACACCATGTTTTTCTTGCTTCATAGTCCTTTTCACCACGTGACATAACACAGATTATTTATGTTTTTGTTCACACCCTCTTCTTCCAGTAGATGGTAAGTCCTAGGAATATTCCCTTGTAGGTAAGAATGTAAATTCCATGAAAATTTATTTGAACATAGCTGTGTGTTGGTCGCTGTTCTAAATACAGTGTTTCATTCACTCCACCCCCCTGTGCCTAAAACAGTGATTTACACATAGCAGTGTTCAATAAATATTTGTTAATTTAATGAAAAATATGCACAGAAGCGAGTGATCAGATTACGGAGAAGAGACAGGTGAACCACTCCTGGTATCCCTGGGCTTTGCAGTTGCATGAGCCAATAAGCTTTCATTTTTGATTGGGCTAGTTTGTATTGGGTTTTTAGAAGGAACTTGCAACTGAAAGAATTCTGACACACTATGTAACTAAATGTCTCTAAACTTTTTTCTGAAGTAGCAAAAGGGGAAAACTATTACTATCTGCCCAGTCTACCCTTATAGACCTGTTAATATTTGTGAAGCTCAAATGAATTACTATATATGGAAGCACCTGGCTGACTTCAACATAACTCTGCACTGTGTGCTTTTGTTACTCACTATTATGTAAATAATAGAATCTTAGCATTAAAAGGAAAGTTAGACTGAGAAACTATATTACTTACAAGTTATCAGAAAAGTCATTCTGGCTGCCCAAAGTTTTCCTCCAGGGACAGGATTCAACCCAGCTCCACTGAATAAACTTAATGGGACAAAGGAGAACCAAGAATAAAACTGTTTGACAAGTTTGAAAATAAAAGAAAATGGAGTAAGTGGAGCGGGGGGACTTGCTGATAACCATGCCCAGACCCCTCCCTTTTATAGAAGAGGCCACAAAACCATCAGTGTTGTGTTCAAGGTCACACAGCTACTTTCAGGGGCAGAATCAGGATCAGAAACCTAAGTCTCTTGGCTTCCAATCCCATACTCTTTCTGACATCACAAATGCACAGTTTTATTCTTCTGAAGATTTTCTCTTTGTTTTTCCTACTTCTAAATTTTTGGAGATAAAGCCTAGTTTGGGGGATCAAACTTGAAGTCCGCTCCATTTCAATATTTGACCTATGGAAGAATTTTCAGACAGAAGAGGGAGAGAGAGAGAGAGAAAGTCTCATTCCAGTATTCCAGAGTTTTCCTACCCAAGAAAATCTCAATAGCTGAAGCTACTGGCTGTCACCTCTGCTTCAAAGGCCTGAAACTCTTTCTTCCAAAGTCTTTTGGCTCTGAGAGCTTTAAATTACATTGGTCTTGTATTAATTCCTAAAGGTCTTTTCATAAACGTTGAACTATGTAATAAAAGGAGAAGATCGACTTTCAAGGCAAAAGGAGAAAACATCCACAAAACTGTGTGAAATGTGAGGAGTGCACTCATGGGGGGTGCTGGGTGGAAGAGTGGAGGTCTCAGGAGGATTTGAAGGTCTGGGATCCACTCTTTATTAAGGAGCCATTTCTAGGATTACAATCAGCCCCTGATAAAACTGTGAAAGGGGTGACAGAAGTGTTAATACCCTGGCCTCTGTCTCCTGTGACTTTTCTACAGCCACCATCATCATCTTGCTCTTTGTGTTCCCACTCCTGGCTCTCAATCTTGTCACATGTTTTGAGACAGGAAAGAGATGTCAGGTTGGCAGAGATCTGTAGCTTGCAGAGATCTGAAGCTCAGAGATATATTTTTGGGTCATTCATGCCTCGAGGATTTTCTCAGTGGCAGGGATCTGGCTCATCCCGGGCCACCCCCTTCCATGGGCAGCTCTCATCCACTGACAAATCGCTGCTGGAGCACAAAGGCCCGGCCATCTCAGCTTGACTCAGGACAACCCTGAAGACTCGCTCTTATATCTGAGCGTACCATGGACTGGCTGAAGAGTCAGTTATTTGGGCCAGTTATTTTGTAGAATGCCCCTCAAATTGGGAAATCTATTCTTAAAGTATGGCCTCTCCCCTTCATACTTCTCCAACCCAAATTCTGGAAGGATATTAGGGTTCTGCTCTTATGAGCAAACATGTGCTAAGGAAAAAATGGTGAAACCATGCCAAACAAATATTAATTTCTTCTGCAGTTTAGGGATATCCTGAAATACAAGGCCTCATGCAATTCATCTCATAAAGCTTATATGGTTGAGTCTGAAATTCAGTCATCCTTTTCAAAGAAGCAATCAAGTAGAATTTAATTAGTCGCAAACAACTGAAGCAGCAAACTCATACTGGTTCAAGCCATAGAGAAGATGTATTGGTCCATGTAACTGAACAATCTGGAGGTAAGTTGAACTTCAGGCAAGGGCTGGCTGACCCAGGCCTTCTAGGGTCTTTCTACCTTAACTCTACCTCCCTCAGTGTTGGTTTCATCCCAAGGCTGTTTCTCTCTGTGGTCACAGGGTGGCTACCGATAACAACTGGGGTGACATACTCTCTTACCCACATCCAGAAGATTACTGACAGTGGTCTCTAATCCAGTCACTAAGGCTAGAGTATGGAATGCACTGATTGCCTTAAACCAATCATAGCTCACCTCTGGAGCTGAAAGTAGAACCGCTGTCACCACTTCACACATGGGATGCTGTTAGGAGCGGAGATGGAGAAATGGAGACCATGTATGCAGTTAACTCTGTCCACCACAAGCTGGAATCCTTACAGGCAGAAGGGCAGACTAGCATGTATATGGGGAAGGGAGATTCTGTAGAGGTGTGTTCCATTTAAATGCTCAATCAATGTTAAGACGGGCTCAGCGAGAATGTCAGAATGAAGAGTCTGGAAGAAATCAGGCATGATAACTGAGCGATGGTGGTTTTTATCACTGCTTAGATATAACACTGTCTTTAGTAGCTATTTAGACCTATGCACCCTCAGGTGTGTTCTGCACATTGGCGTATGGGTCAATGGCAGTCATCATTTGAAAAATGGGATCCTCAGGCAGACAGGTCTGAGAAATGTTATCTATATCAAACATACCTCATGCCTCCTCTCACATCTTCTTGGCCCACTGTTTTAATCCAGCCATTGCTACGGCAGCCCTGCTGTGGGCAGGTTGCCGTAGCAATGGCTCGGCCACACCATGTTTTTCTTGCTTCATAGTCCTTTTCACCACGTGACATAACACAGATTATTTATGTTTTTGTTCACACCCTCTTCTTCCAGTAGATGGTAAGTCCTAGGAATATTCCCTTGTAGGTAAGAATGTAAATTCCATGAAAATTTATTTGAACATAGCTGTGTGTTGGTCGCTGTTCTAAATACAGTGTTTCATTCACTCCACCCCCCTGTGCCTAAAACAGTGATTTACACATAGCAGTGTTCAATAAATATTTGTTAATTTAATGAAAAATATGCACAGAAGCGAGTGATCAGATTACGGAGAAGAGACAGGTGAACCACTCCTGGTATCCCTGGGCTTTGCAGTTGCATGAGCCAATAAGCTTTCATTTTTGATTGGGCTAGTTTGTATTGGGTTTTTAGAAGGAACTTGCAACTGAAAGAATTCTGACACACTATGTAACTAAATGTCTCTAAACTTTTTTCTGAAGTAGCAAAAGGGGAAAACTATTACTATCTGCCCAGTCTACCCTTATAGACCTGTTAATATTTGTGAAGCTCAAATGAATTACTATATATGGAAGCACCTGGCTGACTTCAACATAACTCTGCACTGTGTGCTTTTGTTACTCACTATTATGTAAATAATAGAATCTTAGCATTAAAAGGAAAGTTAGACTGAGAAACTATATTACTTACAAGTTATCAGAAAAGTCATTCTGGCTGCCCAAAGTTTTCCTCCAGGGACAGGATTCAACCCAGCTCCACTGAATAAACTTAATGGGACAAAGGAGAACCAAGAATAAAACTGTTTGACAAGTTTGAAAATAAAAGAAAATGGAGTAAGTGGAGCGGGGGGACTTGCTGATAACCATGCCCAGACCCCTCCCTTTTATAGAAGAGGCCACAAAACCATCAGTGTTGTGTTCAAGGTCACACAGCTACTTTCAGGGGCAGAATCAGGATCAGAAACCTAAGTCTCTTGGCTTCCAATCCCATACTCTTTCTGACATCACAAATGCACAGTTTTATTCTTCTGAAGATTTTCTCTTTGTTTTTCCTACTTCTAAATTTTTGGAGATAAAGCCTAGTTTGGGGGATCAAACTTGAAGTCCGCTCCATTTCAATATTTGACCTATGGAAGAATTTTCAGACAGAAGAGGGAGAGAGAGAGAGAGAAAGTCTCATTCCAGTATTCCAGAGTTTTCCTACCCAAGAAAATCTCAATAGCTGAAGCTACTGGCTGTCACCTCTGCTTCAAAGGCCTGAAACTCTTTCTTCCAAAGTCTTTTGGCTCTGAGAGCTTTAAATTACATTGGTCTTGTATTAATTCCTAAAGGTCTTTTCATAAACGTTGAACTATGTAATAAAAGGAGAAGATCGACTTTCAAGGCAAAAGGAGAAAACATCCACAAAACTGTGTGAAATGTGAGGAGTGCACTCATGGGGGGTGCTGGGTGGAAGAGTGGAGGTCTCAGGAGGATTTGAAGGTCTGGGATCCACTCTTTATTAAGGAGCCATTTCTAGGATTACAATCAGCCCCTGATAAAACTGTGAAAGGGGTGACAGAAGTGTTAATACCCTGGCCTCTGTCTCCTGTGACTTTTCTACAGCCACCATCATCATCTTGCTCTTTGTGTTCCCACTCCTGGCTCTCAATCTTGTCACATGTTTTGAGACAGGAAAGAGATGTCAGGTTGGCAGAGATCTGTAGCTTGCAGAGATCTGAAGCTCAGAGATATATTTTTGGGTCATTCATGCCTCGAGGATTTTCTCAGTGGCAGGGATCTGGCTCATCCCGGGCCACCCCCTTCCATGGGCAGCTCTCATCCACTGACAAATCGCTGCTGGAGCACAAAGGCCCGGCCATCTCAGCTTGACTCAGGACAGCCCTGAAGACTCGCTCTTATATCTGAGCGTCCCATGGACTGGCTGAGTCTGTCATTAGCCCCACACTGCAGCTCGACTTCACCCTCTGTCCACGTCCGCTTCTTTCCCTTCCTTTCCTCAGGCGTTGATACCAAGGGCACTCCCCAGTAAATATTCTGCCCATTAAACTCCATCTCAGAGTCCGATTCCCAGGGAACCCAACCTGCAGAACACTCCCTCACCCCATTCTTGTTTCAACTGTGCTGCTGGGTTCCCTACTTCTTGACGTGCTGAGGGCACCTCTTCCCACTTTCCCGAACTTGACTGCGTGTTCTATTGTTCAGGGTTTTCCAGAACCTGCCAGTCTAGCTGTTCTCCATTGGACTCATCACCAGGAAACACTCTCCAGTAACCTGCTGAATCCTACTAGCCAAGGCTCTATTTGGGGGGCCCGGACATTCTTGCCTTGGGACAGGGTGAGGACCACACCCCCTGTCTGGGGTGGATGAATAGAGATTGTACGGTGGTAGCATCCTGAAATAGCTATTGATTGGGTCCACTGGGGTGGGATAACTACAGTCCAAGATAGAAGATGTGACACACCACCCGTGTACACAGGCACCACTTAAAATCCCGTGGTGAGACTCTGAACAGCTAAGCCATTGCTGAAATACCAAAGAAGGCACTAGAATTGTGAGGTCTCAGATGAAATTTGATAGGAAATAAGATACTTTTTTTTTTCAAAATTGTCTGCTTTTTGCCTAGATTCATTTGAATTTCTGAGCTTATCACGGTTCCTCAACTTGTAGACATATATACACTCATATTATTTTATTATTATTTATTTACTAGTATTTAATTATTTTAAATTAACTTAAAATTTGTCCACAGGTAATTTACTTTCTCAGTTGAGTTACAGTGTTTATAAGGTGTCCTGTCAACCACTTCTGTGGTTTAATTTCTGGAAATAAATATTTAATATATTTAATGAATAAATATACACAGAAGAGAATGGCCAGGCTATGGTGCTAATGTCGTGATTTGAATTTCTGGATCCAGCTGAACCTGAAGACTTAACCCTGAGCTTTTTAGTTACATGCATCAATATACTGTCTATTTTGCTTGTGCCAGTTTGAGATGGGTTTTCAATGAAAAAACTTGTAGTTAGGGGCTTCCCTGGTGGTGCAGTGGTTAAGAATCCACCTGCCAAAATGCAGGGGACAGGGGTTTGAGCCCTGGTCTGGGAAGATCCCACATGCCTCCGAGCAACTAAGCCCTTGCGCCACAACAACTGAGCCTGCACTCTAGAGCTCGCAAGCCACAACTACTGAAGCCCGTGCGCCTAGAGCCCGTGCTCTGCAACAAGAGAAGCCACCACAATGAGAAGCCCCTGCACCGCAACAAAGAGTAACCCCCGCTCGCCACAACTAGAGAAAGCCCGCGTGCAGCAACGAAGACCCAACGCAGCCAAAAATAAATAAATAAATTTATTTAAAAAAAAAAAAAAAAGAACTTGTAGTTAGAAGAACACTGGTATACCACGAGACATTGGGCAAGTCACTAAATGTTTCTAAACTTGTTTTCCAAGTAGCAAGATGGTAAAACTATAAACGCTGCCTACCTCATAGTAGCAGATACTATTATATTCCCTCCAGCATTTCTATCCTAATATAGGCCCATCTGGATTCCAACTACCAGCATTTCAATCTCTTTGCCAGAAGTCTGCTTAGCTAGGCCAGGCTCTGCCCCATTCTATTTGCCCCTGAGCGGTCCTCAAGTTTATAAATGTTCCAGCCCCCTCAGCCCTTGGGGGATCCCTGTAAGGTAGTTTTCTGTGCTGTCCCCAAAAGTTCCCCAGTAAGGTTAAGCTTTAGTTGTCCACAGTGGTAACCTGCTTATCAACTAACTTGTGCTTTGTTTGTTTCCTTTCCTTCCCTGTCTCCCTCCCCTACACCCCCATCTGCATCTCTTGAGATCTCATCCCAGATAGACTGCTGGCACTCAGATTCCTGTCTCAGAGACTGCTTCTAGGAGAGCTGAAGTGGAGAAAGTAACACCTTTCCAATGCTGGTAAACTCATATCTCTCTGGGTGATCTGCCTGTGACCAGGACATTACTGAATTTTGATTGGCTGAAGTGGTTTACACTCAAGTAAACAAGTTGTTAAGCTCTCCATTTTATTCCGTACACAATTTTGTGTACTTTAAAGATAACTCTCCGAAAATGTCCTCCTCAATGGATTCTGCAGATAAAAGGATAAAGAATTTCTACACACGCTGTCTTGCTTTAAAAACAGCTGAAAGTATGTGTGCATTTATAGAATCAATTACATAAACTGCATTAATGTGACTGAAGCTGGAATATATTCCCACATGACAACTGAGGGTCCCACAGAACTGTGTTGGGTGGAAAAGTATTTGCTGTGGCTTAGAGAGGCTCTTGCACATGGGAGGATGAGAGATGAGACGCCTCTTAATGAGCCATACCACAAGTCTAAAAACTGACTGCACCTAACACGAGACTGTGAGTGGCAACCACAGCCTCCAAACAAAGAGGAATCGCCAGATGTTCCTAGTATGGGAAGACCGCTGGGCCCCGCTGGTCTTATCAGTGACACTTGCTCCCCGAGCTGGAGAGCATTCCTGGTGGTGTCATCTTCAAAAGCAGAGGACAGTGAACACAGTCCAAAGAAGAACCAGAAATGTGGGCAGGTGGGGTTGGTGGCTTGATTAGCAGGTTCCTCTACTTAGGGAGCTGGCCCAGTGCCATCACGTCCTCTGTTTCATGTGCTGGTGGTCCCCAGCACTCATCTTGGCAGTGACCCATCACTTGCAAAGTTGTTTCAGATGGCCAGGAACTTCCCCTCAACCTTCTCACCTCTCCCCCATTCCACTACTCTTACCCAAAACCACAGCATCTAGGGTCCACTTAACCAGAGGCCATTGTCTCTGGGTTATAATTTATGGATGATTTCAGGCCTATTTGCACCTCTACCCCAATTTCCACCATTATACATAGAATCATAGAATATCAGAGCTGCAGGTCTCCTTAAAAATAAAATAATACGGGCTTCCCTGGTGGCGCAGTGGTTGAGAGTCCGCCTGCCGATGCAGGGGAGCCGGGTTCGCGCCCCGGTCCGGGAGGATCCCACATGCCGCGGAGCGGCTGGGCCCGTGAGCCATAACCGCTGAGCCTGCGCGTCCGGAGCCTGTGCTCCGCAACGGGAGAGGCCACAGCAGTGAGAGGCCCGCGTACCGCAAAATAAATAAATAAATAAATAAAATAAAATAATA
Organism: Physeter macrocephalus; assembly: GCF_002837175.3. Lineage (NCBI taxonomy): Eukaryota > Metazoa > Chordata > Mammalia > Artiodactyla > Physeteridae > Physeter > Physeter macrocephalus. Next base: position 38,072,359 of record NC_041227.1, read on the forward strand.
CTGTGAATGTATATATAAGTACATATATAAATACACACACACACATACATACATACACACACACATACCAGATAGGTAGATAGATGATGATGATAGATAGATAGATAGATAGGTAGAAAATAAGCAAATGTGGTAAAAACTTTTAAATTTTTTACTTTACTTTTTTCCAGTGTCATTGAGATGTGATTGACATATAACTTGTGTAAGTTAAAGTGTACAATGGCTTGATTTGATACCCTTATTTGCTGCAAACTGATTACCACCAAAGCTTTAGCCAACACCTCCATCACATCACATAATTCCCTTTTTTGTGTATGGTGGTGGTGAAGACATTTAAGATGTACTCTCTTAGCAACTTTCAAGTATATAATACAGAAATACTAACTTTAGTCACCATGCTGCACATTAGATCCCCATAATTTATTCACCTTATAACTGGAAGTTTGTACCCTTTGACCAACATTACCCATTTCCCCAGACCCTGGTAATTACCACTCTACTCTCTGTGTCTGAGTTCACAAATGCAGTAACATTTGAACAACTGGGGAATATGGGTGAAGGGTATATGGAAGTTCTTTACACTATTCTTGCAAACTTACTCTAAAGTTATGTCAAAGCTAAAAATTTTTAAAAAGAGGTAAACTAACATAAGAGCACTACTATAAGTATGGTCCCAGTAGATAGTATTTTTTAATTATTAAAAACCTAATTTTTAAGGGCAGAACACCCAAAATCTGTTTTAAAAGCTTTCTTTCCGTTTACTTTTCATTTTTATTGGCGTGTAATTCATTCAACATAAAAATAACCATTGTAAAGTGAATAATTCAGTGGCCACACACACATACCAGATAGGTAGATAGATGATGATGATAGATAGATAGATAGATAGATAGGTAGAAAATAAGCAAATGTGGTAAAAACTTTAAAATTTTTTACTTTACTTTTTTCCAGTGTCATTGAGATGTGATTGACATATAACTTGTGTAAGTTAAGGTGTACAATGGCTTGATTTGATACCCTTATTTGCTGCAAACTGATTACCACCAAAGCTTTAGCCAACACCTCCATCACATCACATAATTCCCTTTTTTGTGTATGGTGGTGGTGAAGACATTTAAGATGTACTCTCTTAGCAACTTTCAAGTATATAATACAGAAATACTAACTTTAGTCACCATGCTGCACATTAGATCCCCATAATTTATTCACCTTATAACTGGAAGTTTGTACCCTTTGACCAACATTACCCATTTCCCCAGACCCTGGTAATTACCACTCTACTCTCTGTGTCTGAGTTCACAAATGCAGTAACATTTGAACAACTGGGGAATATGGGTGAAGGGTATATGGAAGTTCTTTACACTATTCTTGCAAACTTACTCTAAAGTTATGTCAAAGCTAAAAATTTTTAAAAAGAGGTAAACTAACATAAGAGCACTACTATAAGTATGGTCCCAGTAGATAGTATTTTTTAATTATTAAAAACCTAATTTTTAAGGGCAGAACACCCAAAATCTGTTTTAAAAGCTTTCTTTCCGTTTACTTTTCATTTTTATTAGCGTGTAATTCATTCAACATAAAAATAACCATTGTAAAGTGAACAATTCAGTGGCATTTTGTACTTTGACAATGTTGTACAAGCACCACCTCTATCTAGCTCAGAACACTTCATCACCCCAAAAGGAAATCCAGTGACTATTAAGTAGTTACTCTCCATCTCTTCCTTCCCCCAGCCTCTGGCCATCTTGTGTTCTGCCTCTATAAATTTGCCTATTCTGGATATTTCACATAAACGAAATCATTCAATGTGTGTCCTTTTATGTCTGGCTTATTTCATTTATTTATTTATTAATAAATTTATTTATTTATTTACTTTTGACTGTATTGAGTCTTCATTGCTATGCACAGGCTTTCTCTAGCTGCGGCGAGCTGGGGCTACTCTTCGTTGCGGTGCGCGGGCTTCTCATTGCCGTGACTTCTCTTGTTGTGGAGCACGGGCTCTAGGCGCACGGGCTTAGTAGTTGCGGCACGTGGGCTCAGTAGTTGTGGCTCGCGGGCTCTAGAGCTCAGGCTCAGTAGTTGTGGCGCACGGGCTTAGTTGCTCTGCGGCATGTGGGATCTTCCCGGACAACGGCTCGAACCCGTGTCCCCTGCATTGACAGGCAGATTCTTAACCACTGCGCCACCAGGGAAGTCCTGGCTTATTTCATTTAGCATAATGGTTTTGAGTTTCATCCATGCTGTGGCATGTATCAGTACTTCATTTTTTATGGCTAAATAATATTCCATTGTATAGATATATGACAATTTGTTTATCCATTCATCTGTTGAGAAATCTTTGGGCTCTTTCCATCTTTTGGCAATTGAATAGTGCTGTTATGAACACGGGTGTATATGTATTAGAACACCTAAATTCTTGATGTTTGTTAATGTTTACTCATAGACATTAAAATATAAGTGCATGCCTGAAGCATACCCAAACTTAGACTTCTCAGATACATGTAGATTCTCTTTTGTGCTTGAGCTGGATTGGGTTGGGTTTCTGTCGACTTAAAAGAATCCTGACTGCTACAAACTTTAAAATATCTTTCAAAATGCCATCTTTTGGATCTATGGGGGGGAAACATCTGTTCATTAAGAATACCTTTTTGAAACAAAGCCAAGTGAAATTTTCTGAAGCTCAAAGCTCTCCTGTCCCCAAGAAACTTGAAATAAATAAGAATCTGAAATATTTCTGAACTAGAAGAATGAGCTCAGCTAAGCAGAGAACTGTGTCTGCCACCGCAACCGGATAATCATAACACAGAGGCTTGAATCAGAAGCTTTTTGCATGTGTCAGCGTTAAAGAAGTTCATAGCGCTTTGTTTGTGAAAGACTTAAAACTTTAAAAACTAAATCTTTCCTAAATCAATGGGTAATCATTTTTAGCAATTCATCTGAACAGAAGTACCCAAACACAAATGCTGCTCTTTATCTCTTCTCTCAGCATTTGCTTCCTGCCATCCATCTTTCAGCTCTTGTGGTCATAGGAATTTCAGATTTTCTTTTCAAAAGGCTTCTAGGAATTGCTTTTGGTTTACCTGATGAAATCTTCATCGCATACACTTCTTCAAAAGAACATTGTTTCATCTGATTTCTGTTGAAGAAAAACCAAGTAATTGGAGAATTTCTCTTCTGACAGCCTATCTTCCACTTAAAAAGAGATTTCATCATCTTCAGTTCATTTTAATCTTGGGGTTCTTGACTCACCCGGTTTATTAGGATACACATTGGGTGTGAGCTCTGTCCAGGTTCCCTCCGTGTAACTGACATGGTGGATCAAACAGTGGAGTTTGTTATCTCCTTCTGCCTCTTAAATCTATTTACTCTCTTGTTCTTCCCTCGGGGCTGCTATGGATTGAGCCAATCAAATACCTGACTCCCAGAAACGTGACCTCGGTAGAAGATATTCTAATTCAATCTGGCCTGTTTACTTGAACTGAGGTGAATTTAGGAACCATCAGTCATTTGGGGGAACGATGTTTGGCTATATGGTTGGTGAACATGGTCTAAAGAATAAAAGGAGAGGAGAGGACAAAAAAGAGGGGGAGAAGCAGAGCAAGAGGAGGTGAGGGAGAGGGAGTTAAAGAGAGAAAGAGAAAGAAAGGGAGGGGAGAGAGAAAGAGATTTTTCTTGGTTTATATGACTGAATAGACAGAGACATATTTCAGGTAAGGCTTGATAAAGTGGATCAATGGTATCCCCAAGGACCTGGCTTTTTTGCATCTCTTCTCTATGACAAGATCAAGATGGTCACCACAAGCCCTCAGAGCTATATGCTTTCTTTCTTTCATCCAAAAGGAAAGAGATCCAGAATCCCCACTAAATTCCCCTGAGTCTTGCTGACTGGACAGACATAGGTCACGTGCCCATCTCTGCATCAGTCACTGTGGCAAGTGGGATGGGGAAGAGGATGGACTATGTTGATTGGATGAGTCTACGTCATGGTCACGTGTCCCACCCATAGAGATTGAGCTGAGGTCAGTGTCCCCAGAGTCACACAGATCCCTAAGTAGAAACCTGGCACTATAGGCAAGTGGGCAAGAGGGAAGTGTGAAAGGAACCAATTAGTGTTCATCATGTTCGTCTTCCTGTTTGACCAGACACCTCTACATCTTTATAATTCCTCCTTTTTAATATATATCCGTTGGCTTCTGCTACTTATAGTCAAGAAACGTTGACTAAGGCATTCTCTTGGAATGAGGAATGAGAGGGAAAGAGTGGCCTAAGTTTCAGGGAGAGGTTGAACACAGAGGGATTGCATCACATGGACACTTAGCTTATACAAGAGGACAGTAACAGAGCTTGTATGGCCCTGCCCACCAATCCACTGTCTACTGGAGATGCCAGAGTGAAAACTCTTCCCTCAGCCTCCCAAGGTGTGAACCTCTCACCAGGCATAATATGATTCTAGTATGCATTTCATTAAGATGGTCCTACGCCAGCCACTGCTGTAACCCGTACTCAACAAAAGGAACAGAATGGCTAGAGAAAGAACTGACAGAGCAGCACTTATTGGGTATGTCAGTCTCCAATGTGGAATGTTTCTGGAGGATTTTCAAAGGTAACTTTCCTTAAGGACTTTCAAGGAACATTTTTCTAAAAACGCTTTCAGGAGAAATTTTGCTGTTTTATTAAATAGGACTCTAACATACCCAGACAGATAACTATCACCCATGAGAAGCTAATGAAGCTGACCTGTGGGAGGGCTAGGATATCACTGTGTCTATGAACATGACAGTTTGATGATGGTTTGGCTCACCTTGAGCAGTTATTAAAATGGCTCTCAGTACCTTGCCCATGGTTAGACCTTAATGAATATTGTGAAATAATATGGCTGATTTAGGCAAAATGGTCGTGCCTAGTGATGTAGCTTGGTGAGATAATCTGGACCCAGCATGCCTGAATGCTGTTTTGGGGTATTTCACGGTGGTTTAGTACAAAGAGAGAGGTGTCCTAACTTCTAATCCCACTTCTGCCACGAACTATTTGTGTGATCTGGGGAAACTTACATAAGTTCTCTGAGTCTCAGGTTTCCCCCATGGTGAAATGGGAAGAAAAATGCTTACTCTACTTGTTTTTCAGGGTTATTAAAAAATCAGTGGCCTGTGCTCTCTTGGGCGGCTGCTTGATGTCTTTTAGGGAAGAGTGAATACTATACAGAAGAAAAAATATTCAGACGGAAAAAATGTCAGTGCCTCCAGAGATGTTCAGTGAACAGCTTATGCTGCCTAATGCACCCTTGGATGTTGAAATAGAACCCAGTACAGAAATACAACCCAACGGTAAGCACAGAGTCTCCAGAACCCCACAGCAACCCTAATGAAGATGATATTTCTAGTTCTGTGTTGCGAACTCCCAGCTTATGATCTTTGACCCAAAAAGCTCAGGAAAGGTATAAATTATGAAAAATAGTTTCTGCTCTCCAGAGCAAAGTCTAATGCTAAAGCAAACAATGAAAGAGACTTTGAGAGCCAAACATCCAGCTCTAAATTTTCCAAGCCGAAAAAGTAAATATAATGGGACCTACTGATGGTGAATTTGGATGTTATGATGTACAGTGAAATGAAGTGAGGCTTAGGTTGTTCCAGGCTGAGCTCAGTTCTGAGATTCCTGAATCTCTTCTCCTGGTGAAGTTTCACAATTTAAAAATTTAAAAGTTGTACCTTTTCTGCATCAGCCTAAATCCTATCCTCAGGTAGCTTCTCTCAAGAGTCCGGCAAGGCTTGTGAAGCTAACCACCTGTCCTCTGTCCATTATTGAGGCTGCTTTCATCACTTTCCATTGCTCTGAGGGATGTAACTAAAAACATGTATCTCTAGGGACCCAGCATATCCCCTCTTGGTATGTACTGAGCAGAAACCGTTGTGCATGTCCACCATAGAGACACCAAGGGTGTTTATAGCAGTACTATTTGTAATAGCCCTAAAGTGGAAACAGGTAGGTATTTAAATTAACTTTTCAGCTTTATTCACTATTATTTTCGCATCTGAAAAACTATAGGAAATTAGATTCATTGTACAGAATCCAAGGAAAGTGACTGAGAATTCTGTTAAAGGCAAAGTTTTATCTGTTCCTAGAATGACTTACACAATTTGTGTGTGTGTGTGTGTGTGTGTGTGAAAATGGGGTGTTTTCAATAAACCCACATGTCATGGGTAAAATTATCAACAAAGTTGTTAAGAACTGACACCACTTGACTGTCTCAGAAAACAGCGAGTAGGAAGGAAGAGAAGTCTCCCCGAGCTAACTCAAGTAAAGATGAAGTTATGGGGACTTACCTGGTGGCGCAGTGGTTAAGACTCTGTGCTCCCAATGCAGGGGGTCTGGGTTCGATCTCTGGTCAGGGAACTAGATCTCACATGCCTGCCACAACTAAGAGTTTGTATGCCACAACTAAGGAGCCAGAGAGCCGCAACTAAGGAGCCGCCTGCTGCAACTAAGACCCAGTGCAACCAAATAAATAAATAAATATATATTTAAAAAGAGATGGAGTTATGTAAGGATGCCAGGGAACCTTGAGGGTCTCAACTACAGGAAAGACAACTTGGCAGCCACTTTGTCCGCAGAGTTTCATGGTGGCTCATGGCTATAGCTTTCTGCCTATTCTGTTCCATCTCATTTCTCTTTGATGCCCGACTCTCTCCAATTGCTTGTTAGGCAGGATGTTGCCAATCAACCCAAACAGTGGCTTTGGGCTGAGTGTATGATGACCCTCCACCCTGGCTGATTGACTTTATTTCTCTCTCCCCGGAGATGCTTTTCTTTTTTTTTTTTTTTTTTTGCGGTACGCGGGCCTCTCACCGCCGCAGCCCCTCCCATTGCGGAGTACAGGCTCCGGACGCGCAGGCTCCGCGGCCACGGCTCACGGGCCCAGCCGCTCCGCGGCATGTGGGATCTTCCTGGACCGGGGCACGAACCCGTGTCCCCTGCATCGGCAGGCGGACTCTCAACCACTGCGCCACCAGGGAAGCCCCGGAGATGCTTTTTTAGACATAATAAATATTAACTTACTTGGTAGACACTCAATAAAAGTAAATTCTCATGAATCACTTGGTAGACATTTCATAAATACTAATTTTCTTTTCCCCTTCAGGGAGTGAACACCATTTGAGTAGAAAAGAATGTTTGTTTGATAGTGAAGCAATAATCTTTTCCCTGCCCTCCACATATATAAGGTAGAGAAAATACTTCCAGTTGGGTAAGGCACTCTTCTGGAAAGACCTCAGAAATTCTCAGACCGATTTGGCAAATCCACAAGATTGAACCAGGTCACTACTATTTCTTAAATCAACATACTCTGTGGCTGTAAAAATGAGTTTATCTTCATATCCCCAAAGTTGCGATTTATGATTTTATTATATAGTAAAAGAAAGAATAACAAAAACCATACAGCCCTGCACCTGGGTGAGGGCTTTGGATGCCTTTTGTGTTAACTCTGCTATGAATAGAAGTCTAAATCTTGTTTGGGAATGAGTTGAAGTGACACATAACCTAAATGCTCAACTCTCTTGTGATGAGAGGTGGGTTACTATGGAAGCATGAAATAGGATCAGGTCAATGACCTTTAGCACACATTCCAGAGGTGACATATATGACAATTTCCACTGTCCCTCAGACTAGCTCTACAGGATAAATAGCTATAGGATATTCTGTGTTCATCCACACCACCTCACCCCCACTCCATCCATTCTTCACCCTTCCCTGCCCTATTCTGTGCCTGGCAATCTGGCCTTTGCTGACCAGAGCTCTTTGTAGCTGCTCCTGGTTGGGTTTTGCCAATGGAAGCCACTGGTAGTACTGCCCTTAGACCCAGGGAATAGTGGCGAATCCCAGACCCAGGGGCCTGATACTTTATAGAGCAACACAGGTCATAGACACAAGCCAAAAACAAACAAACAAAAAAATTAAAAGACACATGGGCACCTCTGTTTCTTGGGAGAGAGCACTACCATCAGTGTAGACAATGCTTGAAGTGCAGGAGAATTTGATGGCAGAGCCCTTAGATTAAAAAAAAAAAGGGCTTCCCTGGTGGCGCAGTGGTTGAGAATCCGCCTGCTGATGCAGGGGACACGGGTTCATGCCCCGGTCCGGGAAGATCCCACATGCCGCGGAGCGGCTGGGCCCATGAGCCATGGTTACTGAGCCTGTGCGTCTGGAGCCTGTGCTCTGCAACGGGAGAGGCCACAACAGTGAGAGGTCCGCGTACCACAAAAAAAAAAAAAAAAAAAACACATTAATTAACTTGCTAAACTCTTCTCCTCCTAGAAATGCAATAGGTTTTTGAATAATGAAGTATTGTTTTCTGGTAGTGCTCAGTATGTATTTTCTTGCTTCTCTTTGGGTGTTCCAATTCTTGCTCTGTATATGTAGGATGGTATTTACAACATTTTCACCTGGTGGCCAAGGAATATTTCATGTTGTGTATATACAGCCTAGATGTCACCTGAGTGAGGCATGATACTGATTCTCTACATTTGGCAACTGGATGAACGTCAAATGTTAAAACTGCGACTAGCCTTGTGTTATAAAAATATTTTTAAAGGTTCTAGTAAACTTAAATATGTTAAATATGAATTTGACCTTTATACGGTTTTTCTTTAATTTTGAAAGTAATTAATAATTCATTCAGTTTTTGAAATGTAACACATTTTGAAGGTTCTAGAACAAAACGTTTTTGAAGCAAAATATGAAAAAATAATTTAAAATTTTTACTTTTGGGCTTCCCTGGTGGCGCAGTGGTTGGGAGTCCGCCTGCCGGTGCAGGGGACGTGGGTTCGTGCCCCGGTCCGGGGGGGTCCCACGTGCCGCGGGGCGGCTGGGCCCGTGGGCCATGGCCGCTGGGCCTGTGCGTCTGGAGCCTGTGCTCCGCAACGGGAGAGGCCGCAGCGGTGAGAGGCCCGCGTACCACAAAAAAAAAAAAAAAAAAAAAAAATGTTTACTTTTTACATTTACTTTGCAAGTTTTATGAAAATTTTTTGAAATGTTAAGTACAATTGTATTTTAGCTTTAATCCTTTAATCTTTACTATCAACAAAATATAAATTATGTGAAATCTAGATAATAAAACGTAGTGAGTTTGCTGAAATTAAGATAGAAATTAATTTTATGGAATATATATAGGGAATACTTTATAAATTGATTATTTTGTTTTATTTTTGATTAAATTGATTATCTTTGTTTTATTACTCATCCAAACCTTGCTGACCATAACACAAGACCAATCATATGAAATCATAATTAAATTGTCTTTAATACTTTGTTGACTTTCAGTTATATGAAAACAACAGTTTTACACGTGTTTTTCATTTTATGGTTATAAAGGTATATTTGCTGTTTGGGGGCAAGTTGTAAACTTTTTTGTTAAGAGCCAGATAGTGAATATTTTAGGCATTGTCGGCCAGACAGTTCCCGTTGCAGCTCTTACTGAGTGCAGTGTAAAATCAGCCATAGATAACACATGAATGAGCGGACAGAGCTGTATTCCAATAACACTTACAAAAGAAGGCAGTGGGCTGTATTTGGCCTGCAGGCTGTAATGTGTTGACCCCTGAGTTAGAGGAAGCAGGCTGTGTTAGACTCTGAAATGGAAATTTGCATGCAGGAAGTTTACTGGGGGGAACTCGGGGGACAGCTGCAGGGGAGATAGGATTGGGCAGAAAGAGAAGTTGAACTGGACGCGGTCACAAATGACACCTCAACTGGCCCGAAGGGGAGCTCAGTATCAGGGCTGGCCCTTTAGTCTTGTCCCAACTCGAGGCAAAGGGGCCTGGCGTTTATACCTCGACACGCCCTGGGTGGGGAGGGTGTGGTGTGATTTTGGACAGGGCAGCCCGTTTCAGCAGAGGGCAGTGCCCGAAGAGTGGCTCAGCTGTGAGCTGTCAGAACCTCATTCTCCCAGAATGAGTGCCTCCATCTTAAGGAGCCATGTGATGGTTAATTTTCTGTGTCCACTTGGCTGGGTCATGGTTTCCAGATACTTGGTCAACCACTGTTCTGGATGTTTCTGTGAAGGTGTTTTTGGATGAGGCTAACATTTAAATGGCTGGACTTTGAGTAAAGCACATGACCCCCCATAATGTAGGTGGGCCTCATCCAAGCAGTGGAAGGTCTGAATAGAACAAAAGGCTGACTCCCCTGAGCAAGTGGGTAATTCTGCCAGCAGACGGCCTTCAGACTTGAATCACAACCTCACTTCTTCCCTGGGCTCCAGCCTGATGGCCTGCCCTGCAGACTGTGGGCTTGCAAACCTCCATAGTCATATGAACTAATTCCCTAAAATATATTTCTCTATTATATATGCACATCTTATTGGATCTGGAGAACCCTAGCTAATACACAAAATATCAATGGTGCACTAGGATCAATTTAATATGGATCTTTACTATGGATATTTACTATGACTATCAAAGTCGGAGGGCAGAACACACATAGTGTGTAATCTTGCTTTGTAACTTTTAAATATTCAGGTGTATGGCATGTGGGCCCCATGGCACTCTCCCCAGCCCAGTGGTGCGCTGGAGCAGCTCACACGGATCTGTAACCAACTGTAGGCATCTCTTTCCAATTCCATGTTCTCTGACATCAGGTTGGTAGCTTGAAATCGTCATAGTGGATGTATTTACAGCAGGTAAATCAGCAAACACTACAAATCAGGGCTATCTTTTTTTCCTGGATAGCTGGTTGTTGAACATTAACCTGTCTGTAACGGCCTGGGTTCCACGAATGTTAGGAGCAGGCTTGTCTCCACACCAGCAGTTCACCAGGGACAAGTCCCTGCTGTGTGGCTTCCTCTGTCCTAAGCTCCTGTAACTCCGTTTCCTCCCCACAACCCTCCAGAAAATGGCAGGTCACAGCTCCCCACTGTTGCTTTGCCCTGAGTGCTTTCCTGCCCCTTGATTGTTCTCTGGTGAGGCCTCCTCATCTGAACCATCTGAGATGAATAGTTTCCTGCTGGGCCTTGGTGACACAAAAGGTGCCTGGCAAATCTGCCTCTGACTCTATGCTCACCTATGGAGAACAGTATGGAGGTTCCTTAAAAAACTACAAATAGAACAACCATACGACCCAGCAATCCCACTACTGGGCATATACCATGAGAAAACCATAATTCAAAAAGAGTCATGTACCAAAATGTTCATTGCATCTCTATTTACAATAGCCAGGAGATGGAAGCAACCTAAATGTCCATCATCGGATGAATGGATAAAGGAGATGTGGCA
>NC_041227.1:38084455-38108444 GCF_002837175.3 Physeter macrocephalus
GGGAGGGAGATGCAAGAGGGAAGAGATATGGGAACATATGTATATGTATAACTGATTCACTTTGTTGTAAAGCAGAAACTAACACATCATTGTAAAGCAATTATACTCCAATAAAGATGTTAAAAAAATTAAAAAATAAAAAATAATTTGTCATGCACAATTTATAATCTTCTCTTGGCCAGATATTAAAGCTGGCAGCTCTCAATCTCTATAGAAATTGAAGACAGAGAAACAATGGACACAGCCTTTGTCCAGTAGCATCCACCTCTTTACTGGTGTTTACTGACACTAATAAAAACTTGTAAAATTGAATGATCTGCAAAAAAAAAAAAAAAAAAGAAAGAAAGAAAGAAAGATGAAAGAAAGAAAAGGAAGGAGAGAGAGAGTGGCATGGACATATATACACTACAAAACGTAGGGTGTATAGCTAGTGGGAAGCAGCCGCATGGCACAGAGAGATCAGCCAGGTGGTTTGTGACCACCTAGAGGGGTGGGATAGGGAGGGTGGGAGGGAGGTTACTTTTTCCTTTCCCCAAGCATATGCCTAAACTTTTAATGTGTCATCCACAATTTATAATCTTCTCTTGGCCAGATATTAAAGCTGGCAGCTCTCAATCTCTATAGAAATTGAAGACAGAGAAACAATGGACACAGCCTTTGTCCAGTAGCATCCACCTCTTTACTGGTGTTTACTGACACTAATAAAAACTTTTAAAATTGAATGATCTGCAAAAAAAAAAAAAAAAAAGAAAGAAAGAAAGAAAGATGAAAGAAAGAAAAGGAAGGAAAGAAAGAAGAAAGAAAGAAAGAAAGAAAGAAAGAAAGAAAGAAAGAAAGAGGGAGGGAGGGAGGAAAGAAGGAAGAAAGAAAGGAAGGGACTCTCAGGTTGGTTTGCTCAGCCTCTCTGCCTTCTCCTGCTAGAAATAGATCCAACCTTCACCCACCTGCCCTTGGCCCCAGTGAGTGAGGGGTAGGGTCCAAGAGAGTGGGATAGATGGATTCACCTGACCCAAGCTGGACCAATCACATTTTCTGTTCCAGAAAATTGCTCCTTGAGTAGAGTTGCCAAGATGTAAGACAGTTGTTTCTGAGACAACTAGCAGCGGCATCCTTGGCAGAATTTTCTCAAGCCACTGCTGACTGAGATTCCTAGAGGCACCTGGGTCCTATCATTTGGAAAGTTTAGCTCTTCCTTTGAATCCACAAGCTACGCATTATTCTGCCAATAAATCTCTTCATTTGCTTGTAACCCAGGAACCCTAACTGAACCAGAAATGACCTCTGGCTTTGCCCAAAGATGAAATGGAGGGAATCAGCATCATCTGAAGATAGGAGAAGGCCAGGAGAGTTTCTCTCCAGGCAGTCAAAGAGGAAAGGCAAGATCTCAGAACAGCCAATCACAATAAGTGAAAAGACCTTCCAGCCCTGGCAATCTGTCTTTCTAGCTCACAAATCTCACCAGCCAAATTACCGATACCAAGGAGCTAGGGAGAGCTACTTCTGATACACTTCCAAAATATTTATTTCTACAGTGGTAGAGCCCTTGGCCATTATTTAGTCCATATTACTAGCTTCTAGATCTAAAATGTAAGTTGCTTCTTCTTCTTTTTTTTTTTTTTTTTAATTTGGCTGAGCTACACGTCTTCCAGGATCTTAGTTCCCCGACCCCGGCAGTGAGAGCGCCAAGTCCTAACCACCAGACCACCAAGGAATTCCCATAAAGCTTCTTTTTTTCTTATCTTGTACCATCCAACAATACTAAGTTAAGATCTTAAATGAGTTCGACCAGCAGTTTCACATTTGGATTCATATAAAATTACCTCCAGAGGCACTGGTTTTGACCAATGGCAAAATCATGCTCCCAATCAAGGGCAACTCCAGGAAAAGATTTACCCTTTGTATGTCAAAATGGAATGAGCTGGGGTGGGGGAGGGGGGAGGAGGGTTTATTTTCTGGAATGTGACAGTAATAATAAGATGAACAACACCTAAGACTTCCTGAACAATCACTGTGTGTCAGGCAATATTCAAGGGGCTTTTCGAACGTTATTTCATTTAATCCTTAAAAGCAAGGTACTGTGAGTAACACTATATTGAAGGTGAAAAATCAGGCCCAAAGAGGTTAAATCGCTGGCCCTAAATCACTTGTTAGTAGTAAGTGGCAGAGCTGGCATTCGAAACCAGATTTCCTGACTCTAAATTCTACACCCTTAACCACCACACTGGTTCGTACACACTCATCTCAGTGGGCACCCCCATTATCTGTCATGGATCCTAAAGCTAACTGTTGGTCTGGTCAGAGTCCTATTTTTCCAAACCTTTGGATATTGTACTGCAATGATGCAGCACTGAGAGCACATCCCAACATCCGCCCACCACAGTGTAACGTAGCCCCTCACTCCAAGTCATAAGCAAGGTTGTCCCAACAGGAAGGATATAATCTGATGTGACAGCGGTAGATAACTTACAAGTAGGCCAGTATAAGAAAAATGAATTAATATAAACAATAATAATAAATAATGGATAACTTTTAACATTAATCAAGTTCTCGGGGCAGGGAAGGATAAACTGGGAGATTGGGATTGACACACACTACTATATATAAAATAGATAACTAATAATGATCTTGTATACACAGGGAACTCTACTCAATACTCTGTAATGGCCTATATGGGAAAAGAATCAAAAAAAGAGTTGCTATACGTGTATGGATAACAGATTCACTTAGCTGTATACCTGAAACCAACACAACATTGTAAATCAACTACACTCCAATAAAAATTAAAAATAAATTAAATAGGTGATGCCCCCCCAAAAAACCAAAAACATTAATCAAGTTCTCACGGGAGGGAGAGGCCTTCCTTGTAGATACATATAAAAGACCTGGAGGAGGAAGGGTACTGAGTCTCAAAGGGTCGAGGCTGGGGCAATGAGGCATCTCCAACCAACAGGATGGGTGAGGTCATGATGCAAAACAAATAACTCCCAGCTGAGCAGCTTAAAATAAGGTTTCTTTTTTACATGAACCACATGGGTTGGCTGTTGATCTCGTTCTTAGAATGACCCTGGGAAGGGCGAAGATAAGGTAGTGGATTCTATATTGGTTCTCTCTTCTGCTTACATTTCACTAACCAAAGCAAGTCCTATGGCCACATATAACTTCAAAAGGCATGGGAAAGTTCATTGCCATGTGCCCCAAAGATGGAGGGCCAGAAATAGGGTGACCAGGACCACTATTTTAGTGGCCCGTGGACGATAAAGACTTGGTTCTGAGGATGGTACAAAAGTACCCACTACTTTTACTTCATTTCCCATCCCTCTGAAAGTGAAGAGAATATATATAAATGCTAGAAACCGCCTGAAAATTTTCTGCAGTTAAGTCACAGGAAGGAAGCACTTCAGAAGGTATTTAGATCTTTCCACCTTGTAAAGACATTTTTTGTGCGTGTAGTTTTTAATGGCCATACCTGATTATATCAGATAATTTTAAATGTATTTTAGTAGTGATGAAACATGGCAAGTGAAGATTTTGATTTCCTGAAAAGTTTCCTTTAAAAGCCAAGAGCAGGAAAATCCCTGCTGTGCAGGGGTGTCTGGCCCTCCTAGGGAGGTGAAAAGGAAGCCCTTATAGAAAACTTAAGTGGGGATGTGGTAGCAGAGGAAAGTGCAACCCATGGTCACCTAAGTGCTATGAATTAATGAAGAAACATTGGTGACTTTCTCTTTTTTGTAATACTCAAAAACAATCCAAGGCTTCCCTGGTGGCACAGTGGTTGAGAATCCGCCTGCCGTTGCAGGGGACACGGGTTTGTGCCCCGGTCCGGGAGGATCCCACATGCCGCGGAGTGGCTCGGCCCATGAGCCATGGCCGCTGGGCCTGTGTGTCCGGAGCCTGTGCTCCGCAATGGGAGAGGCCACAACAGTGAGAGGCCCACGTACCACAAAAACAAACAAACAAAAAATCCAAATAAATAAAAAATAAATTTAAAAAAATATATATATTGGACACAAAAAATAAAATAAAATAAAACTATCTACTGTCAAGGCTAGTTCTTGTCCAGGGCAGAGAATCTGATAAAACATCATGGTGTCCAATGTTCATAGCAGCACTATTTACAGTAGCCAAGACATGGAAGCAAACTAAATGTCCACTGATAGAGGAATGGATAAAGAAGCTGTGGTACATATACACAATGGAATATTACTCAGCCATGAAAAAAGAATGAAGTAATGCCATTTTCAGCAACATGGATGGACCTAGAGATTACCATACGAAGTGAAGAAGCCAGACAGAGAAAGACAAATATCATATCATATGATATCACTTATAAGTGGAATCTAAAAAAATGATACAAATGAACTTATTTACAAAATAGAAATAGCTCACAGACATAGAAAACAAACTTATGGTTACCAAAGAGGGGGGGAGAGGGATAAATTAGGAATTTGGGATTAACAGATACACGTTACTGTATACAAAATAGATAGCCAACACGGACCTACTGTATAGCACAGGAAACTATACGCAATATCCTGTAGTAACCTATAATGGAAGAGAAGGTAAAAAGAGAATATATATATATATTCATATATATGATTCAGTTATATATATATATCACTTTGCTGTACACCTGAAACTAACACAACATTGTAAATCAACTATATTTAAGTAAAAATAAACAAACAAAAAAATTATGGTGAAACACTGCAGTCATTGCAATGGGATTTTCACCAGGAGAGCAGCAGTCGTTACACTGTGTCTACAGCCTGGAGTTCCACATTGGATACTTCAAGCTGGTCTTGGACTCTTGTTGTATTTCACATGTCCAGTCCTCACCCCTCCCCACTTCCCCAAAGAGAAAAGAGACAGAGAACTAACAGTGTTAATTAACAGTGTTAATTAAGAAATACTGATGGGTTACCAAAAAATCCAACAGTACAAAACTAGTGACCCAGGTATCGCTGGTGCAGTAGACGTCCACTGGAGCAATTCCCCAATTTCTGTTTTAGAAAATGGATCTTGTTGACCATAGCTGATGGGTGAGCAGGGAACACAAGCTGGGAACACAATCACATTGTCTCTCTAGAAATTTAGAACTTAGTTTTTTTTTTTTTTTTTTTTTTTTTAGAACTTAGACTTTTTAAAAAATAATTTTAAAAATTCTTTATTTGAAACAATCTCAAACTTACAGAAAATTTGCAAGACAGTACAAAGATATTTGTTGGTCACTCAATCATGTGAGAGCAAGCTCCCAACATGATGCGTCATCACCAAGACATTCTCTTAAATAACCAAAATTCAGCCATCAAAAGTAGGAAATTAACATTGATACATCACTACCAATTAATCCTTAGGCCATTCAAGTTCTGCCATCGTCCCAATAATGTCCTTTATAGTAAAAGGGTCCAGTTCAGAATTATTATGACATTTCTCTTTATTAGAGATGGGACTATTTAAAGAAATTTTAAAGTGATGTATAGTAAAACAAAGCCATATACAAAGGTATCCAGGTGAAAGTAAGTCTCCCCTTTCCCCCAGAGGCAATCCCTGTTACCAGCATTTTGTGCAACTTCTTAAAGTCTAAGTTCCTTTTTTAACTCCTGGAAAAATAAGATCAGACGTAGAAGTTCCTCCTTTAAAAATGCTGAATATCTGTTTAGAACTTTATTGCTTTCCATCAAGAAAAGGTTAAAGAAAAAAAGATTCCACGTGAATACATTTTCCCAGATTTTTAACACAAAATCACTGTTCACTTACAGAGGATAAAACTTCTTCTATTGCCAATAGATTTAATCTTTTCCTCTCTATTTATAGACATTAAGGATCCTTTGTAGTTTAGCTATTTCAAATGCTTGGAACATCTTTTAGATTATCATGTAACTCATAATAGTATAAAACATTTTTTTAAATTGTTTTGGTTGGTATATAATATTCACAAGTAAATTTACTAAGCTATTCTTAATACTGCACTCTATATAATCATGTAGACACTTAATTTATCTTTATTTTAATAGTATCACAATGAAAAATTCCAAATTCATTCCTGAATCTTGAACACAAGGCAAAACTTTCTTCTTTTAATAACATAAAAAACGGACCTGTAACTTAAAATGCGGAAACTTTGATGGGGTTGACCTCAGAGAGACAGCAGTGGGCAATGGCGTGAAGCGAGATCTTAGTTCCCTGCCCAGGAATTGACCCTGGGTAGCCTGGATGAAAACCAGGAATCCTAGCAGCCAGTCCACCAGGAGCTAGAGGCTAGAAGCAAAATTCCCCTGGGCCTTGCCCCCATTGAAAAATGTATTTCTCAAGGAGGTCAAAACTGTAAAAACAGGCACAAAGTTTATTATTACAGGCACAGCACAAGTGGGTGAGCACACAGAGAAACTGTTTAGTTAAGACAGAAACAAGGCAGAGATGCACACCAGAGAGAAAGATGTGGGCGTCCTCCCTAATGAGGAGCACAGCAAAGAGATGGTTAAGTCATTTATACAGGGCGGTTCTTCCGGGTTTACTTTTGACCAATTATCTGGTTTCTTTTTCCACACCTGACCTGCCCTAGGACCCTCCCCACCATGCGTGCACAACTTTTTTCCAAGATGGATTCCAGCCCAGAGGCCTATGGGGGGCCCTGGCATCACCTATTTTGGGGTGGTGCCCCTCCTTTTTGACCACAAGGGGCCTTTCTGCGCATGTGCAGTGTCTCCCTTGCCCCAGGGATGGGAAATCTATGACCTCCTGATCTTTACTCCAACGGGGTTTAGCCCCTCTCTGTCCCTGCCAGGACTGTTATCTTAAAGTGTCCTCAGGAGACAACAGGAGGCTGATTGTAAATGCCTAACCTGCAGCCCACCTAGCTCCTGTCTCAGGAAATGCAAACAGGGAGGCTAGTTTTAAGTGTCTGGCCTGAAGCCCACCCTTTTCCTGCCCCCAAGAAATGTAAACAGGAGGCCAGTTGTAAATGCTTAACCTGGAGCCCATCTATCTCCTGCCTCAGGGTCATCTTATCCCTCTTGCCCAGTGGGCTAAGGAGAGAGGCCTGTTGGTATCATTGTGAGTAAAACAAGGTGAACAGAAGAAAACAGAGGTGCGAAGGAGAGTTTCTAATGACATTCTCTAGTTCCTGCTCTCAGTCTCTTCCTGAGAACTGATTGCTTTCCACCTTTGGATTCAGTGCTATGAGATCCCACAGGGCCCTTGGAATAAAAAATCCGCCTTCACATTTAAAAAAATTTTTGCTTACATTAGTTTGAATTGTTTTATGTTTCTTGCAACAATCCTAAGGCAATGGATGGGAGAATTGAGGTTCAGTTGAATCCAAAGAAATCTGAAGAAACACAACAATTCCTAGGTGGTTTCTGATACCGCTGGAGCTCTCCAGAAGAACCCTAAGATTGTCCTAGAACAAATATTTATAATAGATCCAAATGGAAGAACATACGTAAATCAAATCATTGTTTTCAGAGCTTCTCTTTTGTCAAATAATGAGCTGCTGTCAGATTAAACTTTTTCTATGTTTTAGAGTTGTTCCATTTCTAACTTAAAAGGTCTTTCTTTCCTAACTAATTCTTGGTTTAGTTTAATGATTTTTCCAAAAAGATTTTTAAAATTTAGTGCAATTTTTTGGCTATTTCTTACCTTACTCATCAGATGAACTTTTTGAAATATGATGGATTATATTATTTCTTACTAGTCTAAAAGAAAAGACACTTCTCATTAATTTCAGATATTAGTAAAAAGGGTTAAAAACTCGACTGGCTACTCAATACAAGAGCATGTGTAGTATGAAAGATAATGACTCAATTTTAAAAAATTCATGGAAACAGCTCATAACCCCAAAGCTGGCATTTCTCACAACTTTCCTCAACATAATATAATCTGTTAGTCTATTTGCTTTGGCACTGTCTACAGCGTGGAGTTCTCATCTCCACATTTTGGCAATTTTGGGGTAATGCAGAATCCATACTTCAGGCTGAGCACAGACTTTCATTCACACTTTTTCATTTTCCCATGTGCCTGATTCTGGTTACTCTTGGCAACTCCTTTTTCATAAACTTTTCAAGGAAGTGATAATGTGAACCCAGAGATGCTGAATATAGAGTTTGTAACTCTAATGTCAATAGGGCTTGTGGAACAAAGGGTCCCAGTTGCCTTCTAAGGGGTTTGTCTCACTTCTCTTGACTCATGTCCATATCCAGAAATCTGGGAAACTTATATGATGAAGCACCCTATTCTGGCACTCTCAAGCTGCAAGCACCCTGACTATAATGTAAATATCAAGAGTTTTCTTAGGAATATGGAGAAATGATCTGCAAAATAGGGCAAAATAGTCCATAAAGACTATAACCCAACACCATTGTATTCGTCTTTGTGTTAGGATATAGGTAGAGCAGCAAGTAACATAGACCTGAGAAAATAGTGGCTTAAACAAGGTAGTATTTTATTTTTCTTTCACATAGATGTCTCAAAAAAAAGTCTATGGATTATATGGTGGCTGTACTCTACAAAGTCCTCAGGGATTCTGGCTCCTTCCAGCTTACCATCCTTTATGTACCCGTATACATAATGGATTTATTATTACTACTACATAATTTTTATTATTATGACTACATTATTTCTACATAATGAACTTAACATTATTTCTACATAATGGACTTTTGTCCTCCGGGTCCAAGATGGCTGCTGGAACTTAAGCCATTACATCTGCATTCCAGGCAGTCAGGTGAAAGAAGGGAAGAAGGTAAGAGGCAAAATTTGCTAGTCTGATGACTTCAAAGGAAGGTCCCTAGAAGCTGTAATTTGCTTCCACACCAGGCTGCAAGGGAGGATGGGTAAAATTGTCTTATTCTGGAAAGCCCTATGTTCAAGTAAAGGATTCTATTACTATGGAAGATGGAAAGAACAGATATTGGGAAACAACCACTGGTTTCATCCATAGTCACTTAAAGTCCCTTGAGGAGCATGTATAACCTTTCTCCTGGTCTGACCTTCTTAATGATCCTGTCTACTACGGTCTAACTGCTGGTGGAGAGTTTTCTCTGCTGATTTGGGCTGTTACTTATACTCTTATGATTGCAAAGACTACAGACTCATTTAGGAGATATCAAAGAATGGAGCACTTACTGTAATTGTAACATACATATTTTTTAATGTGTGGGGGAGATTTTCATTAAGTGGCCTGTGCAGCAGGTCTCATCTTCCAAAGATGGCTGCAACAATATTTCTGGACATGCAGACTTTTCCAGGACTTTGCCATTCTCCTCCATTAAGAGGTGGAGTTTATATCCCCTCACCTGGGAAAACCTTTTCGACTGCCTTAACTAATTAAGTATGGATGGGAGGAGTAACACTATGTGACATCTGAGTCTAGATCACAGAACGTGATAGAATCTCCATCTCACTCACCTTGGAACTCACCTACCCGGTCAACAGCTGGCACTGACTTGCAGGTCACATGAAGGAGGCATTTTGGAAGCAAATCCTCTAGTTCTCAGCTAATGCCACGTGGAGAATATATGAGCCTTCCCCACTGAGCCCTATGCAAAGTGAATAGTTTTGAAAAACTAAATGATTGTGGTTGTTTCAAGCTGCAAAGTTTGGGGGTGGTTTGTTATAAAGTAATAGGTAACCAGAATGGTCAGGACTCAAGGGAACCTGCATGATCTGGAAGAGTGAGACAGCTGGGCCTCATGAGCATGGGAATATAGATTTAGGAATAGGAGGATTGGGAATTCCCTGGGGGTCCAGTGGTTAGGAGGACTCTGTGCTTTCGCTTTCACTACTAGGCGCGGGTTCAGTCCCTGGTCGGGGAACTAAGGTCCCACAAGCCGCGTGGTGCAGCCAAAAAAAAAGAGTAGAAAGATCATTCAGGACCCAATATGGTTCAGGTGAGTAGATTCCCTTTGCACAATATCTTTGGGTGTCAGCATCCAATCAGGAGACAGAAACAATTTGAACAGGGCCTTCTCTGGTGGCCCTGTGGTTAATCCACCTTCCAATGCAGGGAACTAGGGCTCAGTTCCTAGTCAGGGAACTAAGATCCCACATGCCGCGGGGCAACTAAGCCCTCACGCCACAACTAGAGAGCCCACGTGCTGCAACTACTGAGCACGTGTGCTCTGCAGCCCGAGTGACACAAGTAGAGAGAAGCCTTCAAACTGCAACGAAGAGCCTGCACGCCGCAACGAAAGACCCCGTAGGCCGCAACTAAGACCCGATGTAACCAAATAAATAAATAAATATTTTTTAAAGAGAAACAATTTGAACAAAGAAAGTTTAAATAATTAATCATTGAAACAGGGCATTAGAGTAACAGGATTGACAAATAAGGGGGTAACTCAGGGAAAAAGAGAACTCTAAAGAACACAGGAATCACAAATGTAGGTTAAAGCCGCTATTCTTATGGCTGAGGCACAGCACTCAAATAAGGAGCAAATGTGGAAGAGCCCCTTCCTCCCTTGGGATTGAGGTCTACACCTCGCGTGAGAGAGAGCAGCTGTGGCCAACTGGATGCCACACTAATGGGACATGCTAGGAATCTGGCTGCTGGAGAGCTGGGGGAAGACTTCTGCAGGAATTGGAAATGGAAAAGTGATAGAGAACAATGAAGGAAATCAAAAGCTTGTTCAATAGATCAAAAGCTCAATGATACTGATAAACCTCTGTCCAGATTAGCCAAAAATAAATAGCAAAGGCACACATCACCAATATTAGGAATGAAAAAGGGGATATCACCACACTTTTCAGACATTAAAAAAAAAGAGCATCTTTCATCAGCATCTTGTAATTTTCAGCATACAAGCTCTGTACATGTTTTGGTAAGTTTTTACCTGAGTATATTATTTTCTTTGGAACAATTGTGTTTTTAATTTCAGTTTCCACGTGTTCATAGTTAGTATATAGAGATGTGATTGATTTTTATGTGCTGACATTGTATCCTATGATCTTGCTGAACTCCCTTATTTAGTTTGAGGATTTTTTTGGTTTTGTTTTTGTAGATTCCTCGGGATTCTCTATGTAGACAATCATGTCATCAGCAAATAGGGTCAGTTTTCTTTTCTTTTTTAATAAATTTATTTACTTATTTTTAATTTTTGGCTGCGTTGGTTCTTCGTTGCTGTGCACGGTCTTTCTCTAGTTGCAGTGAGCAAGGGCTACTTTTCATTGCGGTGCATGGGCTTCTTATTGCAGTGGCTTCTTTTGTTGCGGAGCAGGGGCTCTAGGTGCACGGGCTTCAGTAGTTGTGGTATGCAGTCTCAGTAGTT
Organism: Physeter macrocephalus; assembly: GCF_002837175.3. Taxonomy (NCBI): domain Eukaryota; kingdom Metazoa; phylum Chordata; class Mammalia; order Artiodactyla; family Physeteridae; genus Physeter; species Physeter macrocephalus. The sequence goes on from NC_041227.1 coordinate 38,095,720, forward strand.
GTGGCGCACGGGCTTAGTGGCTCTGCGGCATGCGGGATCTTCCCGGGCCAGGGATGGAACCCATGTCCCATGCATTGGCAGGCGGATTCTTAAACACTGCCTCACCAGGAAAGCCCCGTCAGTTTTATTTCTTCCTTTTCAATCTGTACGCTTTTTATTTTTATTGCTTTATTGCAGTGGTTAGAACTTCCAGAGTAGTGAGCGTGGACATTGTTTTAAGGGTAACTGGGATTTGTATTAATCAGATATGGTAAGATACGAAGACATAGAAATAACTGTTGTGATGGAAGAAGAAGTTTTTTATACTCACATTCCCTAGCATGCCATGGAAGGGGGTCACACAGGGAAACACTGGGCTTGGTGAGGAGGCAGAGAACAGGGGAAAATGTGGGCAAGGGGCTTTATTGTGGCTTCTTTGGGAAGGGATGGGCGAGGCAGGGTAAGAAGGTTTAGGATTGGCTAGCTTGAATTTCAGTGGGCTCTAGGGTAGGGCACGAGGATAGTGGCCCACTGTGTGAAAGCCCAATAAAGGAGGTGGCTGAAGGTACCGGCTCTGGATTTGTTGTTTTGCATTCAAAAGGCATGCTTGTGTGCAAGTTATTTACTAACTCTGGGAATTGGCCAGCCCTGGGAGGGGCAGTCTCTAGGAACAGCAAGGACCCACCCAGTGGTCAGAGGATCAGAATACAGAAAATAAGACACGATTAAAAGACAGCCTTGCCTTGTTCTCAATCTTAGGCAAACATTCGGTCTAAGTATGCTAATTGTAGGGTTTTTGTCATGCTCTTTATCAAGTTAAGTAGTTTCCCTCTATTCCAAAGTTGTTTTTATCATGAATGGATGTTAGATTTTGTCAAATACTTTTTCTCATCAATTGATATGATCATGTACTTTTTCTTCTTTAGCCTGTTAATACAGTGGATTACGTTGGTTGATTGTGGATGAACCAGTTTTGCATACCTGGAATTAAACCCCCTTGGCCATGGTGTATAATTCTTTCTATACGTTGTCAGATTCAATTTGTTAATATTTTGTTGAGGTTTTTTATACCTAAGTTTGTGAGACATTAATTCTCCAGAAGCAATCTCATTTTTATGTATTAACAATAAATAACAGTCTGTAGGTTTTCTTTAGTTGTACTGTCTTCATCCGGTTTTGGTATCAAAAATACCACCAACAACAAACAATCCAAATAAATGTGACCTTAAGAGTCACCCAAACTACCCTCACATTGTTGAATTTTGACAGTGGCTTTTTTTTTTTTTTTTTTTTGCAGTACACGGGCCTCTCACTGCTGTGGCCTCTCCCGTTGCAGAGCACAGGCTCCAGAGGCGCAGGCTCAGCGGCCATGGCTCACGGGCTCAGCCACTCCGCGGCATGTGGGATCTTCCCGGACCAGGGCACGAACCCGTGTCCCCTGCCTCAGCAGGCGGACTTCCAACCACTGCGCCACCAGGGAAGCCCCCAGTGGCCATTTTTTTATCCTGAGTTTTACTACCAGCAATTATTATATTTATTGAGAACCTAACATTCTTGGTGTACTGTTTATTTAATGAAGTACCTGATAATGCAATTCTCATTTTTTTTCCTACTTAAAAAATATCAATTCTTTGAGAAAAGGAGCCAGGGCTGTGCAAAGTTTATATGCTCAATTTATTTGTTATAATCAATCATGTGCCTGACTAATAAAATGAGATTTACAATTAAATACAGTGACTTAACAACAAAGGGCTCAAAAACAAAAATCCAAACCAAACCAAACCAATTAAAAAACCAGAAGAGTAAGTTTCACAGGAATCTTAAAATCAAACTGAGTAATCCCCACACTGTGATTAAAGTTTAAAGTCTTTTTCCTTGCATAAAAATGAAATATGAATAATTATACAATTATAGACTACATTCAAAAATATATTAAGGTTTATGATCTTCTAGTGATGAGTACATAAATACAGCTTTATTTGGCTGAATTACCTAACAATGTTATTAGCACTTTATGATAAGAACACGCAAGAGGGAAGAGATATGGGAACTTATGTATATGTATAACTGATTCACTTTGTTATAAAGCAGAAACGAACACACCATTGTAAAGCAATTATACTCCAATAAAGATGTTAAAAAAAAAAAAAAAAAAGAACACCATTCCCCGCACAATACTCTGCATTTTTCTGTTATCATGAGCAATTTTAGATATCCTCTTTTTTCCTTCCCCTTTCAGAGACTGTTTATATGCCCTTATTATCTTGATATCATTGAGTCTTATATCCTTTTATTCTTGAAAACATACTACGTTGGCAGGTTTGAATTTTTGTACCAATAATGTCAAGTTTACTATTAACCACAAACCTGGCCAAACTCCTACTGTCTTTCAGAAGCTACCATATTTATCATTCATTCCAAGTGACTATTTTGGTTTTTATTTTCATTTATTTATACAGCACACCTAATTCTTCTAAGTGGTCAATTAATACTTTACAAAACCTAGACCAGATGAAATCCAGGAGTATTAAGGCTTTGAAAGTGTGTTTTAATTTAATTTTAAAAAGAATTAAGATTCCTTAAACTCTATAGCAGCATACCCATCCTTCCAAGCATTCCAAAACTCTGAAGGGCAGACAGAAGAATTTTGTTACTACAAACATAAAAATCATTGCAGAGCTCATGAACATTTCAAATATAATTATGAACAATGCAAACCTGGAACTGCCTTTCCATGGAGTTGTCCTCTTAAAGAGTCAGTTTTTCAGATATTTTTCCAGAGAGTAGTTTACTGGAGGTGAATAAAATGAAATAATTCAGCGCTATACAAAATAATAAAAATTTTTATTTACAAATTAATAAACTATAATAAACATGACCAAACAACAAAGAAAGTTATTGGCTTCTACTCATTATGGCTAGAAATATAAATTATTTAAACAAGGATCTAAATCTGCCTCCTGCTTCCAGATAAATTAATGTATTGCATATACATATTTTCAAGTTGTTCCTAACTCTTATTCAGACTTAAGACTTGGGCACTCCTCTATTTTTTACATAGAATTGTACACAGTCTTTAAAAAAAGCTAGCAGAGTAATAAATATAAAAATTTTATACATCCTATAATCTGGATTAATTATGATTAATCTGTGGAAATACACAGTACAAATCTATCAATCATACACAATTAGGTCTAACTGTTATATACGGAAAATAAATTTTACAACGGCCAGTTTTTATTCATATTCTTGAAAGGTATAGCACTGTTCCCAATAAGTATTCCTTCCATCCCTTCTGTATACTTTATACATTCTCAATCCGAAAAGAAACATACACCTATTTGACTTTTTGCTTTTTTCTTGCTTGAAACTGCTCTGTTTTGTTTTTTACAGATTTAATCAACATTGACAAGGCAGGATCAATGGATCGCTTGTGTGATTCCTTCTGAATTTCACTCTCTTTTTTCTTTATTGCCTGAGTAAGTTCTTGTTCTTTTTGTTCTCTCTGACGGGCTTTCTCCTCAAGGATTTTTTCCATAGCTTTTGTTTTCTTGAAATTAGGATCTGAAGGATCCAAATTGAACAAGTGGGAAGTATACATTGCCTGAAACCGTGCATCCTTAACATTGACCTGCAAATCCAAAAGGAAAACATAAATAAATAAAATTAGTAAACCAAAAGGGCCAGAAATGGGACCAAATTTCAAAAGTAAGTGAGTTGATTATATAAAATACAAACGTGGGCATTTTGCATTGATTCATTAGAAAACTGTTCTCCCACAGATTTCAATGGAGTTTTAAAGTTTATTCCTGAACCACAATGTGCAGAGCACACTGTTTTTAATCACACAACGACAATATCCTTGAAAGGGAACTAACGTAGTCTATGTATACAATGGCCTGGAACGACACCAGCCACTTAGACTGAGCGTCTGGAGGAGGGGAGGAGTGACCACTGGAGTAGGCAGGCTCCTCCACACTTACAGTGTGAAACCTCTTTCTGGCTGGGATAATTAAGCCAGCGATGGTATCTCCTGCTGGAGTTTTATGCAGTCATTACATTCTGAGTACATTAAACTTTTTTTCAACCTTCGTGCTAAAATAAGCAGCTACTGAGGGTGATTCACAGAGCAAAGGATTTAAAGATTAAAATGGGAAAGATGGCACCCCTGAGACCAAGATCCGGTCAGATACAAGCCCCTAATTTATCCTTTTATCTTTCTACAAAAACACTGTGGTCCTACATGTTAAGAGTGTACCCTTGGGCTTCCTTGGTGGCGCAGTGGTTGAGAGTCTGCCTGCCGATGCAGGTGACATGCCCCGGTCCGGGAAGATCCCACATGCCGCGGAGCGGCTGGGCCCGTGAGCCATAGCGGCTGGGCCCGTGAGCCATGGCCGCTGAGCCTGCACGTCCGGAGCCTGTGCTCCGCAACGGGAGAGGCCACAACGGTGAGGCCCGCGTACCACAAAAAAAAAAAGAAGAGTGTACCCTTAACTCCAGCCAGGTCTTCAAGTATTGCCAGGCACAGGGGTGACCAGCCAGAAAGGGAGCATGACTCACTGCCACCCATCATTCCCATGGGAAAAATGAGTCCACCCAGAGATGGACTGTAGAGTTACTTAGTTATAGTAAGGATAACAGACATGATACCACTACCACCACCACCACGACACTCATGAAAAATGTTTTTATGCATGATGATTAGTGTGTGGAGACAGTTCTCATAATAGAAGATCTGACTACAAATCATTATTTGTTTTTAACTTTTCATAAGAAAATCAATTCGCCAAAAAGTTCAGTGGAACAGCACCACACATGGAGCTGACTTAACAGAAACCAGAGCTACACAGTGGTTTCAAAGTCCCTCTCCACGCTACTTAGAAGATATCTGTACACCCCTCTCAATTCTCTAAACAACTTCAAAATCTCTCCCATCTTCTTCTGGGTCTATTCTTCCATGCTAATGGATGGAAGTCATCAAATAGTTCCTGACAGCTGTTGTAGGTTTTCTGTACAGGGTTCAAACTCATGCATGGGGACTGTGTGGCCACTAGAAATATGTACTTAGGAAAAAGAGGTAAAAGAGGGAGTGATGGAAACAAGAAACATAGCAATTAAAAAAGCATGGCCTACTGCACTGGCCCTTGCACACAGAGTGTGACACGATGTGATGTGAACCTGCTATTTCTCAGTCAGGCTTAATGATGCAGAACTTTCTCAGTGTGAGCATCACAGTGCATGTGATTCTAACACTAAAAGCTACATATTTCGGTGCAACATGGCTACCAAAATAGAAGCCAACTACATCACCTGGTGCTCAACCAAAGAAACACCCCAGGGATGAACTGGCTGTGTTGGACTGAAAGATGGTAGCTTTGGCTCCACTATGGGCCCTTCCTAAGACGCTCAATTTTTATCTCCAGAGCTGACTTTAGATTTAACACCAGCTTTAAAAGGATAATGACTTTTGTCCCTGGTTACCTCAAAGTCATCCTCCAATAATTCCTTCTTCTTCATAAGCTGTTTTTTCTTCTTTTTGCTCAGATTCTGGTGCTCCACAATCTTGTTATAATTGAAGTGTTTCTTCCTCTCTTCCTCCTCATCCATCACGAGCAAAGCCATTTCAGCCTGTGGAGAGAAAAAAGACTTCAAATATACAACAGTGCTTTTCTTTCCCTAAACAGGAGTATAGGGCACAGATATCCCCCCAGGAAAGGAGAACTGAGCCACCAATGCTCTGGGATAACACCTGTCATCCGTACACTGATTGTGGATTACCAGAACTCAAAACGAAACCCAGAGATCTCCGTATAGTAGTAGGTGTAATTTTTAGAAGCAACATCACTGACAGCAGGAAGCTTTATCTAAAAACCAGACCATTTCACCTAGTGTAAATGGTTAGTAGGCTGTAGAAATAAGAGTCCTCAAGTCCCCCAAATAAAAATTTCTCATTTTCAGTTTGTTCTTTTTAAGCAGACACTAAATCTAGCAAACATGTAGTATTTTGTGATACAAACTAGACTTTCCGAACGTGCTTTAGGAACAAGGAATTATTTTTCTTTTGCTTTTTTTTTGGCCTTTACTTTTTCAATGTTGACACATTTCTATGAAGGCAGGATCTTAATATTTGCTTCTGTAATCTAATATAATGCTTGTTTCCACTAAATAGGTATTTTCTACTGACCATGGGATTAAATGTAAACCTTCAAGAATCAAGTAAACAACCATGTACACTAGAGAAAATACAGAGTGTGCTATGAGATTCCTGTGAATCTTCCTCCATTACCACTTTAGACTGCTTTAATTATGGCTCCCTTCCACCACTGGTACCTGTAGTTGGCTTTCTTTTTAGAGCCATTTTCTACAAAAGAAAGGTTTTCTTTTGCTCCTTAACTCTGTGAACATGACTGCATATGCAGTAAAACATGCATTAAAATGCAGAGTTTAGGTGACCAGTCAGGCTCCCTCCTAGACAGTGCTATGAACATCAGTCTTGTGAACATTGTTGACTCCAATTCCTGTCTCAGCAAAAATACATATTACTCTGTGTCATGGATCTTTGGAGGCACTGAAGCATAAAGTTCACTACACTTCCAAGAAAGACAAATTTTGTACACTAAATTTATGTTATTTTCAATAATAAAAAGAGAGAAATGAGCATTGAACAAGCCATGAAGCAAACCTTGTATTACAGATCAGATTGGATTAAAACTTATGGCATTATTATTTTAAGGTTTTAATAGTACTATTTTTTTTTTTGTCTCAGTCACAGTAAGGGTTTTTAATAATAAGATATTTTCCTCTTAATCACAAAGGGACATGCCTTGGGTTTGAGGTAAATTTTAACTTTGTACTAGCTGGATACTAGTTGGAGAAATTTGGTAAAAAGATGACATTTAAAAATATGCTGCTGAAATTCTTATTTATAAATTCATAACTAAAATCAGTTATTTTTTTTTATTAGGGATACTGGAAACATATGGATAACTTCACTTGAACTGTACATATCAATTATCCACTAAGCATGTAACCATGACCATGTTTTACCTTTTGTCTTTCTAGTTCAGCTTGTTCCTCTGGAGATGTGCCATCTTTTGCAGATTTTGTTGATTTCTTCTTTTCTTTTATACCTGGCACAACAAACCAACATAGGAGCGTTAAAAATTACAAGACTATCAAAGCAACAATCTGTTTATACTATTTTATTTTAAAAATTTTGTTTATAACAAAAATGCAAGGTATCTATCAATAAATATATAGAAACTAAAGAAAGTAAAAAAATATTACTGAGATGACTATGGGTATGAATGGAATAATAATAGTCTGGATGGGATAAGTGAATATTACAAAGAAGGAATTTTTTCTGAAAGTAATGTATAATTATATATACATCAGCTAAAAAAGAAAAATCGTAAGATCATTTCAACAGATATAGAATAAGTACTTGATAAAATTCAACATCCACTCATGACAAAATATACATTTAATAAAATTCTATTCAAGGAAATCTTTACAAAGATTAACAAGATAGATTTGATATACATGTAATACAGTGTGCTGAACTGTACTACAAAGTGAAAACAAAAACACTGTACTAAATAATGAGAAAAAGAGAACAGTTGGCTTAGTATGTAATAAAATGTAGCATCATACATCACTGGAAAAAGAAAGATTATTCAATAACTGGTGCTAGGCAATTTGTTTTATTCTGCAAAAAAAAATTTGAGCTATAGACGCATCGCATAATGTACAGGAAAATAAAATGCAGATGTATTAAAGAGTTAAACATTAGAAAAAAAAAATCCTATGAGAAAATACAGGGGAACAGCTACCTGATCTTAAATAGAAGGAATGTTTTCTTAGCATAAGAATAATAGGAGAGAGGAGAGGGGGAAGATTGCAGAAGAGTAAGACGCGGAGAGCACCTTCCTCCCCAGAGATACATCAGAAATACATCTACACGTGGAACAACTCCTGCAGAACACCCACTGAACACTGGCAGAAGACCTCAGACCTCCCAAAAGGCAAGAAACTCCCCATGTACCTGGGTAGGGCAAAAGAAAAAAGAATAAACAGAGACAAAAGAATAGGGATAGGACCTGCAGCAGTGGGAGGGAGCTGTGAAGGAGGAAAGGTTTCCACACACTAGGAAGCCCTTTGCGGGTGGAGAATGCGGGTGGCGGAGGGGGGAAGCTTCGGAGCCAAGGAGGAGAGCACAGCAACAGGGGTGCGGAGGGCAAAGCGGAGAGATTCCCGCAGAGGATTGGTGCCGACCAGCACTCACCAGCCCAAGAGGCTTGTCTGCTCACCCACCGGGATGGGCAGGGGCTGGGAGCTGAGGCTCGGCTTTGGTCGGATAGTAGGGAGAGGACTAGCGGCACGAACACAGCCTGAAGGGGCTAGCGCACCACGGCTAGCCCTAGCCGGGAGGGAGTCTGGGAAAAAGTCTGGACCTGCCGAAGAGGTAAGACACTTTTTCGTCCCTCTTTGCTTCCTGGTGTGCGAGGAGAGGGGATTAAGAGCACTGCTTAAAGGAGCTCCAGAGACGGGTGCGAGCCGTGGCTAACAGCATGGACCCCAGAGACGGGCATGAGACGCTAAGGCTGCTGCTGCCGCCACCAAGAACCCTGTGTGTGAGCACAGGTCACTATCCACACCTCCCCTCCCGGGAGCCTGTGCAGCCCGCCATGGCCAGGGTCCCATGATCCAGGGACAACTCAGGCTGGTGCAACGTCACGCCGGCCTCTGCCGCCGAAGGCTCACCCTGCATTCCGTGCCCTTCCCTCCCCCCAGCCTGAGTGAGCCAGAGCCCCCGAATCAGCTGCTCCATTTAAACCCCGTCCTGTCTGAGCGAAGAACAGACGCCCTAAGGCAACCTACACGCAGAGACGGGGCCAAATCCAAAGCTGAACCCCAGGGAGCTGTGCGAACAAAGAAGAGGAAGGGAAATTACTCCCAGCAGCCTCAGGAGCAGCGGATTAAATCTCCACAATCAACTTGATGTACCCTGTATCGGTGGAATACCTGAACAGACAACGAATCATCCCAAATTGAGGAGGTGGACTTTGAGAGCAAGATATATTATTTTTTCCCCCTTTCTACTTTTTGTGAGTGTGTATGTGTATGCTTCTGTGTGAGATTTTGTCTGTATAGCTTTGCTTTCACCATTTGTCCTAGGGTTCTGTCAGTCTGTTTTCTTTTTTTAATTAAAAAAATTTTTTTTCTTAATTATTTTTTATTTTAATAACTTTATTTTATTTTATCTTACTTTGCTTTATTTTACTTTATCCTCTTTCTTTCTTTCTTTCTTTCTACTTTTTCTCCCTTTTATTCTGAGCTGTGTGGATGAAAGGCTCTTGGTGCTCCAGCCAGGAGTCAGTGCTGTGCCTCTGAGGTGGGAGAGCCAACTTCAGGAGACTGGTCCACAAGAGACCCCCAGCTCCACGTAATATCAAACAGCGAAAATCTCCCAAAGATCTCCATCTCAACACCAAGACCCAGCTTCACCCAATGACCAGCAAGCTACAGTGCTGGACACCCTAGGCCAAACAACTAGCAAGACAGGAACACAACCCCACTCATTAGCAGAGAGGCTTCCTAAAATCATAATAAGGCCACAGACACCCCAAAACACACCACCAGATGTGGACCTGCCTACCGGAAAGACAAGATCCAGCCTCATCCACCAGAACACAGGCACTAGTCCCCTCCACCAGGAAGCCTACACAACCCACTGAACCAACTTTAGCCACTGGAGAGAGACACCAAAAATAACGGGAACTACAAACCTGCAGCCTGCAAAAAGACCCCAAACACAGTAAGATAAGCAAAATGAGAAGACAGAAAAACACACAGCAGATGAAGGAGCAAGATAAAAACCCACCAGACCTAACAAATGAAGAGGAAATAAGCAGTCTACCTGAAAAAGAATTCAGAATAATGATAATAAAGATGATCCAAAATCTTGGAAATAGAATAGAGAAAATGCAAGAAGCATTTAACAAGGACCTAGAAAAACTAAAGAGGAAACAAGCCACGATGAACAACACAATAAATGAAAGTAAAAATACACTAGAAGGGATCAATAGCAGAATAACTGAGGCAGAAGGACGGATAAGTGACCTGGAAGATAAAAAACCGGAAATAACTACTGCAGAGCAGAATAAAGAAGAAAGAATGCAAAGAACTGAGGACAGTCTCAGAGACCTCTGGGACAACATTAAACGTACCAACATTCGAATTATACGGGTCCCAGAAGAAGAATAGAAAAAGAAAGGGACTGAGAAAATATTTGAAGAGATTATAGTTGAAAACTTCCCTAATATGGGAAAGGAAATAGTTAATCAAGTCCAGGAAGCACAGAGAGTCCCATACAAGATAAAATGGATACAGAAACAAGACCCATATATATGCTGTCTACAGGAGACCCACTTCAGACCTAGGGACACATACAGACTGAAAGTGAGAGGATGGAAAAAGATATTCCATACAAATGGAAATCAAAAGAAAGCTGGAGTAGCAATTCTCATATCAGACAAAATACACTTTAAAATAAAGACTATTACAAGAGACAAAGAAGGACACTACATAATGATCAAGGGATCGATCCAAGAAGAAGATATAACAATTGTAAATATTTATGCACCCAACATAGGAGCACCTCAATACATAAGGAAAATACTAAGCCATAAAAAGGGAAATCGACAGTAACACATTCATAGTAGGGGACTATAACACCCCACTTTCACCAATGGACAGATCATCCAAAATGAAAATAAATAAGGAAACACAAGCTTTAAATGATACATTAAACAAGATGGACTTAATTGATATTTATAGGACATTCCATCCAAAAACAACAGAATACACATTTTTCTCAAGGGCTCATGGAACATCCTCCAGGATAGATCATACCTTGGGTCACAAATCAAGCCTAGGTAAATTTAAGAAAGTTGAAATTGTATCAAGTATCTTTTCCGACCACAACGCTATGAGACTAGATATCAGTTACAGGAAAAGATCTGTAAAAAATACAAACACACGAAGGCTAAACAATACACTACTTAATAACGAAGTGATCACTGAAGAAATCAAAGAGGAAATCAAAAAATACCTAGAAACAAATGACAATGGAGACACGACGACCCAAAACCTATGGGATGCAGCAAAAGCAGTTCTAAGAGGGAAGTTTATAGCAATACAATCCTACCTTAAGAAACAGGAAACATCTCGAATAAACAACCTAACCTTGCACCTAAAGCAATTAGAGAAAGAAGAACAAAAAAACCCCAAATTTAGCAGAAGGAAAGAAATCATAAAGATCAGATCAGAAATAAATGAAAAAGAAATGAAGGAAACAATAGCAAAGATCAATAAAACTAAAAGCTGGTTCTTTGAGAAGATAAATAAAATTGATAAACCATTAGCCAGACTCATCAAGAATAAAAGGGAGAAGACTCAAATCAATAGAATTAGAAATGAAAAAGGAGACGTAACAACAGACACTGCAGAAATATGGAAGATTATTAGAGATTACTACAAGCAACTGTATGCCAATAAAATGGACAACCTGGAAGAAATGGACAAATTCTTAGAAATGCACAAGCTGCCGAGACTGAACCAGGAAGAAATAGAAAATATGAACAGACCAATCACAAGCACTGAAATTGAAACTGTGATTAAAAATCTTCCAACAAACAAAAGCCCAGGACCAGACGGCTTCACAGGCGAATTCTATCAAACATTTAGAGAAGAGCTAACACCTATCCTTCTCAAACTCTTCCAAAAGATAGCAGAGGGAGGAACACTCCCAAACTCATTCTATGAGGCCACCATCACCCTGATACCAAAACCAGACAAAGACGTCACAAAGAAAGAAAACTACAGGCCAATATCACTGATGAACATAGATGCAAAAATCCTCAACAAAATACTAGCAAACAGAATCCAACAGCACATTAAAAGGATCATACACCATGATCAAGTGAGGTGTATTCTGGGAATGCAAGGATTCTTCAATATACGCAAATCAATCAACGAATGAAATTAAGAAAACACTCTCATTTACCATTGCAACAAAAATAATAAAATATCTAGGAATAAACCTACCTAAGGAGACAAAAGACCTGTATGCAGAAAATTATAAGACACTGATGAAAGAAATTAAAGATGATACAAATAGGGGCTTCCCTGGTGGCGCAGTGGTTGGGAGTCCGCCTGCCGGTGCGGGGGATGCGGGTTTGTGCCCCGGTCCGGGAGGATCCCGCGTGCCGTGGGGCGGCTGGGTCCGTGGACCGTGGTCGCTGAGCCTGTGCGTCCGTAGCCTGTGCTCTGTGGCGAGAGGAGCCACAGCGGTGAGGCCCGCGTACCGCAAAAAAAAAAAAAAAAAAAAAAAAAGATTATACAAATAGATGGAGAGATATACCATGTTCTTGGATTGGAAGAATCAACATTGTGAAAATGACTCTACTACCCAAAGCAACCTACAGATTCAATGCAATCCCTATCAAACTACCACTGGCATTCTTCACAGAACTAGAACAAAAAATTTCATAATTTGTATGGAAACACAAAAGACCCCGAATAGCCAAAGCAATCTTGAGAACGAAAAATGGAGCTGGAGGAATCAGGCTCCCTGACTTCAGACTATACTACAAAGCTACAGTAATCAAGACAGTATGGTACTGGCACAAAAACAAATATAGATCAATGATGGAACAGGATAGAAAGCCAAGAGATAAACCCAC
>NC_041227.1:38108696-38109080 GCF_002837175.3 Physeter macrocephalus
GCTCAACATCATTAATCATTAGAGAAATGCAAATCAAAACTACAATGATATATCATCTCACACTGGTCAGAATGGCCATCATCAAAAAATAGGAACAATATGGGCTTCTCCGGTGGCGCAGTGGTTGAGAGTCCGCCTGCCGATGCAGGGGATGCGGGTTCATGCCCCGGTCTGGGAAGATCCCACATGCCACAGAGTGGCTGGGCCCGTGAGCCATAGCCGCTGAACATGCGCGTCCGGAGCCTGTGCTCCGCAAAGAGAGAGGCCACAGCAGTGAGAGGCCCGCATACCGCAAAAAAAAAAAAAAAAAAAAAAAGGAACAATAAATGCTGGAGAGGGTGTGGAGAAAAGGGAACCCTCTTGCACTGCTGGTGGGAATGTAAA
>NC_041227.1:38109229-38109555 GCF_002837175.3 Physeter macrocephalus
TCTGGGAGGATCCCACATGCTGCGGAGTGGCTGGGCCCGTGAGCCATGGCCGCTGAGCCTGCGCGTCCGAAGCCTGTGCTCCGCAATGGGAGAGGCCGCAGCAGAGGGCGGCCCGCATACCACAAAAAAAACAAAAACAAAAACAAAGAGTCATGTACCAAAATGTTCATTGCAGCTCCATTTATAATAGCCAGGAGATGAAAGCAACCTAAGTGTCCATCATCGGATGAATGGATAAAGAAGATGTGGCAAATATATACAATAGAATGTTACTCAGCCATAAAAAGAAACGAAATTGAGTTATTTGTAGTGAGGTGGATGCACCT
>NC_041227.1:38110099-38250482 GCF_002837175.3 Physeter macrocephalus
GGGGTGGGATAGGGAGGATGGGAGGGAGGGAGATGCAAGAAGGAAGAGATATGGGAACATATGTATATGTATAACTGATTCACTTTGTTATAAAGCAGAAACTAACACACCATTGTAAAGCAATTATACTCCAATAAAGATGATAAAAAAATGCTTAAAAAAATAGGAGAAATCACAAAGGGGAAAAAAAACAAAACACAGGTAATTTTAATATATAAACTCTTAAAACTCACCAGCAAAATGAAAAATTCATCTGTTTAATGACAATTTAACAATAACTACCTGTAAGTAAAAGTTTAACAAAACCCTTTCTCTTTCTCTAAAGACAAATTTGACCTTTGTTTAACTTTCTAGTTCTATTATTATTAAACAAAATTACTCATGGTAAAACTAGCTCCTGATTAGAAAACTGACTATATTTTCAGGGACTCAGGGACTTCTGGAGACCACAGGTGTTAGATGAGGAGATGCTCTCGTCCTGAACGAGAGGCAGTAACACACAGCAGTTAAGGGCACTTGACTCGGGAGCAGCTGGCCTAGGTTTAAATTCTAGCTCAACTACATTCTAGCTGAAGCAGTTTGTGCTTGTGTCCTTATCTGTAAAGTGGGGATTATAATACTTGCACCTACCTCCTAGGGTTATTGTGAGGACTAAATACACTAAAAAATGTTAAGACCTTAGTTAATGTCTGGCACATGGTGCTATAAACTGCTTGCTATCATTGTTATAATAGTCTGACTAAACATATATATCTTGGGTTCCTTGGTGATCATGCAGATGCTTTGATTTTTCTTCCTTTTTTTGTGTCTGTTGGGAGGGGTTCAGGGAGAATTGGTGTCAAAGTAAGAAGAACTACTCTGAAGAGTAAGAAGGTTCAGAATCCACAAAGACATGTTCTGTTACTCTAGAATGTTATTACACAATCTCAACCTTCTCTGAGCTGCTGGACACTGTCTTATTTGGATAAGTTGAGTTCTGTCCTTCCAAATGCAGAGAAACCAATGGTCTCTAAAGTATTAACAACAATTATTGCTTCTACAGCACTTACTAGGCACCAGAAAGTACTGCTGTTTTATTCCATTTTATACAGGAACTGCTTTAGTCCTCACAACAATGCTATGAGGTAGATTCTGTTATTTATTACAATCTTCACCCTGTGGGTGAGGAAACTGAAACACAGAGAGGTTAAGCAATTTGTCTCAGGTGAGTAAGTAAAGGAACCATGATTCAAACCCGAGCACTCCAGCTCAGCTCAGGCTCTCTGTTAATCACCCACACTTCACCCCTTTGCTATCAAATGTCATTCTCCCTGGAAGAGCCATTTCCATTTAAGATGCATTTTGTTGTAAAATAATAAAGTAAAATTCACAGAACATATAATGATGGCTGAACAACCTCAGCTAATGGGGGATAACAGGAAGTAGAGAGAAGCTTTAGAAGTTGCTCCATGTGCACTAGCCCTGCTGCACTAAGGCAGCTCTGCCCAGCTGAGAGAACACACCTGCACATAAGTGTGGCCTCGTTCACCCCTCACTGCTACCAAGGCGTCTGTCTGCACTTTTAAGAAGAAATATCATTGTATGTAGCCCTTCCCCTAAGTGAGATAGTGCTCCTATCTCAAATGTTTTTCAGGGAATGATGTATCTGCTTTAAGATTATAACCTTTTCTCTGTTTTAAGTATGTGCACGTATTTATACATATAAATATCATCAAGGTTCCACTTTCTTAGAGTCTGACTCCCATACCCTAAGTTTACCTCTGCTCTCTTAAGGCAAGAGCTCCTTTTGAAGTGAATGGACAAGTGACATATGCAGAAGATCATTCTGTGGCTGGGGAAAAAAATTAGGCTGTATATGATTAATACATAAAGGAGATAAAGATCTTCACATACAGCTGTGGGAAATAATTTCAAAGAGCCCACAATGAACTGTTCCGGATTTTATAACAACCTGGTGAAAAGCCATAAAAATAAACTTGAAAGGAAGACTGCAACAAGAGAGGAAAAAAATCTCCAAGATGGTTGGGGCTAAAAATGATATCCAATTTTAGTGTGATGAAAATTTCTTTGCTCATGAAGAATTTACTGTGTGCTACATTGAACTGTTTAGTCAGAAGATAAATAATGTGTAGAGACCCTTTCTGCACTGTTAACAAGATCATATTAGGTGGGCATATCTTTATTTTTTAAAAAAAGCATTTAAAAAAAAAAAAGGCATTTTCCCTTTGGAAAGCTTTCAGACCTAATTTAGTGAAGAGTACTAGGGAAATGAAAGTCCCTGTTCTGAAATGTTAACTTTATTTTTCAGTGAATCTTTTGGCCGGTAAGAGTCCACATCTCCTGGGACTGTGGCAAAGACGACATATAGATGATTCTAATAAGCTGAATATTAACAGAGACTTGAAATCGGGTGTTAGGGTTTTATAGGTAAAAAAAAAAAATCTAAACAAGCCTTACTGAGGCCACTATCCCTTTAAGCAAAAAAATGTAACAGAATACATCCATGGAAAAAGATGTGTTGCAAACAATTGATCTGTAAAAGGAATATCTGTAAAAGAAATTCCATTTTCCATTACTTGTAATGTCAGAGAATTGTTCCCATAAAAACGTTCTTCCAGAGTGTTCAGTTGAGAGCTTCTTGTGAGAGAGCAGTTAAGAGAATTCACTGGAGGGCAGACTGCTCTCTGTACTGACCAGACAGGAGTGGTAAGCCCCCTACCCTAGCAATTTACTCTTCAGCAGCAAGTTC
Source organism: Physeter macrocephalus (assembly GCF_002837175.3). Taxonomy (NCBI): domain Eukaryota; kingdom Metazoa; phylum Chordata; class Mammalia; order Artiodactyla; family Physeteridae; genus Physeter; species Physeter macrocephalus. The sequence continues at coordinate 38,112,849 of NC_041227.1, forward strand.
CTGCACCCAAGATCACTTGTCCATCATCAGATAATACAGTCTGTTAATCTTCCTCTGGACCGAGGCATTCTGGCTTTGCTTGGAAAGCCAGCAAATCCTTGTGTCCAGCTCTTACACATATGGATCCTGGCTCTGGCTTTGGTCTTTACAATGCACTTGTAGAGTTACAAAAAGTAAAAGGGAGCCGTTAGGATTCAGGTTCTACCATCTACAACTGACCCTTGTGCAATTCAACCACGTTTTCAGTTCACTCCTCTATAAAGTGGGCTAAAGTTTGGATTAGAGGACAGAATGCATATAAGAGCATTTGTAAACTGTAAAACTACATATGAGCAGTATACTGTAAGCACCCAGCATACTGGCTGAATGAATCAAATATGTGTGCCTTATTATTAGATTTTCATGGTGGTTTATCAAATATCTAAAGTTGTCAAGACAAAGGATACATTCTAATAGGGTATATTTAACATGTGATGTACTTTATTTCACTCCTACTTCTTCAAAAACAAAATCTTATCAAACAGTTTATGCAATTAGATAGCACTAAGCAAATTTTTCCAATACTTCATTTCTACAAGAAAAAATAACTTTTAACTCATTCTAGAAATACATTTTCAAAACTCTCATCTAATATTGAGTTTGCAGTTTAAAAAAAAATAGAAAAATTATAGCAAATTTACAGTGTAGGGGGTAAAAAATAAAAGGAAAAATTAGAAAAGATTTCTAGTACTCATATTGGCTCCTAACCCGAGCCAAACACCAGGTCTGGCATCAGTAAGTGAACTCAATTTCTCCATATTTTGAAGAGTGTGTAAGTTTTAGCTCTGGGATTTCCTAGGGCAAAGGTGTCCTGGCTTAAAATGTCTCTGTCCTGCTCAACCATGGAGCTGAACTATACACCCTTCCAAACACTAATGCTTTTCCTCCTATTTCATGGCGGTTCCTTCGGTTTCATAAACTTTCCCTCTACCTTCCAGGTAGTACCTTCTCCAGGAGGACAGAGTACCTTACGCAGCCTCCTGACCTCAGAGCCCAAACCTGCACCTCCCTCTCTTACCAATGCTTTCTACCCCTTGTTCCATGGTTTGAAATACTATTTAGAGGCTACCGATTCCTAAGTCGGAATCTAGGAGTTATGCTAAATGCCTTCCTTATCCAAATAAACAGATCAGCAAGTCTACCTCCAAAATATATCTAGAATCCCATTTACTTTTCTCCTTCCAATTCCATTACTGTCGTGCTGTCTAGACCAACCATCACCTCTAGACCTCTACAAAAGCCTGGTCTCTCAGCTCTCACCAATGCCTTTCTTCAATCTGTTCTCTTTGCAGGACCCAGAGTAGTATGTTAAGATGCATACCACATCACATCATATCCTTGCTTTAAGACCCTTCACTGGCTTCCCACTGTCAGTAGAGTAAAATCCAAATTTGTCGCCGTGACACAAGGCCCTGCAGGGTCAATCCTGTGTCCCAGCCTGGACTTAAACCAAACTGCCCCTCTGACCATGCTCCAGCCACACTGGTATCTTTCAATTTCTCTGACACCAGTTCTTTCTCACCTCACAGCTGTTCTACCCATTTCCCCCTCATTTGCAATGCTCTTCCTCCAGCTCTCTCTGCCTGACTCCTTCTCATTCTGCAGGTCTCAGCTCAAGCGTCACCATCTCAGAGAAGCTTGCTTTGCCCACCCTATATAAAGAAAGCTACTCTCCTTCTTCCTCCCAGTTATATGCTCTATATTACCCTATGTATTAGTTCCTTTAAAACACTGATCATATTCGCATAATATTCTTATTTGTTTACCTGTTTAGCATGTCTTCCCTAAAACTATAACCTACTTAAAGGATGTAACTTAGCTTGTATTATTAGTGCTGTATCTCTAGCCTAGCAGAGTGCTCGGCACCTGGTAGGCACTCAAAAATATTTATTGATAGAATGGATAAACATGTTGAGATACCATTTTTTAGTCCTAACTTTATCCAAAAAAAAAAATTCACTCTTTTTTCTTTTTCCTTAAAAGAAAACAACTTAAGCCCAGATATAAATAATTATTCCTAGGAAGTATGCTGAAATCAAAAGTATATTGAAAGCAAGCAAACGTAATCTGCATTTTCCCTTGGAACTTTGGATACTAACTTTAGGGAAAACTATTCACAATTTAAATGTGCTGATTCCAAGAAACAAGCTACCCAAGCCACCAAGCTATTTAACTTACTCTTTGAATCCTACCCCGAGTTCTGCAGTTTGACCAGATTTCACATGCCAAATGAAGCACTTTGGAATGAGAACAAGGAAACTATAATGCTTCACATTTCTCTGTTATAAACTTGGTTTCCTGAAATCGGAGGATAAGGCTAAAATCCATCATCTTCTAGAAATGACTGCTCAGGTATGATAAAAAACAGAATATGCTGTTTCCATTTCCCTTTCCAATTCCTAAGAATCTCACATCCTATAATAGGCTTTATTCATCTTGATCCCCTTTTCATCAATAGAATGTCAGTGATAGAAGGCTAAAACAACCAGGAAATAATTTTGAGCAATTTTGACTTTCCTGTTGAGAACTATTCTGGCCCACTAGTCACAAGGGACAAGAAGCAGGGAAACTTCATAAAATCCTTCTTTTTACAATGCCAGCTTGGAGTTGCTCCAGGACCAAGCCTTTGGGGTTCATGTGTGTGGTATGCAGAGCAGGGGAAGGCAAAATGCATGAGAACAAATGGAAAATGCTTAACAGTGGTCCTGCACTGACTTGTCCAAGTATGGCCTGAACCTTACCACACACGTTTATACACACACACAATTTACACATACCAAAAAGGTAAGAATGAAAGCATTCAGGAAAGAATGACTGGTGCATGCGCAATGGAAACAAAGCTCCCTAGATATAGGAAATCAGATACCTGATAGTTTAGGCATTCAAGGAAAAAGGGGAGGAAGCCGGCTTTCAGCTACAATGAAGCTAATAATGAAGCAGAATAAATGAAAAGGGGATAAAATGAAACATAGATGCTTTTGTCTATTTGAGCCAAAAAGCTTTCATACTATGAATGAAACCCTGTTTCACACATGTAAATCATGTAAAAATTTAAAAAAATTATACACATATCCACAAATATATAAACAAATTTATTCCATGCTTTCAATTCTTCATAGCCTGTGCAAAGAGACGTAGAATGGATGTGTTATAAAAAAGCAGTGTATGGGAACATATGTATATGTATAACTGATTCACTTTGTTGTAAAGGAGAAACTAACACACTATTGTAAAACAGTTATACTCCAATAAAGATGTTAAAAAAAAAAAAAATCCAAAAAAAAAAGCAGTGAAAGCACTCAAAAATATGACTTCCTTTTTCTCCTCATCCTATTATAGTCAATTTGTCTATAAGGATATTTCCCAGAAAGGCCTCTCCAGTAAACTGTTAAATTAATCATATTACCCAAAGCTTCCTATAATGAAATTATTTCTTGTATGTACAGGGGGCATGCTGACCCCTCCTAATCTGATCAATGGTTACATCCCACAGGACGAACTTGCTTATAAGCCACTAGGGAGCTATACAAATTCTAGGAATTTTATTTTTTTTAGTGAAACAAAGTGTTTATCAGAAGGAAAAAGAGTATGTGTGAATAGGCACACACAGGCGGACTTTAGATTTCAAGTGAAAACTACAAATATGGGCTGGCTTACCTATTTTTTTAGCTTCTTCGGCAAAGTATGGGTCGTTCATATCAACATCAGAGGGAACTTCATCTTCACTGGCCTCTTCAGCAAGAGCCTTAAAGTTGAATATAAAAATACATACAGTTTATTATGAGGACCAAAATATATAAGCGTGAAGAAAAACCATACTTCTTTTAAAACAAGCAGTTCAATCTAAAATTAGTTTTTTAAATGGATCAGTTTATAAAATAACTCCTGAGTAACTCTTTTGTTTGTTCAACAAATACTTATGGAATACTTAATAAATGCAGGAACTATGTAGGGCTTTTGAGAGAAATGAAAGTTATCAGATACATGGTTTTTATCTTCAAAAATTTTACAATCTATTAAAAGAAGTTATAGACACATAAACAGACATATATAGTAATAGTAATTCAAGATAGGAAGTACCAGAAGAGACAAAAATAAAATACAGACATTGAAGGAGAAGAATACTTTTAGATGGGTGATCAGTGAAGAGAGGTGGCCTGCCTCATCTCTCACCAAACTGAGAAATGGCAGTGATTATCAATAGCTTGAAGTACTGCATTGTGGGTTATCTTTTAAATCATTAAAGCAATTCATCTGCTGGTTATTTAAAGAAAATGATAATGAACTTCCTGTTCTCATCACCCAATTTCAACAATTACCTTGTTTTATCTATAATCCACTCATGAAAACTTTTGTGCTATTTTTAAGCACATCTGTTGGTTACATTTTCCCTAATCAAATCTGAACAGTTTACTAAATTAGTATATTTAAATTTTAAAAATCAAGTCTATAAAATACACAGAACATATGCAAACTGAAATCAGACTAACCAGATTGAGTTTATCCCCAGGAATCTAAAACATGAGTCATTTCAACAAAAACATTTAGAATGTACATTGCTAAACATCATTCTACATGCTGAAGAAGACCCACCAAGCTCTAAAGAATATTCATTTTGATATTACTATCCTTTTAAGAACAAGGGCTTCTAAGAATTTTTTCACCAAACTATTATAATCGATTCATCAGTAATATGATGTTTCTAACAAAGTTTATGAAATACTTATATAGCTAACCACATATTTATTCACATTTTTTTAAACTGTTTTTTAGATCTAAATTACAGTATATCAACTATGGCATATAAACATGTATTCATTTCTTTAGTAATAATTTCTCAATATCAAATTGAAGTCACGAAGAGGAAAAGGGGAAAAAGTATTTTTAACTTTAATTCTTGAAACTCTTCTATATGTGAAGAACCTGGGGAGATGGAAGAGATCTGCTGGAATCACCAAGTCCAGTACAGAGCTGAGTCTAGAACAAACTGGGCACTCAACCAATGTATTTTTAATATTATTGATAAAATGAGTCCAGTCTAAGCCCAATGCAGGGAAAGCATTAAAGCAGAAGATAATCTCAAAGCACCAAATGAAAATCAAAGACAATAGCTGCTAAAGATCTCAGAAAAGAGTGACTACTTTATTGACCCCATAAAGACCCATTTGTAAGTCTTCCAATAAACTGATGGCTTAATAACTTGTGGAATTATTCCATCTAAAAGATATTTTACTGCCTGAGAGAGGCAGCATATCAATGGGGGCAGGGCTCTTACCTCATTTCCTCATTTTACTATTCATTTCCAAAAAAACTGAGTACAACAGGAGTTCAAAAATCACTCCATTGCATCATTCAATTTTGTAGCCCTCTTTCAATATTGCAGCTCTTGTACCAAAAGCACAAGCTTACATCATACAGACAGAAACAACACAATACAGCAGCAAGAGCACTGGAGCAAGAGATCTGGATTCTGGTCTCAGCTTGGCCATTAACAAGCTGTGTATCCTCAGACGAATCACTTAATTTTCTACAACTGTAAAATGTCAGGGTTGGACTAAAACTAATCATTTAAGATTCCTAAAAGTTGTAAAATTCTGTGATTAGTGATACCATCTTAAGACAATAAATGCACTGCTAGAATGCTGCATTTCATTGACAAGATAGAGTACTCTTATTGGCAAAAACCCTAAGTGGTCTCTGCTATTACTAAGGACTCTAACTCTGGAAAGATGTTATCCCTGAATGATAGGAGTCAAATCAGATTTTTCACAGACAACATATTAGCACAGAGAAAATATCCTTGATAAAGGGATCTAATGACAATATGATGTTAAAAGATCTATACAATAAAATAATACTGAAAAGTGAAAAACTCAGCTTGAGAAATGGAAATACAAAGAAAAAATTTCATTCATGTTGAAAATTTCTCTGTGTATACATCCTCAAGTAAAAATGTCTGTATGTACCTCTCTTCCTCAAAAACACAGAATAGAATCAAACTGTCTTACGTCTAGAAATCAACTAAACTATGCATTTTATTTAGGTAGTGCATAAATGTAAAATATTAGAGCAAGGCAGTTTAGGTTAAATGATCCAGGCTTTGTGTATCATCATGCAGCCTTGCAGAAAACACTTCACCCACTGCAGTCAGTGGTCACATTATGAGATACTGGATGCCAAGCACCTGGTACCTTCTGATACTTAGTGGTTGCTCAATAATTATTCGGTCATGATTATCACTGATACCTTTTGTTTCTTTTTCAGTCTTTTTTTCTCTTTCTTCTTCTCTAAAAATTGTTCCCATGGGGTCAGTTTATCCTTTCCTTCCAATTTGTTTTTGACCATCTCTTCTGCACTTTCTTTAAGGCCTAAGAGAAAACACAGATAGGTTAGTTTAAAATGTTATAGCTTCATTCACTTAAAAATGTAATTTACCAAAAAAGGTAATTTACATATATTTACTAGAGTAACAAGATAAAATGCAACACTACAATGTCACAGAGTAATGTAGTATCAATCTATATCAAAGCTATTTCCCAATAACAAATGACAATAAACCTAACCAAACTGAAATAAACAAACCAACTCAGCAAATAAATATATGGTCAAGCCACTAAAGAAAACTCCTTTATTTAAGCTCAAAATTCATTTCTCTGTACTTAATTGAATTGCTTGAGACACTAAGAAAAATTCTGGAACAAAATCTTCTCAGGATATGACTACTAATTAATCTTGGGTAACAAAAGGTAAGCGGTCTTTAACATAATTATTTCTACTTGCTTCTTTGCCCAAGTAAAAGACTGTATTCCCTGGAAACTACAAGTGACCAACAAAAATTGATTAGTAAGGCAATCCCTGTTGAAATGCCCCAGGAAGAAAGAATTCCTGTAATTTGTCCTCAAGAACTCACTCTGTGAATCCACATCTTTAAGATCAAAAGGAGTATCAAGTTCAGATTCCACCTTGTATGTTTAAGTTCAAGATGTTATTCGCTCTTGTAGTTATCTCTCAAGGTCCTTGTTCATTATATTCTGCAGTTCCTGATTCATGTGTCTAGGTGGCTTATGAAATAACTAGAGTGGGGTGAGAAGAAAGAAAAGGCCCCAAGGCTAATCTATCAGTTCATGAAGACCTCATTACTGTCAAAGTAAAGGAAATGTGACCACTGTGTTATCTATCCCCTTTGATAATACAGATGTTCGTTTTACTTTGTATTGTTTTGGGGAGTTCATGGTTGGGTTTGGGGAGAGGGAGTTTTAACATTTAGAGGACACAAAATCCATTAAAAAATTAATGGAATGAATCTAGAGACAAGGTCAATCCAGATGATCGTTCCAGATACATTCTAAATTCTAAGAAAGTGAAAACCATCCTAAGGATATAATAATTCCCCTTTCCCCTGATGAGTATACTGAGACTGAGAACGTTCAGCAACTTGCTTAAGAACACATAACTAGGAAGCCATACAGCTACAATTTTAACTCCTAATTGTCCTCTATACTACTACCAGATACATCTGAAATGCTGGTTTGATCTAAAATAAAGAAACGTATAGCCCACGAATAAAATCTGAAGCTTTCGGCATCAGGTTCCTTATCTGCAAAATGAGGTTGGTCTGGATCAGAAGCATGCAACTCCTCCTGCATACACCTTTTTTCTCCTAAAAGAAAATATATGGTAGAAGTCCAAATACACAAAACAACTAAAAGTGGTGCTTTGGGTCCTGAGCCCCAAAGAATAGCAGAAACAGCTGGAACAGATGATCTCTAAGGTCCCCTCTTTGGCTCTTAAGCCAAGACTTAATCTCTAAATTTCTGTAAGTTAAAAAAGTATTAAGGTATATGCATACTCAAGGTTATGTAGATTTGTTTTCATGACATACTGCTAGTATGCCTGATTTACGGGATACTCTCTGATTTACGGGATGCCAAATCAGAAACACAACTCTCAATTCAAAAATGTTTCTTATAAGAAAAACACAATCACTTTACTAAACAGTTTTCAGGAGAAATGTGAACTGTATAAAACATGTCCAGATCTCTGACTGAATCAACAGATACATAGCACCTTAGGAAATGTAAACTTGGATCCTCATTTTGGAGAAAGGAGCAAATCCTGACAAAACAAGTTGAGTTCAAACAGCAAAATAAAACAATTTATATATTATGCCTGTGGGTCAGCACACAGTCCAGTCTCAAATTTTAAATGCACACTATTGTGTTATTAAATATGATGTTTAAATAATAATCCTTAAGGTATTCTAATTTCCTCATACATTAAGAAAGATTTTACCACTCCAAAATACTAAATTAAGTAATATATTTACAGTGTTTTTCCCACTCGCCAAAATGTATTCTCTGGTTAATTTTTTTTTTCTTTTGCCGTACGCGGGCCTCTCACTGTTGTGGCCTCTCCCGTTGCAGAGCACAGGCTCCAGACGCACAGGCTCAGCGGCCATGGCTCATGGGCCCAGCCGCTCCGCGGCATGTGGGATCTTACCAGACCGGGGCACGTACCCGTGTCCCCTGCCTCGGCAGGCAGACTCTCAACCACTGTGCCACCAGGGAAGCCCCCTGGTTAATGTTAATCCTTGAAACTTAAACTCTACTTCTATCTTGGCATGATGCTAAGAAAGGTGTTACTGTTTCTTTTAGGTGACTAGAACATTGGTTTAATGTGTCTCAATCTCTGAACTACTCCACATGTGACTGGGTCTTGACATTTTTGGGGAACATGGATACCTTTGAATTTGATAAAAATTAGGGAATCTCTGGGACTTCCCTGGTGGTCCAGTGGTTAAGACTCCACGCTCCCAATGCAGGGGGCCAGGGTTTGATCCCTGGTCAGGGAACTAGATCCCACATGCCACAACTAAGACCTGGTGCAGCCAAATAAATAAATAAATATTTTTAAAAATAATAATAAAATGTTAAAAAAAAAAAACTATGGAATCTCTCCAACACTGTACTGGAAAAACTTGCATACAATGTTCGAAAGTTTATAGATCCTCAATGCTCATTTCTATGTAAGGATCCAAATGGCCTCAGGCAAACAGCATTACCAGGGCAACAGAGGTTTAGGGGAACACGGGAGTCCATCTCCCACTATTTCAAAACTTATCATTGACATTTGTAGGTTCTACACCAGGGTTTCTCATTTCAGTACAACTGTCATTTTGGACCAGATAAATCTTTGTTGTGAAGGACTGTGCATTATACGATGTTAAGCAATATATCTGGCCTATCCACACTAGCTGCCAGTAGCCCCCAGTTATGAAAATAAAAAAATCTCTCCAGAATTGCCAAATGTCCTCTAAGGAGCAAAATCACCCCTAGTTGAGAACCACTGTCCTAGACAATGATTAGAAGTCATTTCTTTCCTTCCCTTTTTCCTCCCCTCCCCTCCCCTTCCTTCATTTTTTTGTGAAGGAAGGTGCAGCGTTTATTGCAGGCGCCAAACAAGGAGTCCAGGGCAGCTAATGCTCAAAAAGCCCGAACTCCCCAATGGGTTTCAGCAAAACATTTTTATTATTTTCTTAAATTTATTTTTTTTTTTTGTGCTACGCGGGCCTCTCACTGTTGTGGCCTCTCCCGTCGTGGAGCACAGGCTCCGGACGTGCAGGCTCAGCGGCCATGGCTCACAGGCCTAGCCGCTCCGCGGCATGTGGGATCTTCCCAGACCGGGGCACGAACCCATGTCCCCTGCATTGGCAGGCGGACTCTCAACCACTGCGCCACCAGGGAAGCCCATCAGCAAAGCATTTTTAAAGGCAAGGTGAGCGAGAGGCATCCCAGGGTATGTGATCAGCTCGTGTACAATTCTCTGATTGGTTGATGGTGAGTTAACAAGGGTACTGTCACAGGAATTAACATTATCAATCCTTAGGCATGAGTAGGTCTGGGGGCTATGTGCTCATGGTCATCAAATAGTTAATTTCTTCCATTTGGTGGGGGTTTTAGCATCTGTAAAACAACTCAGGAAATGTGCATTATATACTGTTATCTGCGTACTTCAGAGAGGAGCTAAAGCAGAGGACATGGGGGAGGGGTCTGTCTTGGGAAGGCCCCATAGGTTCATGCTCAGTTACAGTAGGAAAAAGATACTGAGTCAAACTTCAGTCACCATTAGTTCAAGATACCACAGGCTGTTTCTGAAGGAACCAAAAGGTGATATAGATTCTGTTTCAGGACAGGTGATTGGCAACAATTCTCCCTTTCTTGTTCTTTAAGCATTAGAAGTCATTTCTGAAGAGAAGGGCTATTTCATTATTTGTATCACATAAATTACGTATTATTTTTGTTTGGTACTTGATTATAATAATGTCTTTTTTTAGTTTAGAAGTTTCACTGAGTATGCCTTTTGTTCCAACTAGAACAAAGGCAGCTGAAGTCACCTTCTTTTGTATTGCATAATATTTAGCATAGTGCCAGACACACAGTAAGTACTTAATAAGCACTTATTTGATCTGTCTTGAAGGAGGAATTCTTATTTCAAGCCAACTGTTTGATCTTTCATGTTTGGAACATAGTCTCTCCAACAGAAAATGAATCAAAACTTCAGGATCTAAATAAATGGGCTTTATCCCAAAGTGGTTCATCCATTTTTTTTTTTTTTTTTAGGACCTATAGCTCTAAATAATTCATGAAATATCATTCCTGGGAAATATTTTTCTGGTATTTAGTTTGTTTACAACAATAAAGAAATAGTATCTTCAGTTAAATACAGTCTGTAATTTTTTGCCTGGCTCTCACTTAATACACCAAAATAGTAGAATGACAAACACATTGCAATGAATTAACACACCACCATGATAACTTAAAAATGCTTTGTTCTTGCTGTCATCATGAGGTCATTTAAATCTCCTGCCACGGATCACAGCTGTTTATGTTCTAAATTCTTAAAAATATGCCCATTCCAGAAGCTTCCTGGCATATGCACAAGAACATTCTTCAGACAGTTTTAGCTTCATTTGAGAGCAGCCACTACGTGACTGAAAAACAACTTCATTATAAATGTCTAGTTTTGCGCATTTGTTTTTTAAAAATTTAAGCATATAGTCAAGGACTGCCGAATTAGTTAAAAATAACATCAATAACCCTACAAATAAGGGGTGAAAAACTCTTTTAAAAACCAACCATGAACACAGATGACTCAATTATAACAATAATAATTTAAGCACAATTCATTCAGACTTATTTTGGCAGTTTGCATACACACAAAAATTCTTTTAAATATCCTTTCAAAATCCACTAAAGTAAGAATATACATTTCCTCTGAATTTGCTCATTTGAAATTTTGAAAAGTCTTCAAGGTGAAGGACACGAATAACTTAAAATAACTCAACTAGGTACTATGGCTGGTTTTGTTTATAAAAACAAAATACATGTTTTAAGATTTCTGATATAGGCTAAAACTGGCACTTTTTTACGTATGTGAGAACTTAGGATCCATTGAGAATACTTACGAACACTTACGGCTCAGTCTTTATTTATGTATGTTGTATGTTTAAATGAGACCATGTTAACACTCAGTCCCAAAAGTACCCTTTAAAATGTAACTAACTACCATCGCCAACTGAACTCCCAACTTGGAATTCACTCTGGGTGTAACCATGCCCTGAGGAACACTGACATCAAAGGCACCCTTTCAAACTAGTCAGTTTTCCCCAAAGGTGTGGGGAGAGGGAAGGAGACATTTACTTATCCTTAAAGCATATCAGATAACAAAACTATCAATCTTTGTAATGAGAAAGATGAAGATTTGAAGTGTTTCGAACTTGGTTCAAGATTTGTTTAGAACACTGTTCAGACTTTGGTTCATAATTCGAACTTCTGTAAATCCCTCTCTCCTAAACTCTTACAGTACCATATTCTTTTATTCTGCACTATTTATCACAGATGCAATTTTATATTTGTGTGATTATTTTTTTTAACTATTATTAATGGTTATCACCCTTACTAGGTTGCAGACTCCATGACAGAAGAGGCCACGGCTTGCTTTTCTTCCCCCCACAAAGCACATGCTGAGTAAATGTCTGCTGAATGAATGGAAGTACAATTGAAAGGATACATAAGTTAAATTTGTTCCCAACGTTACAGACAGGGAGCAACAGTTCATGAAATTAAAAAGTAAAATAACAACTAGCCTTGGGAATAATAGTAAATAGCAAAATTCAGAGCCAACAAATGCTCCTTGTATGCACTTAATATTGTTAGAATACTGTTATATCTACTATATGGAAACAACACAGACTGCTATAATAAAGATAATAAGGATAAAAGGGTAGTACAGGTAAGCTACTTAGACTGGGAATGGTTTCTCATATAGCATTTAATTATCTTTCTCCTAAAACAGTCAGTGAGGTATTCGTAGAAGACACTCCCAAAGTATGTACTAAATGAAGAAACGTTAATGCTTTTTGTTGTTGTTCTTTGTCTAAAAGCTGTTTCAGTGGGTAGCAACTGTTTTGTATTTGCCTTGAATTTGAGCTTATTATTCTCTAACCTCTTCTGAATCTCCTTTTACTCTCCTGTAGAATGATGTCTTCCATTTGCAAGTATATTCATCTTACTGTGAATCAACCTGTCCCTGCTTCTTAGAATCAAATGTTCTTAAAAAGCTGACTTCAAATACAAGACATTTGGGCTTCATTAGGGAGCTATTGTTTCCTGTATTTGTCTGTACTTTATTTGTATGTTTTCTTTGCCTTTCAAGTAGTTTGTGATCACAATGTACGTAATAGCAAGCTGTCCTTAATACTACAGTAAAATTCTGGCCAAGTCTGATGAAACTATTCTGCTCGTTAATTTGTGGCAAAGAAGACTGAAGAACTACTTGTTCTATTGTTATTTTTTATACATAATGTTTATAGACAAGGTGGAAAATAAATGAAAACTTTAATGAATGGGTAAGATGTAAGGAAACGAAGGCAATTTTTTGGAATTTAGTCAAAATAAGAAAGCTCAAACAGAAATGTTACCCTAGCTCAGAAGTAGGGAGTTTTTGTTGGGGACATGCACTAATCTGCTCTGGTCTAGCATGGATCTTGGGTTTTAATGGGCTGTTAGCCAAGGAGGCAGGAGGCAAAGTTTGGAGCCCGATCATGATGGCAGATCCCAGAGACCACCACCATGAAGCCAGGATCCTTTAGTAGATGCTGCTCCTCCTCCAACAATTTAGAAGGGATACATGCCTGTTTGGGCTTTGGCCATGGGCAGAACAAGGGAAGTAAAAACACATTTTCCCCCCCAGAGAATTTATAACCACAAGCCCACAAATCCATGGGTTTGTGGCTAGAATTCACACTATTTGTGTGGCCCCAAACACCCTAATCCAAAAATTTGGTTTCAATAGGTCCAGGATTGGAAGTGCCCTTAGGTACCTGGCAAGTACTCTCTAAAAGAAGTATTTTTTTTGACTCAGGCCTCTGAGAATTCCCATAGGTAAAGAAAGATCCAAGAACAATTAGATCACAATCAAAATTCAATATGAACCAGAGTAAGCTGAAACCAAATAAGTCAGACCTATAAAGACTATAGATTTTGGGCTTCCCTGGTGGCACAGTGGTTGAGAGTCTGCCTGCTGATGCAGGGGACACGGGTTCGTGCCCTGGTCCGGGAAGATCCCACATGCCGCGAAGCAGCTGGGTCCGTGAGCCATGGCCGCTGAGCCTGCGCGTCCGGAGCCTGTGCTCCGTAACGGGAGAGGCCACAACAGTGAGAGGCCCACGTACCACAAAACAAAAACAAAAACAAACAAAAAAAGACTATAGATTTTGGAATTAACAGAAACAGAATATAAAATCAGCACATTTAAAAAAACAAAAGAAATTAAAAGATTATCAAAAGCATGAGACAGATTTGGGGAAGAAAAAAAAGTTCCCGAAATGAAAAACATAACTGAAATTATAAAGTTAACCAAGTTACACAGCAAAGGTAAAGAAAAGATTAATGAAATGAAAGACAGAACTGAAGAAATTACCCAGCATGCTGCACAGATTCAAAGGTATGGAAACTATGAGTTAGATACAGAATGAGAAGGTACTACACATATCAAATGGGATTCCCAGAAGGAGAAAATAGAGAAGATGAGGAAAAGGTAATATTTTAAGAGAAAATGGCTGAGAAGTTCTCAGAATTTTAAAATGAATGGAAGTTACTAATCTTCAGGATTCTGGGTATCCAATTAATTCTAAGCAAGAATAAAGGTACCAAGCAAAAAATTACCTACATATATCATAGTGAAACTCTAGAACACTGAAGTATTTTCAAAGCCAGGGATAAAAGACAGCACTGTGGAATAAGGCCAACCCTTTCCTGACAGGGTTCAGAAGTGGGCCTCTGGGCCCTGAAATTAAGACAGTGTATTCTTTAGTTACACAGGCTTCCTTACCTGTAAACTCACATCAATAGGGCTCAAGGGGAAGCCCTGAGTTCACAGTAAATTTGCCCCTCCCCAGAAAAGGATCAAGAGGTGACCAGCTTGGTGCATCCATGGCAACAGCAGATACCCTTCCCTCCCTAATCCTCAACATTCAGCCTCACCACCAAAATCTTGAACTCAGCAGGAATAATCTCTCTGTGCCTTTTATCCCGCATTCATCTTAGTCACCACCAAAAACCCCTAATCATCAGGTTCCCCCTAATCTCCCATGTTCTAATACTCAGAAGTTAACTATACATCTACTCTCTCTGTCACTATCTCCCTCCCCCTTCAATTCTCTACCACTAAATTCCCTGGAATTCACAGTACATCATCAGTAAAAACTCAATTATTGTATCTCTTAACACTTTCTTCATCTTGCTCTAACTGAAGCCTGGCTCTCCCCTGAAGATACTGCACAAGGCGGCAGATTCAAGTGTTTGTTGGTGCTGCTGCTGGTGGTGGCAGCAGCGTTTGGTTTCTTCACAGAGCGCTCACACCAACTGACCTAGGGAGGGGGTGGGTGTGTGGGTCATTAGTGCTCTTTATCCAGTTCTAGGAAGTGTGTTACTGGTCCAGGGTTAGGCAGAGTAACTAACTGACCAATAAAACAGAGAGCCAACCAACAGATCCACACAGTTTTGAAATATTGGTACCTGACAGAGGTGACATGTCTGATTACTGGGGGAAAGATTATTCAATAAATGGAAGAGGATAAAAAAGATCTGTCATGTAGAAGAAGTTGAAATTGGATTCCTACCTTATATCATACCCCCCCCCCAAAAAAATCAACTCCTGATGAATCAAGGACTTAAAAGTCAAAAATCAGTCCCAAATGATACAAACCCATCTCCCATCAATGTTAACAAAGTTAAGAGCTTTAATGAGATATAGTTCATATACAATTCGCCCATTTAAAGAATAAAGTTCAATGTTTTTTAGCACATTCACAGATACATGCAACCATCACCACAGTCAATTTTAGAACATTGTCTTCTTCTCAAAAAGAAACCCTATCTCTTTCCCCTGCAGGACACTCTGACATCCCCCCACCCTCCAACCACTAATCTATTTCTTGTCTCTATTGTCTGTTCTGCATATTTCATATAAAATATGTGGCATTTTGTGACTGGCTTCTTTCACTTAGCATAATACTTTCAAGGTTCATCCACTTTATAGCATATATCAGTACTTCATTCCCTTTTATGTACCCAGACTTTTCAGAAATACTTATAAATTAGATGAAAATATACACAATGGAAAGCAAAGGAGTGAATACTGAAATCTGGATGATGCTATTCTTAGGTATGGGGAAGCAGGAAAGATCAGATGGATAAATTTAAGTTGTTGCACAATTCTAGCTTTTATAGTGGGTTCACTTTTTACTAAAAATAAATAAATAAAAGAAGGTCATGCTGGACCAATGATGAAAGAGTGTCTTAATCCAGAGATTACAATGAATACACTTATGTGAACTAGAGGTACATAAGAATAAAAGGACAAGTTTAATAAACTTGACTATACCATTTTTGTTCTTCAAAAGACACTCTGAAGAGAGTAAAAACGAAAATCACAAACTAGGAAAAGCTATGTGCAAAATATATTGCTGATAAAAGACAAGCCCAAAATACAGGAAGAACTCCAAACAGAGGAAGAACTCCTATGAATCACTAAAACACAGACAAAGAACACTACATAAAAAATGGTCAAAAGACATGAACAGGTATTTCACAGATAAGAGAGCAGGAAAAAAAATATTCTTTTCATTAGTAATTAGGCAAATGCCTGAGCAATCCTTTAAAAACGTAAGGGGCTTCCCTGGTGGCACAGTGGTTAAGAATCTGCCTGCCAATTCAGGGGACACGGGTTCGAGCCCTGGTCTGGGAAGATCCCACATGCCACGGAGCAACTAAGCCCGTGCACCACAACTACGGAGCCTGCGCTCTAGAGCCCGCGAGCCACAACTACTGAAGCCCGCGTGCCACAACTACTGAAGACCGCGCGCCTAGAGCCTGTGCTCCACAACGAGAAGCCACCGCAATGAGAAGCCTGACCACCGCAATGAAGAGTAGCCCCCGTTCGCTGCAACTAGAGAAAGCCCGTGTGCAGCAACGAAGACCCAATGCAGCCAAAAATAAAATAAATAAAATAAAAATAAATTTAAAAACGTATGTTAGGTCATATCACTTCCATTTCCCATTGCATTTCAAGTAAAAGTTAAAGTCCATCCAGAGGTCTACAAAACCCGTTGTGACTTGGCCACCTCTCTGACCTCACCTTCTATTACTGTCCACTCCCTGGCTCATTCTGCCTCATTATTCCTGAAAAATCAGAAATGCTTTCCCCTCAGGGCTTTTTGCATGTATTGCTTCCTCTGCCTGAAATGTTCTTTCCCAGGATAACACACAGGGTGCAATGTCTTTCCCATTAGCTCTTTGTACAAACGTCATTTTCTCAATGAAGCCTTCCCTTACTGTCCTTTTTAAATGGCTACCCACTCCCACCCATGAACTTCCTGTTCCCCATCCAGGTTTTATCCTTTTGTTTCTATAGCCCTTAATCATCATCTGATTATTTTACCTATTTATTTGTTTACCAATTCCCTGCACCCCCTCTCCCCCAATGTACACACACTAAAATGTAGGACCCCACAAAGGCCTGGATCTTTGTCTGTTTTGTTCAGTGCTATCAGAGAAGAGTCTGGCACACAGAGCAGGAACTCAACAAATATTTGAGAGTAATACACAAATTGAAACCATAATGAGATACCATTAGTTACATACTCAATTGGCAAAAAATCACCTGACGATATAAATTAATGGTGAGGATAAAGAGCTATGGGAACTCACACTACTGGTTAGAGTAAAATGGTACAAGCACCTGGGAAAACAATTTGGCATGACCTAGTTAAGGTAATTGTGAGCATGCTGTACAACCAAGAAATTCTACACATATCAAAGAAATTCAATATATACCTAGGTGACAAGTCCAAGAATATTCACAAAGACATTGTTTATAATAGCAAAACACCACAATAACTGGCAATAGAACAGATATACTATGATATATCTATAATGGAATTCTATGTAACAGTGAAAATTAACGGACATCTTCACATTGGATTATGAATAACTCTCAAAAATAGAACGTTAACCGCAAAAAGCAACTGACAGAAGAATACACAGAGGACGCTTTTATAAACTTCAAAATTAACAAAACTAAATATAGGTTGTTTAGGGATACGCGCATAGGTGGTAAAACTATTGTATAGAAAAGGGGGATGATTAATATGGAATGCAGTTTCATAGTTTCTTCTGATAGAGAAAGGAAGAGGGTGTAACAGAGGAGTCTCACAGGCGACCATATATGTTGGTAATGTTCTTTCTTAAGCTGGGTACACAGGTGTTCATTTTATTCTTTTCCTTTAAACTGTATACATACATACTGTTTACCTTTTGTATCTATGCTCTACTTTCCCACAATAAAGTTGTTTTTAAAAAAAAAGGGTAGTAAATGTTCAGTCTTTAACAACTGTGTGCTAAACTAGGTTTCACTGCCTTTTGTCATTTAATCCCCATCAGAACAGTAGGTACCTAAACTCAGAATTTCTGACACAAGCCCTCTATGCTCTTTCCATGATCACAGTAAACTACTAATGCTATCCCAAACTTCATTATAAGACGGTCCCAATCTATACACTGTTTTTTGGAAAATCCACCTGTAAATTGATGGCTTGAAACTTAGGGGTGTCTAATTGCTTTCCTCCCTGAGAAAGGTTCTGACTACAGAAGCTATTAACATAAGGGCATTTTGAGGTTGCAGTACAACCAAAATGTCATTTCTAAATTAATTAAACAAAAAAATCTTTCTTTAATAAAAATGAAAAGAAATGAAAAGCACTTCAACCTCGCTAGCATTTCAGTATTTAATGACCTCTTAAGCTAGATTTTTCTTGCTGCAATCTAAGTATTTTCTTCCACATATACTGGCCTGAGTTTATATAAGTAAACTGTAATTCTGACTACTGCTAAAAAGACTTCCCAAATAACTATTAGGAAAGCAGTGTCTTCCCAACCTTTTTCCTATTTTGATATAAAAAATAATGCTTGTACAGCACACTGGAGTAAATGGAGGAGGCTACCAGAGAAGGAAACGAAGCTGGGGGCTCTGGTTGGTCTAAAGGCTAAAGGGATCAATACCTGGGCAAATCTGTAATCCACAGGTGGTATGCTGGTTGGGGATCTCTGAAGTAGAGTACCATTTACGGTTTACTCCTTTTCTAGTATTTGTAATTAACTCAGAGTTTATTTCATTGGCAGTGTCCCCCACTGCAACACTGAAAAAGTTACAGAATGAGAATTAATAGAGAATGAAAGTAACACTGAAAATTAGGACTTCAAAATATCCATGGCTTGTTTTATAAGCTAGCACTGTTTCTATTCTTAGGGATTCTCTGTTGACAGAAATCTACTAAAGTAATCTATGATGGGTCAAGCATTCTTTGGGTCCAAAAAGATATCAGAATCTTGGAATACCAACTAACAACATGTATGCCTAGAAGCCTGCAGTGTTCAACAGCAAATATGCAAAGCCTTCCGCTGGCTTTTTTTTTTTTCAAACCTTCAGAGCAGCTTATTAATCAGAAGACAGGCTTCTTAGACATTGTCACACATGTGATCCTGGCCGTAGACCAAATTGTTCCCACACCCTGAGAAGTCTGCTTCTGGCTCGAAATTATGAATCCAAATAAATTATTTTAAAAATATTTTTAAATCTCTCTATGCTTCCACAGAAAGAAGCAGCAACGGAAACCTAAAATGAAATATATTTTATGACAATCTAAGGTGACAATGCTTAGGAAAAGCTTGGTGAAGTCCAAGGCAGACAGATATCCCTAATTTATGCAAGTCAATTCTTAGAGAAGCATATGCCTTCAAAATGCATGTTTCAATTTACCACTGAGGCGTATCATTCCAAACACCAAGGGAACCCGCCCAAGTCAAATTATTGGCACTCATCTTTTGACATACATAGGATCAGATTTTCAAGTTTATGCCAAATAATTTTACAGATAAAAGTTTTCCATGTCACTGAATGAGTAGATTGAGCTAAGGCTATCTCTTGATAGCTCATTTGATGAGAACTATCCCCCACCCTCAATGAAGATTATCATGAGAGGGAGGAAAGTACTTGTACACTCTCTTCCCCTAGTAGATTACATCAGGCAAACAGTGTCACTGTGTATTGAAAATAATACAGAGGCCCTCCCACACGATACCTGCAGATTCAACCTGCTTAGCTACCGGTTCAAGCCACAATATTTTTACCAGCTTTACCTTGGACCTCAAAGTTTTAAATTATCATTGCATTATAGTCACTGAGCAGTTGTCTACAATGGTCTAACCAAAAGGGCACTGAGAAAGGCTGGCAAATCTTTCAGAGTGCAGGAACATGGCATATGGTCCCAAAGTGGGATTAAGTTTTATATCAAACCAAAGATCTACAGAAAGTACTTATACCCTTTCCTTTATGTGGCTTCAAACTTTGAGCCAACTGTAGAAACTAGATTTGATTTTGTGTATTTTATCAGCATTTCTGAGGAGCCTTCATAAATTAAAAAATAAGAAGCTCTTTAGTTAGCACCATGAATTAACAGAACTGTTTCAAGATAAATGATAAGAGGCATGAAGATGTTCTACTTGTAGGAATTTATCCCTAAGAAAATTCAATATAAGGTTATTATGTCCTCCATAATAGCAAAACATTAGAAAGAGCCTAAAACATAAATTAGGTACACAATGGAATGTGATGCAGGCATTATGATTAAAAGATTATTTAGAAACATGTAAAAATAAGTATGAGAAATGAAACAAAAAAGGAGAATGCAAAATGGGAGTATAATCAACTACATGTGCCTGTAGAAGATAATGGATAAAAATGAATGTGTAATAGCTAAAACATGGAAGCAATCCAAGTGTCCATCAATGGATGAATTAGATAAGCAAAATGCAGCATATATACATATATATACACACATACATACCATGGAATATTACTCAGCCTTAAGAAGGATGCTACAACACGGATGAACCTTGAGGACACTCTGCTAACTGAAATAAGTCAGTGACAAAAAGACAAATACTGTTTGATTCCATTTATATGAGATACTTAGAGTAGCCAAAATCAGAGAGACAGAAAGTAGAATGGTGGTTGCCAGGGGCTGGGGGAGGGGCAATGAAGAGTTGTTTAATGGATACAGAGATTCAGTTTTATAAAGATGAAAATGCATATGGAGATGGATGGTCGTGATGGCTGCACAATAGTATGAATGTTCTTAATACCACTGCACTACACACTTGAACATAGTTAAGATGGTAAAGTTTATGTTATGTATATTTTATCACAAAAAAATTGGGAAAAAACCCAAATGTGTTAAAGTAGTATAAGGTTATATGACTTTTCAATCTTAGAAAAAAAAGAACAGCAATCATGAAACTGCTGAAAGTAGTCTGAGTGAATTCTGTCAAAATAACACATGGAACATGTGTGTGAAAAATGACAGTGTGCTAGCCAGGCAGTCAGTATATAGAATGATGACGTGGGACAACCTCAAATAGAATAGGCAAAAGCTCTGCTTTAAAGACCAAAGAATTCACAACTTCAAACAAATCACCATAGCTGTGGGCTGCGGGGAAAACAATACATGAAACATACTCTCTGTTCCTGAACCGACTTTGGGCAGATTGTAAATCTAAGGCAAAGTAAAAAAAAGTACTACTGTCTGGAAATAGTAGCTACAGATGCAAACAGTACAACTGACATGACACACAGGCAGAGAGGGAAAGGACCACATTAAGAGAATCAGCTTAGATGCTGGCAACCAGAAGCACTTATTGATTTATGTATTTAATTGGGATCCTAAAACAGCAGACCAATTAACCTAAAACTTTAAAAGATATGGGAATTTTTAGCACTTTCTGAAACTACTACTATTATAAAAATATCTTCAGTTTTACTTTAGATCTTTTTTTTAAAACCTTCTTGGAAAACTTAAAAAAAACTTAAATCTTAATACTAACAGAAAATTATTGTTAAAATAATCCAGGAAATTCTTAGAAATTTACTGACAACTCTATGGAGAAAATGTGCTACTACTGTTTTTAGATAACCCTAGCTGCTTCTCATTTTTATTACACATTCCACAAATGATTTAATTTTTCTTTTTTTGGGGGGGGGGCACAGTAAAAGTTTCAGCTTATTACCGTACAAGGCCCTTATAGTCAACCTGTTAACTGGATGATTTAAGGAAGGAATGGACACCTAAGTTTTAAAATTCAAGCTATGTACTAGCTGTGTACAAGTTATGATAGTGCACTGCAAACTGGTTTCCTCCCCATCACCAAAACATAAAGCAAACTGCAAATTCTTTTTAGCTTATTTTAATTTTCCATTTAATGCTCTCCTCTACACTGAACTCAAAATTTTAAACATCTGGTTATTTTAAAAGTTCTGACAAAAAAGCAGTTTTGAGACTATATTTCAAATAATGGATACACTGGCAATAAATGGAAATGAGACATATAGCCAAAAGTAAATAGTGAACAGGTTTTGAGATGTCTGAAAATTAAAATGTTTGAAACCGGGCTGCCTAGCAAAATGAATGCCCAGCTGATTCAAAACATTTTACTTCTAAATAAAGAATGAATAACAGAATAGCCACAGATACAGGTCATTAATGTCTCTGTGTTTAAGCTTCCCATTGGGTCACTGAATAGAGAAACGGAGATGGAATAAAGATGGAGAAAAAGGAAGTACAAAGGATAAAGAACAGATACCAGAATCAAACAGAACTACAGTTGTGAAGCGTGGAGGAAAGAGTAAGTAGAGGGAGGAGGAGCTGCGACCCCACCTCTCGCCTCCATGCGTGGGAGTCAAGAAAGACTCCTCTTGCAGGGTGAGACAGCAAGGAGTCCTTCCTTCTTCTCTGCCTTCCATGTCTCCTTCAAAAGACTAAGAATCCCACAGCTCTGGGTGTTTCCGACAAGATCTGCCCAGACACTGACAGTCTCACCACTAGTACAGCTTTAAGAGGTCAGTATTCATCTCATTATATCCTTTATCTCTATTTAATTCTGTCATCACAAGAAGTCCACAACTTCCAAATCATCCCTTCTCCTAAAAATATGTTGAATATTCCCATTCCCACCCTTCCCCAAAAAGAACATTTCTACACCTTAGTCCATCATAATCAGTCATTAAGAGTTATTAACAAAATCCTCTTTATTCATTCCCTTGCTAATTTGAGTCTCACTGAAACCTGGTTCTTCTCCGAGGACACTGTTTCTCCTGCAGCTCTTCTAGGTGGTGAATTTTTCTCTCCCACAGTCTGTCCGTCTTGCTACTCACTGCCAACTCCAGTCCACTGGCTGGTCTTCCTCCTAAAGTCCCCAACTTTTAGTAACATGTTATCAGACTACACCACCTACTCCCCTGTTACTGCAGAGATCTAATGACTATAGTCACACCCCTCACTTCTTGAACAGCTAAGCTTTGGCTCACTGCCACTCTCTCCAATTCTAGCCCTGTCATAATTCTTGGTGATTCCAATATCCACACAGATGACTGTTCCAACACCCTGTGCCTCACAGTTCACTGACTATTATCCCATACTCCCTGTAATCTCAGAAACTCCCCCCATAACTAGAACTGTCATTACCCAAACTGCAAACACACCATAATCTTAATTTCAAGTATCATACTCCTCAACCACTAGCTCCAATCCTTCCATTTTATTCTCTCTAATACCCCAAGGCTAACAATTCTTTTGTCTCACAGGGACCTAAAGCCCATCAATCCTCTGACCTTTCCCCCATCCGTCACCCCCAATATACCCTCATTTCCCTCCTAACCCAACATAGATACTATGGTCCATCATTACAATCCCCCCCTCCCCCGCTCATCCCTACTCTCAGCTGATGACTTTACTTCCCATTTCACTAGGAAAATATAAGCAAATAGAAGAGTACCACAAGCTCCCACCACCATTTCTACTCATTACCCTCTGTGACCATATTCCTTCCCTTCTCTCCTGTTACAATGGATGAAATGTCCATGCACATCTGCCAAAGGCCAATTCCTCCACTCAAACAAAAACATTCCAACTCCTTTTGCCTACTTTAGAATGTAGTTCTCTGCATCATTTTTTCCTGTCTGTGGATCACTCCCAGAAGTAATATAGCATGCTGTTATTTCCTCTCATATTAAAGAAAAATGCTCTCTTGATCTCACTTTCCCTTCCAGTTTCTAGAGGGAGTTCTACTAGCATAGGTTAGAATGCTAACTAATAAATGTAGAAGAAATGACAGAAACAGAAAATCAATATTTTGCAACCAACAATATAATAACTGATTCAAGCAAGGAGCTATAAATCTATAAAAATCTATAACATCACCAAGTAAAATGTTGGGGAACAGGATATTCACACACTGCACAAATTACCTATCAGTTACAAAAGAAAAAGTGGAGCTTTATGATGGAAAAATCAGTAGGACACCACCTTAACTGAGTGAGCAAAGTTAACAGCACAAGAAGTGGGACAGACTGACATTAAGTGCCTCCTGATGTGAAGCAATGGGAAGTATACAACATCATTCATGGAAAATTCTTGCCTAAAACTTTACAGTTGAATTGTGAGGAAACAATCAGACAAATCCAGACTGTGGATATTCTATAAGTCAACTACTGTAGACACTTTAAAACTGACTAATCCTGGATCAGGAAAAAACACTGTAAAGAATATTACTGGAATGAGTGAGAAATTTGACTATTTTCACGATATTAAATTCCCTTAGTGTGATAATAGCATCATGCTTATGTAGAAGAATGTCTTTGTGTTTGGAAGTTACATGCCAAAGTATTTTTTTAAGGATGAAGTGTGATGATGCCTGCAACTTCCTAATCGCCAAATATTTTAGAAAAAGGAATTGTCTCTCCTAACTGTCTCCAATTCCACTCCTCATTCTCTCTGAACCCCATTAAGCTCATCCTCCCCACTCCACCAAAACTCTTCAATGGTCTCTACATTGCTATATCCCACGGTCTTTCTTAGTCTGTATTTTACTGACCCATCTTCTCACTGAAATGCATTCTTCACTTGGCCACCTGGATAACCCACAACCTTGAATTTCCTCCTTTGTTTCTGGTAGCTTCTTCCCAGCTGCCTCTGGATGGTCCCTGCTCACCTCTCCTCAACCTCTAAATGCTGGAGTACTCCAAGTGATCAATTTTTGAACCTCTTTTCTTTTCTACCTACAATCACTCTGTTGGTGTTCTTTACTTACAGAGATCTGTACAATGAAGATTCTCAAATTTATATCTCCAGTCTTGACCTCTTCCCTGAACTTTAAACTGGATATCCAACTATCTCCTTGGCATGTCTATTTCAATATATAATAGGCATCTTACATGTGACGAAGAGAATTTCTGAAGTTCCCTTGAAAACCTGTCCAACCCACAATATTTATTATCTCAAGATTATTACAATAGCCTCTTGACTGATCTCCCCAATTTTCTCCTTCCCTGCCACTTTAAATCTACTCTCAAGTAGAGCAGCCAGATTGGTCCTGTTAAAAATAAGTCAGCTTGGGCTTCCCTGGTGGCGCAGTGGTTGAGAGTCCGTCTGCCGATGCAGGGGACATGGGTTCGTGCCCGGTCTGGGAAGATCCCACGTGCCGCGGAGCGGCTGGGCCTGTGAGCCGTGGCCGCTGAGCCTGCGCGTCCGGAGCCTGTGCTCCACTACGGGAGAGGCCACAACAGTGAGAGGCCCGCGTACCGCAAAAAAAAAAAAAAAAAAAAAGTCAGCTCCTCTTTTTATTGTATCTACGGGATGATGGATGCTAACTAAACTTATTGCAGTAATCATTTTACAATATATGTAAGTCAAACTATTATGCTGTACACCTTAAACGTATACAGTAACATATGTCAATAAAACTGGAAAAAAACCAAGTCAGATCTTATTGCTCCTCAGCTTAAACACTCCAATGGTTTCTCACCTCACTCAAAGACGTTCAAGTCCTTTAAATGGTCTGCAAGACCCTCATGGTCTGGCCCCATTACCTCTCTGACATCATCCATTATTCTCTCCTTCACTCACTCACTGTGGTCACACTGTTCTCTGTGCTGCTCCTCAAACACACTAGATAAGCCACAGCTTCAAGGCCACTCACTTGCTATCCCCTCTGCTCACACACTCTCCTCTGCATGGCGCACCCCTGACCTCCACTTCCTTTAGTCTCTGCTCAAATATCTTTCTTACTAAAGACTCATCTGTCTCCCTTTAACCAGAAATATAAGCTTTATGAAGTCAAGGATTTGTATGTTTTGCTCACATGGTGTCTAGAATGGTTCTTGGCATATGCTCAATATTTGAAGGCAAGTTGAGGCACTGCAGGATGATGAGTAGAAAAAAGACCAGATATCCTTTTCACCTGTGTCTATTAACCAGGAGATAACTAAGAGGACTTTTATCATATCTAATCTCCTTTAAGATTATAGACAAAGAAACATGTCATTATCTGTTCATATTCTGGATGAAATTTCAAAGACTAAAATACACGGCTTGCGGTGTCTCCAACAAAAAATTATTATCACAAATTATTAGGGGATGTTATTTAATATATGAGATAAAACTCATTATGCTTTATTTACATGTATATTACAAATTCCCTAATGAGGCACATTCATCGATAAAGTCTCAATATGCTAATTACATGTGTTACTTTCTCTACTCATCAAAATGAGTCAGGCAGGATACCTTATTAGCAACACAATGAGATGGGCAATGTTACTCCACATCAAAACAATGAATTACAACGTTCCTTAAAAGTCAACATTTTAAATCATTTATAATCTCAATTAATAACACTGTATTATCACACCTCCATGAGGAACTAAAACATCAAGAGAAAGAGTAGTTCACTCCAGTTGTTACACCCATGTACCTGTTATCTGACTCCCTTAACACTTACCCTCGAAGAATTAAACTCCTAATGTTACTATATTGTATAATCCAACGTAAAAAGATAGGAAGTTTAAACAGTCTAAACTAAAATTTCTTTCAAGCCATGCCAAAGTGCAGCAACTGTTAGTGATTATTAAGAGTACTTATTTTTCTGCAGAGTTTAATATTTTGGAAATTCAAGCCACAGAAAAACTGATGCATGATATACTATAATCTCATACTGACCCTCTGTGGTTTACTGAAGTATAACATCAAAAAAGTCCTGCGGTTCAGGGTAATTGTTACTGGGAACATACATTTCTTAAGACACAAATTCAACAAAATACACGTGTGACATGAATAGTACTCTGTAGCTTACAAAGTACTCTATAATATCTCAAATTAAGCAAGAAAGGTATTGTTAGTCCCACTTTCCAAATAAGTAAACTGAGATCCTGAAAGAGTAGTTCATTTTTCTCATTTAACATGTTTAGGATGTAAAAGACCCTTGACATTTACATACACAAAGAAAACGCACGCACGTGTGCACATCCATACCAAAGATTCACAGGGTAATAATACCCCATATGGGGCCTTCAAAAATACTATGGTTAAACACTTTAAAAAATGCATTATATAGCAAAATATCAACTTTCCTTCATTCATCTAAGAGTAAAAATCACATAGCGAATGTTGATGATAATTCCATGAAATTGGCACTTTCATCATTGTTGAAGGCATTAAAAAACTGGTACAACCCTTTTGAAAAGCAATTTGGCAGTAATCTCAAGACACAAAAAGTGTCCGTGTCCTTTCCTAGTAATTCCATTTCTGGGAAGCTAGCCTATGAAAATAATTTAAAATATGGAAAAAGCTATAGATTATTTATAACATTCTAGATGTTTGGCATCTGAGATTTAAAATTTGAGGCTTGGACACTGGTAGTTTTAACAGCTTGTGAGAGAACCACAGGTTGATCCATAGCATATGTAAAGCGGCTATGTGAGTGAGGAAGTCATGTTACTAACTGATGAGTGAGCCTGACTGCCAGCATTCGCTTCTCCTTGTGGTCTCTACAAGTTCTCACATGCACAGACGTTTCTAAAATGGGGTGGGTGGGGGGGAATAAGCATCTTTGTTAAAAAATTGTTTTTATAAGTAAAAGGCCCTAAAATAGCAAGCCTATTACTTGGCTGGTGATAAAAGTGAAGAGATCTAAGGAAGTACTGATATTTGTGGGTTTGGGAATGGTAACAGCCTTAGATCAAATTTCTTTTCAATGCCATGGGCCTATTGTAATGAAAGATCAGAAACAGTACTAAATATTCAACAATAGAGAAATGATAAATTAAACCACAATCTACCTAATCACTCAGTGGCTGAATAAGGGTAATGTAATTACAGATGCTAATTTTTCATTTTACATTTTCAAAATATTTTATATGACATTAATATCACATCCACAAATAGCAGTCAAGATAAAAATGTACTGCTAAATATAAGAGGGAACAGTCGCTAATTCATCACACGAGATCAGCATTACCCTGATATCAAAAGCTAATTAAGGACATTTCAAGAAACGAAAACTGTAGACAAATATTCCTCATTAACACAGGTTCAAAAATCTTTTATGAAACATTACTAAACTGAGTCCAGGAATATAAAAAAAGTACAATGAACCATGACTAAGTGAGGTTTATCCTAGGAAAACTGTACTGCTTAAATCTTCCTATGTATCACTTTTTGGTATTTGCACTACATAACTGTACTAATAAAGACAAAGGTTAGATCTGGCCCACTCAATATAGCTCTAAAATATTTAATATAAAACTTTGCAATCAACTTTATTTTAAATCTTCTTTCTCAAATAGTCACCTGAATACCTCAATTTAAAATATGTTCATTTAAAATATCTTCATTCAATAAGCTCATTCTAAGATTAGAATTAAGCTACAATTACAACATACTTGACTAAAAGACAAAATCCAACATTTCTTGGAATCACAAATCCAAGGACCTCATATAAAAAAATTTCTTCACACATCTCTGAGTGGTATGGTTGTATTGCCTTATTGTGAGACTTACTGATAAAGGACACTCAACTCCTTAAAGCAGCCTCTGTGCTCTTCTGATGAACAATCCTAATGATATAGAGAATTCCTCTTTACCTTACACTGAAATCTACTTTCCTTCAACTTTTATCCACTGGTAAAAGCACTGACTTCTGAGGTAGTATGTGAGATTAAGTCTCTGTTTACATACTCAGCCTCCAAGTACTTGAAAATAACTATTAAGTCATTTTTTAGACTTTTCCTCTCCAGGCTAAATTAATTGAGTTCTCTCAACCACTGTTCATAGGTTAACACTACTAAACTTCATTTTTTCTTACCACCACTTCCTGCAAAAGCCAAACATTTAAAACAAATGGGTTATAACATAGCACCATGTTCCCATAGAAATAGGCAGAAGATAAGTGTATATCCTAATAAATTCACTGCAAGTCAATAAATCCTCAAATATCAAAATATCCTAGTTTCCCCACCCCACCCCCCCAAATAAAAACAACCTAAGAAAACAGATGTTTTACTCTCAGTGCAAAAACATACTAGTGTAAGAAACAGAACTGAATATAGAACAGTTAACGCAATGGTGCTATAAGTAGTATTTTTTTCATCTAGAGACAAATTGAGGCTAAAAGAATTGAATCCTTGTCAAAAAATATACCTAACTTTAAAAGATATACATATATGTAAAAAGCAGTAATTTGCAAAAAAAAACCCACATTATTTGCAAAGGTACATGCTGATTTGCCCAGGATTGTTAAGAAAAAATGCATATGCTGGAAAACAACCCTCGTTTATCCTAGCTTTTCTTTGTTTAGCTTCGACATGGTTTTAATGTTATTGCACTAGTATTTATTGGGTTATTGAACTCTTCAAGGCAGTTATAAAAACCACTTACGATGCTATACTTCTTTGTTCAAAAATACTCAAAAATTGCACAATTGAGACAGAAAACTATGTATTACATATTTTGTGTTAGTGAAACTCCACTAATTAAAGTCTAGTAGCAGTTACTGGAGAAAAATCCACTTATTAATAACATATTTTGAAAAAAGTTTAATGACTTTAGAATACATGGTGCCTGGATTCAAATTTCTATAACCTGAGAATACTGGAATCAAACCTAGGAAAGGTCTACTTTTATAAATGGATAATTTGTAGTTAGTAAATTAAAGAGACAAAGAATAAGCCGCAGGAGTAGAAAACACTGGTGCTAAAGTGAATTAAATCATGCATGCAGATATCATATTATCTTCCTCATCAAAACACTCCTTGAAAATGTGATTTTTTAAAGTTTATGTTTCCAAAGAGTTGATCTTCTTTTCTTTCATATCCAACATCCCAAAACGAAGGAAAACAAGTGAACATTTAGTTAGTATCTAATTCTTACCTGGAACCCACTTAATTTCCATTTCCATATCATTTTCTTTGCCTTTCTTTTCTTTTTCTTGAATAACTTGCAAGAGCTGCCTATATTTAGCAATTTGTTCTTCATCATCCTTCTGGCTTCTTTTTGTTTTCCCATCTTCTTCTACACTGACTCCATCATCACCTAACAAAAAAATCAATTTCATTTAATACACAGAAATAATTTACTTCTAACTTCAGTGTTTAATCTCAGTCACTGCAGCACCCTTCTAAACAACGTCAGATACACTATAACAATAGAATATCAAAATCAGACTTAAATTTCTTAATACAAAATGAATTAAATGACTTAGGTCTTGTTTATAATAAAAATAAGTTGTAATATAAGTTAGCATGGTCACAATATTACACTTGGGAATCTCTTTTTATTAAAATTCATATTTCAAAATAATCCTGTAGTCATGTAACATCCTTGGACTTTTCACCCTACAAGCAAGATAGCAGGGATGGCACTTTTTTCCTCTTTATGTCTCCCACCATCCAACAGTGTGGCTTTAAAATGTATGGTCAATAAAAGGAGCCTGAGTAGTGTTGGGATGCATCTGATAAATGGATTTAGCCATTCATGCTGATGATACAGATAAAGGAAGTTGCCTGTAATCCAAAACAAAGAATAATGAGTCGTTTCCATTTGATAGTGAGCAAGCATGCTTACTCTCAGGATCTCATTAATACATTAAGAATAAAAATGAATAAATTAGAAGTTTGTGCAATTAATTTCCTCATGTGGAAAATATTCACGTTTACATTTCCTAATTTCATAAAAATAATTATAATACAACGGAGCACTATAAAATTCATGGGCAAAAAATACCAAAGAAAACTAATACGTGAAAAGTTTGTTTGCTCTATATTTCCACTGTAATTCTCCAAGTCAAAAACATAAATTAAGAACCTGGGTTTTAATGCAAAACATACAGACTTACTGAATTGACTAAACGTCCCCAGTAAAGGAAAATTTAGAAGTAGCATACAGAAGACCCTCCCTTCTATGAGCTACGGCTAACTGGTCACTAAATATGTCTGACATTATTAAGCATTCAGCTGTGAAACATCAATGTTAACAGACTGTCCTTATATTTTCAAAAAGGTGATGTGAAAAAAATTGGTTAAGTAAATGTTTTTATAGTTTTTTTCTCTAAATGAATAAAAAATAGTCCACGACATTCTTTCCATCCTATCACACTTTTACATTTTCACTCAAACAGCTGAAATTCATTTTTTTCCTGTTTGTGCTTTGTGCCACAATAATAATGTTGGATGGAATTCTGTCATGTATCCCGTAATTCAATGGATAAAACATCAGGAACACATTAACAAAATGGCAATGTATTTCTTTCTATTAAAAGCTTACTTCTGAAAATATAATTAGAAGCAAGCTCCTTCCAGGTTGAAATTTTAGTGGTAAGTCTCTGATGGCCTACTTTAAATTGATTTTTTTCCAGTACTAAAATTTTACTTTCTGAATCTCTAAAATGTGGGTTAACTCATGGAAGTCTGTTTTTTCCCTATTCAAGGACAAAACTTTGTGAAAGCCTTAATAATATAAAAGGAGTAAAAAATTAACTATAAATGTAAGAAACCCTGGTATGATCTCTTATAAACTACAACAGGAACATATAATAACTAAGGCATTCAAATATACTAATGTATCTATCAGAGGTACTAAACTATAGATTAAAGTGACTTTGCAATCAATTAAAATACTGAAGAAAAATAAAAATGCATGCTTTAAAAAAGTTAATTAGTATATTTCAAACAAAAAGCCATTAATCCTTAAAGTTCTAGAAGTAAAAACATATGACATGAGGTAGTATGCTAAGACTTTACATACATTATCTCAATTTTTCCAACCATGAGTAGGTACTATTATGATCCTCATTTCATACCTTTGGAAAGAAAGGCTTGAAGGCTAAGAAAACCTAACCTAAGTAACTTCACTATGTGGTGAAGTCAGGATTTGAAATCAACAGAGCCCAAGACCTTAACAAGGATATACTGACAAATTAATGGTTATCTTCTCATAATATTTGCTGCCCTAATGTATTCAATAATGTCATTTCAAAATCTAGTTAAGTTCTCCCAAACCAAACAAAGAAAACCTATTTGAAAAACTTGTATTCAATCTTCTCAAGAATACATGGAATGATCTTTTTTCCTTTACCTTAGCGCTGCTACTAAAGAAAAACTATCCAGAATTTTCAGAAAAGTGCTAAATTACCATATAGGTATATACATAAAAGAAAATGTAGATAAGTTAGTGTATCTACGGGGGTAAAAAATGTAAAGGCTATTTGAGAAAGACTCAGCTGTTCTGTATACACTAAAAATAACATGGTCACTCAACTGTTCGGAATGCCAAAGAAATTAACAAGCAACAGCCATCAAGGCCTTAAATGTGAAGGCTTTTGTGCCCATATAACTACCACTGCAAATCATATACTTTTTCAAAGACTATTAGATACCTAAGAAATTATGTGGTTTATTAATATGAGATTTCTGAACAAAGAAACTGGAATGATTAAACATGCTTCTCCATTCAATGTGTAAACAGAGTTCAAGAGTAATACTTTGTGAAAAACTTAGATCAGTGAAGCAATATCTTCAGTAGCCTAAAATCATAGGATCTTAAGAAAGTTAAGGTTTAATGGTCCTATGATAATACTAATGAAGCATTTTAGGATTTATTTAATTTCACATTTATAAAACTATAAATTATAAAAACAATATATATGCAAAAGAAAAACCAAAAGGACAGGTATGAAAAATGTCAGGCTATAAATAAAAGTAAGAATATTCACTCCTGCTAATTTAAAATACTTTATGTTTAACTTTTATGGTTCTTCATTTGCTGTCAGCACATAATTCTATCTTAGTCATAATTGTGCATGGTTGGGAATTCATCTAATAAATGAAAATGAAAGTGTGAAGATATCTGGGAGAGAGTATCAACCAAAAACTAATAAGAAATTACAATCAAGCAACCAAATTTCCAAACAGAGCCAGATCCAATAAAAGGGAAAATGGGATTTTTGGCCCTATTTTTAAAAAATGAGCTATTTTAAGCAAACAACATATATAATTTAAAAATACACCACTGATCATTTTAATCGTCAAAAAAATTTTTAGATAAAGATATAGACAATCTGAGAACTTCTGCTTCCATTAATGGGAAGCTAGGTACACTTCAGACCAACCATTTTACTGAGGACATCAAGTTGGATGAAGTGTTTAAAAAAATCTTTTAAAAAGATTCAGAGGGATTTTAAAAAGAAAACTTCAAAGAACTGACAAATTAGTGAAGAATTACCAAGTCAAAATCAAGGAGAAGATGGTGATCAGAGAGATGAACCCAGTGTTCAAGACCTATTTGCCCTGAGTGCATGTACTGATCTACCAATGAAACAGCTGTGAGACTAACCTACAGTTCTGGCAGACTGGCAGACCAAGAAGACAAAAGTTAAAGAACCAACTAGTACCCCCACATTTAGTAGGGACCCAAAAGGATATACTCCAGGGCAAGGGTCAACCAGAAGTAAACTAGCTCTCACACAGACTTGCATTGCCCACTAGGTCCAGGGAACCTCAAGTCTTAAAACTTGGAGTGATGTGGTTCCAGACTGACCAGAGTAAATGAAAGTCCTCTCTGACGAGACACTCTCACCTCAAATAACAAACCAACACAAAAAATTAACCAGGCATACAAGTGAACAGAAGTATCTTGTAAAGTAACAGAAATCAACCCCAAAAGATTTGAAATAAATACTGAAATTATCAGACATACACTACAAAAACTTGTTTCCTCTGTTTACAGAAACAAAAGAAGGCACTGAAAATAACTGCAATGAGTAAAAAATGTTAAAAAGTGATATTGCTGATCTGAAAAATAGTCAAACTGGACTTTTACAAGTAAAAAAATACAATAATCAAAATTAACTCAATGAACAGTCCATCAGCAGATTCAACACTGCTGAAAAGAGAATTAGTGGACTGGAAGATAGGTAAGAAAAAATATTCAGAAAGCAGCACAGAAATACAATAGGTAAAAAATACAGGAGAGAAACAACATGGAATTTACAGTGAAAAGATCTAACATATATTTAATTGGAGTCCCAGAAGAGAGGGGAGAAGAAATACCTGAACAGATAATGGCTGAGAATATTCCAAAACTGATTGAAAGATACCATGCCACAAATGCAAGAAACCCAACAAACCCCAAGCACAATAAATTAAAAAAATCTATTCTTAGTTCATATTAAAACTGCAGAAAAACAAAAAGGAAGAGAAAACTTTAAAAGCAGTCAATGAATAAAATCCAGGTAACCTTCAAAAGACTGAAACAAGTAGACTGACGGCTGACTTCTTAAAAACAACAACGAAGCCAGAAGCCAGCAGGATATTATCCTCAATGTGGAGACAGGACTGTCCACCTAGAATTTTTTTACCAGTGAAGATATCTTCACAAATGAAGGCAAAAAAGGAAATTTTTAGACTAAACTAAAATTCAAGACTTTGACACCAGTAGATACTACTGGAAATTATCAAAGATATACTTAGGGCAGAAGGAAAATGATCCCAGACAGAAGTATGAGATTTAGAAAAGAATAAGGAGCAAAACTAGTATGCAAAATGTGGGTAAATTTAAACAAAAGAGTAATATTAGTGTCCTATGGGACTTAAGAATTACAATATACAGAAGAGCATGAAAGTTGTTTTAAGATTCCTTGTATTCTCTAGGAGGATAAAAATATTAATTAGCATTAAACTTTAATAAGGATACAAGTCATGATTTCTAGGATAATCACTAAATGGACAGAAAGCGCCTACTTTGTAAACTAATCGAGCAGAAAAATGGAATGTAAAAAATAATCCAAAAGAAGCTCTTAGTTTAAAAAAGGGGGAGGATAATAAAGCATTTTACTAGTTTAAGTGATTGCATAACTACAACAATCATGACTAGTCTAAAAGGCCAGACTTTTTTTGTGAGGTCAGGGTTTCAAAGTGTTTTTGGTTAAAGAAATTCAGGCTAAGAAAATACCTTTAAATAAAAAATTTCAATTACTATCTAAAGGTGTACATAATACTGTGTATGTGAGCTTGCTTCACAGACAGTTTGAAGATTAGTTTGATATTCCCTTTTAAGCTACTGTCAAACTTATTTCCATTAGTAAGTCTAGATTAGGTATCTAAATGCTTACAAATGTAGAACACCAAAAGATGAACAGTACCTTGTAGCTCCTCTTCTATCTCTTCTTCGTCTTCACTAGAGGAAGCTAAGTAGGCTTGAAAATCCATGTCCAAAAGCTCTTCCTTTTTAAATTTCCTGTTGAGTGTTGTAATTCTTTCATGATCTGTCTCATCCCAAGTGATCTCCACCTTTCACCAATGAATAAGAAAACAACAACAAATAAAAATGGAAATGTCAGCAACCCTAACTTGTTACAGAATATTTATCGTTAACTTGTATGTTTAACAGTAAACTAAAAAAGTTAAGATGTACTAAAACAAATAATAAATAACATGCTTAATGAAAAGTTTTCTACCTGTGGAAAGGGAACCATTTCAATTAACCTGTGCCTTCATCCTCCTAACTCTTTACTATATGCAAGGTACTCTATTATTTGGAGTAAAAATGCATCATTGTATGGACTGATTGTGGTGAAAAGAAACAAGAAAATGCACTGGTGAAAAAAGTAACATTATTATGAATGAGTCAAGACATGTTTTTCACCTGGAGTTCTAGGCATTTCAGGAGGTCTACAAACTGTCTGAAATTTGCTGATAAAGCTTTCAACACAATCTCAGTGTGGTCCATTTTCCAAAAGAGATTAAGAGCCACTGATGAAAAAGGCATTTATTGGTTGGAAGTACAGTAAACCCCCACAACACAGGAATTCATCTATAACATCATTAGTCTTGTGATTGGCCCCTGTCCTCTATGTAGCCCCCATTCTCAGAGTCCAGTTAGAGGTTTAATCTTCATCACAGGGCGGGTCCCACATCCTTGCTTTTTTTTCCCCCTCAGGCAAATCTTTCCAGTTCAGGACAACAAAATGGGCACCAAGAGATCCAATCCTTAAAATAGTGGCCATTGTCAGAGAAATTCCAGCTAGTCACCATTCAGAATTATTCTTATTCTGATAATTAAGACTGAGCTGATAACCAGAAAACCACTGATGGAACTGGAACAGATGTGGATGATACAGCCAGACCATAGGAACTCCAGACTGGCTGGCTGGATAGGTTTGCCCATTTTTTAGTCTTGAAAATAACATGATCCTACATTTTATGTGACTGAATCTTTTAGACTTCACTTATTGCATACTGGTAGGGTTTCCCTGTACTCAGTAACTAATTAAGGCCACACAGTACCCACAGGCTGCAGGTAACAGATACAGCCGCTCTCTTTCTGCCACCAGCCTATCCTCAGAAGTGCACAGTGGCTTGTCACAAAAAAGGCAATGAGAAGCCTGTATGGCTGCTGCAGAGTCCAGCTGTGGATAGAAGGTATATGGAGTAGAGGAGCAGAGAAACTAGGCAGCTAAGTAACAAACTAATTCAATAAAAATCTTTTGGCTGTTCATTATTAAGCATTAATGTGACATCTAGTAGTCCTCAATTATTCTACTTCAATTGTTTTTAGAATTTTGGATCATATATGCAGAAAAAATGTTTCTAATTTAAATTTCCACTGGTTTTAACTGTGATTTGAAGTAATCTGTTACCTCCTTACCCCTACTCCCTAGGATATTAATAACTAACATATTACTTATTAAAGAATCTAGTTAAGTAACACTATGGGAAAGATAGAAGAGAATAAAGAAACATTTGCAGGTAATTGACTCAGGCTTAAAGGCATAACAAAAATTTGAAGATAGGTTCCAACACATGTGGGAGACAAAAATGCAAATACACCTGTGTTTGATTTCTATTTGTACTTATGCTTTAAAATTTTGAATCCTTTCCATTTCTAAAGATGCTGTAAGTAAATAACTCTTTTCTTAAAGAATGGAGTCCAGTTATATATTTTCTAAAGTTAAGAAATACCGTTGATGTTCCCATTGCAGCAGATGTGAAATATCTTGGCTTATATGCTGTTAAATCCACTTCTGAGGCTACATCCTTGGGCTCATCATCAAAAGTAATATCATCTGGAATAAACCTAAGAAACAAAGAAAAAAATAAATTTATTTAAACATATGCTGCAGTGATAAACAACCAGAGTTTAGATTCTCTTCTAATTAGGTATAGTGTATACATACACACCATATAAGAGATTCTACAGAACACACATGTAGATGAAGCAAACAATGTTAGAAATAACCTTGGCACAAAATTTCTGAAATTCCTAAGCTATAAATCTGTAATTCCACCAAATTTGACTGAAGTCTGTGTAGGCAAAAACCCTGCGTTAGGAGTCAGTTAATATGAGTCAGGTGTAAACACACATGGGTCCCTCATGTTTCAAAAAGACCTAGATTCCTGATAGCTCAGTCATTGGCTTGCTATATGATATTCTGAAGATCAAATAGAATTATTAATGGGTAAGTGCTCTGAATATAAAGTATCATACATATGAGCTGTCACTGAAAATAAGGAAAAGCTTAAGGTTGATTCTTCAAGACTAAAAAAATCTTAACAATTTTATAATTTTTTCACAAATAAATAGTTGTTAAATGTAAATTAGCCACTGTAATTGTTTGACAATTCTTAGGCATCAGGCTAAGGAATAGGAGGAAAAAAGCAAAGAGAAATGATCCATGGTTATTATATTTAGGTTTTGTAATTTATATAGGAGATTTTATTTCCACACAAGAAAAAGCACCTGCTGTATATTGCATCAAAAATGATTTTTGAGGGGAGGAATGAATAATTAAGGTTCATTAGGTCTCCATCAGCGGTCCCCAACCTTTTTGGCACCAGGGACCCGTTTCGTGGAAGACAATTTTTCCACAGACCGGAGGTGGGGGTGGTGTGTTAGGCTTATAGAGCAGTAACGCAAGCGATGGGGAGCAATGGGGAGCAGCAGATGAAGCTTCGCTTGCTCGCCTGCCACTCACCTCCTAACAGGCTGTGGACCAGTACCAGCCTGTGGCCCAGGGGTTGGGAACCCCTGCCCTAGATAACAGGATGGCAGCAAAAAATTCAATTTTCTTTTATAAAATTATATATGACAAAATAAAACAGGGAATATAAGTTTTTCCATGGTCATTGATCTTATTTTCTAGGTACTGCCAGAGCTTATTCTAATACTGCATGAAAATGTCCCAAAAAGGAAACAGAAAGAATAAAATGATCCTGAAAAGAACATGTGAACATGAACTCATGATATGCAGAGTTTGACATTCTAACAAATGTTTGGTAACTACTATTTATATATCCAAAACAAGTACCTCCTTTTGAAACTGTTAACAGAAAAGAGAAGGAAATGTCTTGCTTGATGATATGCCCTTCTTGCTATATACTTAAGCATGCTAAACTCTTACCCTAAATTATCAATACAAAAAATTTTACTTGTATTTTTCTACAAGTTGGAATGCTTTTCTTTAAAAAAATTTTATTTAATTAACTTATTTATTTATGGCTGTGTTGGGTCTTCATTTCTGTGCGAGGGCTTTCTCTAGTTGTGGCAAGTGGGGGCCACTCTTCATTGCGGTGCGCGGGCCTCTCACTATCGCGGCCTCTCTTGTTGCGGAGCACAGGCTCCAGACACGCAGGCTCAGTAATTGTGGCTCACGGGCCTAGTTGCTCTGCGGCATGTGGGATCTTCCCAGACCAGGGCTCGAACCCCTGTCCCCTGCATTGGCAGGCAGATTCTCAACCACTGCGCCACCAGGGAAGCCCCCTGGAATGCTTCTGAAGTGTGAAAGCACAGTGATTATCAATTGATGCATTTTTTTTTCCTAAAATATTTCATTTTGAGAACAAAGCCGCTAACAAACCTGTATACAAACAAGTGATTTCTATTGAAAATGTCACAGTAGAATGGTTCACTGGGTTCAACGAACTAGGCTAATGATAAAATGGTACAGTAGTTCAGCTTCCCGGTTTCCTTAGAACAGACATTCCCAAACACCTAAGGTTTATCAGCTCGGGTCAGTGAAGCCTGAGAAGGTGGTGGAAATAATACCAAGTCTGAAGATAAAGCCAGCAACACCATTCACTGAGCAGCATTGCCCAAAAGAACTTTCTGTGATGATGGTAAAGTTCTGTATCTGTTCTGTCCAACATGTGGTCATTAAGTACCTGAAATGTGCCCAGTGTGACTAAGCAAATGAGTTTAAACTTTTTAAAATTTTTAATTAAATAAATGTAAATAAGCCAGATATGACTACTGACTACTGTATTGGATGGCACAGATCAAGAGATACTAGTTTATTACAAGCAAATTCCTTTGCCTCCACCTCAATGCTTTTTAAAAAGTTACTTCACCCTGGTTCCTAGTTCTAAGAGAGTTGCAAAGAAATATCGCTACATAAAACCCATCATCCTAAAAACATATCTGACATATCTGAAAGGACATAAACGTGAGGTGACTCATACCTAATACTTTAGCATTTTCTCATTCCAGTTTTCTTTCTTAAGAGTGATGTTCTACAAGAGTTCACCAAAAGCAAAAAATCCTCTTAGAATGTGAAAGGACAGAGAGCACTACCAGTTCTAATATTTCAATTCTTAGAATCATGTTGTGCTACAAGATTAAATTGGTACAACACACACTAGATTACCTTAGATCTATGAATGAGCAACTACTTTCGAATTCCAGGCCATCACAATCCTCATAAATTTTAGCGGCTGTTTCAAGAGAATCACAGTCTACTACTGCATAATAGTACTTCAGTCGTTTGAATTGATAATCTCTCAGTTTTTCTCTACAGGTCCTAAAAGGGGAAAAACTCATTAGGCTTACTTAAACAGGAACACAAATACTCTCTCCCTTTAAAAAATAAATGTAATTGTTCCAAGAAAAATATATTACAAACTGGTTTTTATTCCAATCCAACCTTCCTTTATGATTTTGCCTTCATGAACATTAAATACTTAAGCCCAATTTATTATTTTGACAAGGTACAGACCAGGAATTTTGACTGGAATTTGATATCTAGAAAAGGAAAGCAAGAACTACATGTGCTTACCTGTGATTTTAATTCTTAGAATAGCTATTTTTTTGTTTGTTTTGCTATCACATACAGCCTTCTCAAGTAAAACCACTCGAGAGGATCACTATATTGTAAAATATTCTAGGAAAGCATTAGCTTTTATTATAAAGAAATTACTGATCTTGTAAAACTTTATTCAGGTGTTGTCAAGTCTACATGGTGTAAATTCAACCTACTTAACTACAGCATATTCTTTGAGGGTCTTCATCTGCTTGCTATCTTTTGCCACCAATTTTTATTAAGTGCACATACAGCTCCACCTAGTGGATTAAATACTACCTTAAACTTTTTTCTATATTACATTACAATGATTAAGAACTTTCTCCACTATTCTTGTATTTTTCTATTTAATCCTTAAATAAGAGAAATTACATAATTTGAAGGCAAATAGTTTCAATGCCATTTACATAAAAAGCAACATCTCAGAAAAAAAGCAAAACTTACTGATTCAGGGCAATGAGGCTGAGACCTCTAAATCAGTTTAATCATGACATGTTTTTAAAACTGCAATAATAATTTTCATGAATATAGACATACACACAAAAAATGTTACTGGAATAGTGTGCCACTTCTGACAGACTTTAACCTGCTTTGCAACCTGTTTTAACCATGAATGGCGTAAGTGTAAACTTTAGTCCCAACTATTAAAGTAACCAGAATTCTGAACTAGTGACACAAACTCATGAGGTTTAGTTTTATTTTCTACAGTGTTTTAATACCAGTCCTTTTCAGGGGCATCTTCAGGAATGCTTAATAACTCTACTGGTCCTTGAACTTGCTCTTCCTTCATCCTCTCCTTTCCAAATTCTGAAGGATATATCTAAACACAAAAAAATAAGATTAATGTAATTTATATTTCCCTTTTCTTATAATATACAGACCTGTCAAGGTCAGGAACTCTAAACAACTGGACTCAATGAAAACAGCAAGAATGCTTCACTTTCAAACCCACTATAGGAAGCTAAAGCATCCTGAGGAATAATCTTAAAAATAGTCATTTTGGCTGGGGATTAACAGATGTGGGCTTGGGAACAAAAATAGAATATCTCCTCCATACATTCTGGGCTCTAAGGGAAAAATTAAGAAAAGTGAAGCAAGATTCTAAGTTCAAGGAATGATACATAAACACACACACACACACACACACACGTGTGAAAAATGACTGAATTAAATAATTTAAATGAGATATATTAAAATGATAAAAGAAATATATAAAACAATGAAGAAAAATAATTTTGTAATACCTAACTTATCCCTAAAATCATATCGTTTATCCAATGCTTTCTTTTAAAGAAATTCTTTAAATAAAAAAGAACTGATGACAATCTTATCACACAGGTTAGATACAGTCTTGGTATAAGGAGTCACACTCGCCTAGATTTGGTATTTTTCTATCTTGGCTACTTTTGAGATTCAAGAAATATAATTGTATTAATCTGCATTGTTTTGATACAACTGGGCTTAATATTCATCTATTAACTAATGTACACTTTTTTGAGTTGTTTGAAATATCTAATTTATCCACTAGGGGATCCAAGTTTTTCTTACTAATCTAAGTTGCATAAAATAGGTTTCAATGCACAAGTTTTTAGTATATATGCTTACATCTGTTGATTCTTTGTATTTTTTTTTCCTCTTTATAAGTCCAGAGATTCCTACTACCCATCTCCTAAAACAAAAGATTTAACAAAAATACCATTCTATTTTATTCTGCCTGTAGTTTTAAAATTTTTTTCTTTAGTTCATCTGGCTATCATTTGGGGCTATTATGAGGACCTGCACTAAGTTCACCACACAAGGACTTGTCCATTTGTTCCAATACTCAAGAAGTTTATTTTGATCTAAATTATCATACAAACTCTTCTATCTACCTATTCCATCAAGTTGTCCCTGTACTTTTACCCAAAGCTATTAAATTCTGTAGCATTATAAAATGTTGAGATATTGTAACTGGTAGGGTGAATCCTTTTATACTGGTATGATTTCTCAAAAACTTGTGAGTCATTCTCAATTGTTTATTATTTTAGATGATTAATGGTAACCTTTTTTAAACTTTCATATGAACTGAGATTTTGACTGAAACTATACTAAAACTGCAGAACTGACATCTGAAATATTTAAACTGAACAACAGTAATTTAGAGCTGTTTCAGGCACTGTACTAAATACTTAGCACGATCTCCTTTTCATTTAATCCTTACCACTACCTTAAGAAATACTACTGTAGGGTTTCCCTGGTGGCGCAGTGGTTGAGAGTCCGCCTGCCGATGCAGGGGACACGGGTTCATGCCCCGGTCCGGGAAGATCCCACATGCCACGGAGCGGCTGGGCCCATGAGCCATGGCCGCTGAGCCTGCGCGTCCGGAGCCTGTGCTCCGCAACGGGAGAGGCCACAACAGTGAGAGGCCCGCGTACCGCAAAAAAAAAAAGAAATACTACTGTTATATCTACTCAGAGGAGAAAACACATTTGAGAAATTAATCAATAAAATGCACAAGATCATACAGCACGTATCAGAATCAAGATTTGAATATAGGTCTGTCATACTACAAAGCCTAGAGTCTTAATACCTATGCGGGCTCTCTAGAAATATGGTATCTCAAAATTTAAGTTTTTCAAGTATTATTTGTTAAGTGTAACAGCTTACTTCATATAAGTCATATTGTTTAAGGTAATTTCTAAGGCTTTTATATGTTTCTGCTGCTAATTTTTCTTCTTGTTAATGCTAGTAATGAAGCATTTTTTTTTAATATTTATCTTATACCTTGTCCCTTTACTGAGCTTTATTATAACAGCTTTTCAGTTGATTTGTTTTTTTTAATTAAACACAATCATATAACCGAGCAAGAATTTTACCTCTTCCTTTCTTACTTTCATACCTATTATATCAGTTTTGTGCCTTAACTGTATTGGACAACTTCCAGATTATTTTCCTTAGAAGGAAAACTATGACTTAAAAAAAAGAGATTTAACTCAGAATGCTTAGAAATATTTACTTCAAAATAAAATCAATTCTCACCTTTACAGAAAATATAACACCTCCTTTAGGTTTAAATGAATTGAACAAAGCCAGCAAATCTTTTGCCTTCAATCTATCCCAGTCCATGTTGCAAACTGCTAATCGATGCGTAATCTAAGAAATGAGAAAAATTAAATACAACATAATCTATATCATTCCAATGCTTGCAAAATTAAGATAGTAAAAATAAAATGCCTTCTTTTCCCTCAATCCTGAAATCATTAATATAGTATTTAAGTGGTTTCAATATGTAAAAGAAAACTTCAGATGAGTCACATAAAAGTAAAACTGTCAACAGAAAAGCACTTTCTCTTACTTGGTTCTTAGTTCTTGAATCAGAACATGATGACGACCTGATTCTTTAACCACCAAGTTTGTTAAGCTATTCTGCCACCCATAAGTAGGAAAGTTGAGTATATTAATCTACAGCATTTCTAATAGGTACAGTAGGAATTGAAATATAAACTCCTAGTTAAAACAAGAATTTTCTAAAAATTTCATGTGATTTTTAATTATTTATATAGAAGTTCATTCCTATCTGCTTGGACAGACATGTACTTTATATAGGTATATTCTGTATAAAGAAGTTTTAATCAGAATCATCATCAAGAGTATTATTTACCAATAAAGCTTTTCCTTGTTAATTTAATGACATCAATCCTACCATCTATAACAGCTACTTGTACTATACTCTTGACAAATAATCTTATTTATTCAAAAGGTCACCTCATCAGCCCGAGGAGCATCTTTATCTAATTCTCTCCAAGCATGCTCAAAACCAGATTCCTCTGGAAGTAAATACGCCATATCTTCTTCATCTTCGGAACTAGTTTCTATATTTCCTTTGCCCCTCGCAAGATCAGGGCCACTGTCACTTTCATCATCATCCTCACTATCCTCATCTTCATCTTCCTCCTCATCATTTTCATTCCCTCCATCATCATCATCATCATCATCATCATGAAGATCAGCAGCAACAGCTCTACAAATGCCTGTAATTTCATCTTCAGATTCTTCATCACCTCCTATTTCACTAGCACTTTCTGAATCTTCCTTCAGAGCTTCTTTGTCAAACATTTTACCACTTGCTGAGTTTTCATGACCATCACTGTCTCTTGCCATTATGAATGGAACCACTGCAAAAAGGTCAAAGGTGGGAGAAATTAAGAAAACGTAAACACTGAATTAAATTAAATCCAAGTTATTTTGACCTCAAATCCAGTGAAAATATAATTTCTATGAAACAGACTAAAGGAAAATATAAATTCAGCAAAATTCATGCCTAACCAAGTTATTTAATAGAAATCTTAATATATACCCAGATCACACAAGTAGATTCATATACTCATTCAATATTTATGGAGTGTATGCTCTGTGCTAGGTACTCAATATACTACCATTGGCAAAAGAGAAGCAATCAATGCCCTCAATAAGCTTCCAGTCAGGTGA
This sequence comes from Physeter macrocephalus, assembly GCF_002837175.3. Lineage (NCBI taxonomy): Eukaryota > Metazoa > Chordata > Mammalia > Artiodactyla > Physeteridae > Physeter > Physeter macrocephalus. The sequence goes on from NC_041227.1 coordinate 38,157,428, forward strand.
AGAGGATAGATGGACAGTTATTGACCAAATAAAATCAATCAAATCAATGCACATAAAAAAATGAAATTACAACTAGGATAAGTGCCAAGAAGAAATGTTACAAGATGCTATGAGAGCACAAAATAGGGGTCCCTAAGGAAGTGATAAACGAGTTGCTACTAGAAGGATGAAGAGGAATTAAGTAGTCAGGGTTAGACTAATAGATGAAGGAAATGTTCCAAATAGCAAGAAAAGCATATGTAAAGATCCACTAATAGAAGAAAGCTGGCAAGCATGTCTGGATTACAGATAGCCAGAAGTCTTCTTGTACAGAAGTCAAGTAGAAAATGAAACTGAAGAGTTAGGCAGGTGCCATGTAGCTTTGGACTTTATCATAAAAACATATGAGAAGCCACTGCTATTTTCAGAAGGAGAGACATCAGATTTGCATATTGAGATCACCTCAGCAACGGTGTAGAAAACTTGACTAGAGGGAGTTAAGAGTGGATGTGAAAAAGAATTAAAAGGTTAGTACAGTATTCCTGGCGAGAAATGAAGGTAGCACTAAGTTGGTGGCAGTAGAGATTTAGAGTAGTGAGTCACTCTTGACTTTCAGAGTCAGGAGGTAAGACCAACAGTAATCAGTGACAGGGGCTTGATATGGGGAATCTGGGCAGTATCAAAGATGAGTCCTAGCTTCTTGGCTTGCAGAAGGAGCTAGCTAGTTAGATGGACAGACAGAAAAAGAGGTAATGATGGAAGAGAACAAGTTTGTTTGGTGGAGGTATATCATGAATTTGGTTTTGGATATGTTGAACTGGAAGTGCCTTTGAGCCATCGAAGAGGAGACATAGAGAAGGCCGTTGGCTGTATGAGTCTACAGCTCAGAGAAGTCTGAGCTGGAAATAAAATTTTTGACTGATTCTTGTATATAATAACAAAAGTTGTGATGTGGATAAGATCACTTATGAAGAGAGCAAAATAATTTTTCTGCTACATCTTAAAGTTTGCAACTGACTTATGGTTAGCAATGTATGAGTGAAAGACTGGTTTCACCTTAAACTGGGTTTTTTTTTTGGCCCTCATTATACACAGAAAGGATTGATTTCCTATTTCTAAAACAATCATATGCTTCTATCTATTCTGTGCATATCTGTGTGAGTATAGATACATCTTATTCATCTTTAAGTTGAAGCTTATGTTTCTGATTCACAGGTTCTAAGTGGATAGAGCCTAAAAGTGGTCCTATAATCTTATAATAGTCATTCACTGACCAAATATTGAGTACTATGTACAAAGAATTGAGCTGGGGGGACCAAAAAGGGAGATGATTTATAACATGATCCCATGCTCTTCATGAGCTCATAAACAAAAGAAATCATTTACTGATTTATGAAATTATGTTCTAAAGCACCACAGAGAGAAACACCTAAATTTGCCAGCAGAGAGGTATTTATAATAAGAAAGGCTTCAAAAAGATGCCCGACCTGAGACCAAATGAAAAGGAGTTTTGTTAGGAGGAAAGTAGGAACTGAGCTTTATTTTAGTACCACAAGAGGGGGGAGTAATAAAAGATAACTAACTAGTAGATGTGAAAAAGCCAAAAAAAGGCATTATCATAAGTTCTATAAATGGGATCAGAAAAACACCACCATGATAGTGAAAGAAAGTTACTATTAGATACGTATTAGAATTCACTTTTAAGCAACCTGCTAAAAATAACACCTTGGGGACATAGCTCTATCTAGTATTGCAATATTTCTCAAACAACAGTTATTACTATACAATTTTCATGATTTTTGCCTGTCACTGATATTTTTCATGAAGCTGAATTTTTTAAATTAAAAATATTAGCTTGTTCTAAACAATATCCCTGAAGCCACAAACATGATATGGTGGTTACATTTTTTTACCTAAGATGTTGAACTACGTAACTATTAATATAAAAAATGTTTGAGTATCACCTGACATATGACATCTTCTCACATGACAATGGTACACACATCACATTTGGGGTTGTATAATAAATTGATACATGGGAGACTTAAAGAGATCTAGTATTTTAATATTTTTGACAATATCAAGTACATTCAGAATATTTATTCATTCACTAAACATTTGCTCAGAGCCTACCTTGTACAAAGCCTTAGTCTAAATAATGAGGGAATAAAAAATAAGTAACTGCCTCTATTCCTAGATGGTACTGCTCTAGTAGTAACTATAAACACTACTATTATTCACCTACTTTAAAAAAATGCTTTATCATTCTCCCTGATTATAAAAGTAATGAATGCTCACTGTAAAAAATTAAGAAAATATGGTTTAGCAAAGCAAATAAAGATGACTAGTAATTTTTCATTCAGAGATAACTGAGTGGTTATTTTGGTACATAACTCCCTAAATTTGTTTTCTATGATATGCCCACTAATTTAAGTAGCTAGTCATACCATTTATTCTATTTCGTAACCTATGTTTTTTTTTTTTTTTGGCCAGACCACGTGGCTTTCGGGATCTTAGTTCCCTGACCAGGGATGGAACCCGGGCCCTCAGCAGTGAAAGTGTAGAGTCTTAACCATGGGACCACCAGGGAATTCCCATGTAACCTATTTTTAAAACTTCGTATGTTGTGAACATATTTGGATATATCCTAACTTATTTAATCAATCCCCTAATGATTTATGTTACCATTTAAAACGTTTTAAAAACAATGCTATAATGCACAATTCTTTAAACACAGATCCAATTGTTTACTTAAGATAAATTCTTAGGAGTGCAAGTGCTGGGCATCAACATTTTAAAATGATATGTAATATTAAACTGCAACTCCTTACACCATCTTTACCTCATAGGACTTAAAAAGCCCCTTGTACACAGTACTTGCTGGAATGATAAGTAATGAATGAATAAAGAAAAAAAGATGGTGCTGGGGAGTCACCTGATCTCTACTTACAGATAATGCTTCTTCTAGACTGTGGAACCAATGTAAATTACAGCAAACAACATGGTGGGGTAGAAAGAGTCAAAGACCTGAGTTACTGGCCCAGCTCTGTGTATACTCACATAGATCACTTGTTTTCTAATGAATATATCCTAATTTCTCATGGTTACTGAGAAAATTAAATTTAAAAAGATATGTCAAAAGATTCTATAAAATCAACCCCAAGGATTAAATGGATATGTTATATTAATCTAATGCCCTAAATCTAGTGAAATTTGAAGGATGCTAGACTAACTTCGCTCACAAACTCAGCATCAAGCCAACCCTGCTGCTGTTCCCAGCCTGATCTTATGCTCCACTTTCAGTAACCAGACTTGCATCCCTTGTCCCTATACCTCAGTTTGCTGTGTGGTTCCACTACAAATATCACCCCTGACCCCTAGTCCCTGCTATTTAGAATTCTGTCCACTGCCTGATACTTCCTACCTTCCCAGTGTGATTATGGCCTGTCAAGACCTCTCTCTGCCTCTTCCTGATGCCTACTTTCCTTGGGTCCTGTAATCACAGCCAGCCTTTGTCTGGCTTATCTGAACATCACCAATTTTCAGTTACATCATCAACCATTAGCAATACAAACACTCAAAATTTCCTGCTGCCAGAGGTGACGCAACTTTTTAATAAGCTTAGAAAACCTGTAAACATGAACTAGAGTCAGATGTTTCTTACTTAGCTTCAAACAACCATTTCTAGCTTTATTATTCACTCACCCCTTCAGATACCTTATTATCTAATCAAATAGGAATACTGATCTCCTCTGAGCAAGCCCAACCGTATCTCTGCTCAAAAAGTTCTTTCCGTGTAGAATACTCTGGATCCCAAATTTAATTCTTCCAAACCCCAACCAAAATAGCACTTCACCTATGAATTTTACTGATTACCATATCTTGAGTGACCTCCTCCTCCGAATTCTCAGAGCCCTGTTCTTCTATGGCACTTTAAATTACTCTATTTTGTATTATGGTTCTGATTAATTTCTTCTGCTTTAGATCTGCACTGTCCAATATGGTAGCCAGCAGCCACATGTGGCAATTGAGCACCTGAAAGAAGGCTCATCCAACTTGATATTATGAAAATAGAATATAAAATATCCCATTACATTTTTTAAGTTGATTACATATTTAAATAATTTTTGATATATTAGGTTAAATAAAATATATTAATAAAATTAATTTCACCTGTTTCTTCTTACTTTTAAAGTGTCCACTAGAAAATTCAAAATTATATATTTCTATTGGACAGTACTGCTTTAGACCAGTGCCACTGCAGAATTTAGCAGGTTGTTATTTGCAAAAGGTGATCTGTAAAGGGTCAAGAAGGGCTGAAATCAAGGCCAAACTCCAATCACCAAGCCATACACCCTGCAGGAGTGCTGTGTCTGTTCAGGGGAAAAGAACCTGTGCCTCCCTCAAAGATGCTGTCCTCACCAAACTGTGAGCTCTGGAAGTGCTGTGTGTCCAGAAGGGCACATCTTTTTCTAATTTGCACAGGCGTCATATACACTGTGCATGGGGGATGGGGGAACCATGTCTTACTCAATGTTCTATCTACCACATATTAGTTACTAAAAGTAGCTGAATGAATGCAGGAAGGAATGAGCACCCAACTCTACTTACCTTCTTCAGACACACCTCTTTTTATCCTGTGATGAGACCATGTAACATTTTATCTGGCTGGAGAACCTAGCTGTCACTAGTGCCCACCACAAATCAAAATCACTGTTTAGCCTCAAGACCTAAATTTTTATTTGTCTCTCTTCTAGCCATTATAGCATCAAATCAAAAATTCATTACCATATGGTATTTTTTCTTTCATAACTTTATACTTCCAAACAAGCATTTGACCACTTTTATGATACTATGAAAATACTTATTACATATATTTCCTTTTTTAAAAGACCAGTATAAAAATAAGTAATGTAATACCAAAGAATCTTTAGTTCTTTCCAACCAACCTGATTGCATTTCTGTTCCTGTCTCAGAATACTTGACTTTGGGAGACTGTGCAATTTCAGAGGTGCCTGAGTCTACTGTTCTTAATTTTCCTTTGGGAAACAAGTCTGTATTATGTTGAACAATGGTTTTTTTCCCTTTTGTACTTTTTTGTATAAATTCTTTGCTATTATTCTTGGGACTTAGTGACTCTATCTTCTTAGATTTGCACGAGGTTTTCATTTTCTGAATTATCTCGGAGTTATCTAAATCATTCTTATTTCCAGAATCCTTTTGATTAATTTTCTTGGTTTCTTTCTTTTCCTCCTCAACAAGATTTTTTGATTCTTTTTCGTTTTTAGTCTGGGGTTTTTTCTTCTTCATTTTCTTTTGGTTCAATGCTTTATTATCTTCATCAGAGAGATCTGAATCAGAATCTGAAAGGTCGTAAAAACGCTTCAAGTCCTCTGTAGTGCTATGGTTGATGGGGCGTCCTCTTTTATCCACAGCATAATTCAGTTTGAACTTTTTGTCATGAAACATTGCTCGAAATCTCTTGTCAATTTTGATTTTTCGATCCTTTTCTGGCATTTCCCAAAATCTCGGGTCCTTTGCAACCCGCCTAAACCGCTGGTCACTCATTATTTCTTGTTTGGATGCCATTTAAAAATGTCTGACTGGGTAAATGCTTGAAGAAACCAAACACTGAAAAATAAAACAAGAATGAAAGGTTACTAATAGAATTAAATAAGATACTTTGGGAAAACATTAATTCACAATACTGTAGTCTAAGGTAAATGTATGCAAAATAAAAGTAACAGGTCTAATTTCCTTTCCCAAACTCATTTTGAGTCACATGCAGAAAATAAAAAACTATCAAAATATCTTCTTTTGAGTACAGATCATATGCAGAAATAAATTTAAGGCAAAACCTAGCAGAATTCCAGGTCTTTATGGAGGGGGGCAAATGATTACTAGCCAACTGCCCTCACTTAGATATCCTATATTTCTACTTGTATATTTGTATGTGTTACAAGTAAAAAACTAATGTAATTTAAAAATTCCGAAGTCTCAGTTGGTCTTATTTGTTTCTTCACGTTCTGGTCCCATTCTCTCCGTTAATCCTTACTTCATTCTACCCGGAACAGCATTTACTTCTACGTGGCTAGTCTCCTAACTAAACAGACCAAAATCAATTCAGGTTTAGGTCAAAGTTCCCCCTTCATATACTACCACCCACCCTTCATGAATCTGGTGAAGTCTCACTCTAGTTAATAAATACATGGTAGTAGTGCTTTGTTTCAAAAGCAATGTTTAGAACAAAAGCACTTGATACACTCCAGATATTCGGAGAGGCGAAGGCGACCTGACCTCATCTCCGACGCCCGCCCTCATCTCTGTAGCCCACCTTCCCCTTCTACCCACCCTCTAACGCGGGGAACACCAGGGTGACCCCGGAACTAGGATCTCCTTCCCAACTCCCAAACCTCAGAGAGCCGCTTTGGGGAAGAGGTCCCTCACCAGGACGCGGAGGAAGAGCAAGGAAGCCTGAAGAAAGAAGTCGGAAAGGCAAGTAGGAACAGCGCGGCCCTCACGAATCCGATGGAGACCCTGTCAGAGACTGATGCTGCCCCCTCGACAAGCCCTTTTTCTGGAACCTAACCCGACTCACCGACTCCGAGACCGCTCCGAGCCTCACGTAGGCACCCCACTCCCACAATCCTCAGCGTGACGCGCAGCCGTAATGGCACGCGAGCTGGGCCAAACTTCTTCCGCTTTCCCTCGGCGAAGCTCTCCAGAGTCCTCGCTGAAGCCGCGGCGCATGCGCACGATAAATGCGCCTGCAAGCGGCGTCGCCGCTGGAGATGCAGCGGCTGACCAGGTTCCTGCCCTGTTGGCGGCGACCTCCGGCGGCGGGGGTCCCCGCGAAGAACGTCGGCTTCAGGAAGGTGGCCTCCGGCGTCTCTTCCCTGGGCAGCGCCTCGCCCAGATCCCTAAACATATTCGATCGGGATTTGAAGAGGAAACAGAAGAACTGGGCGGCCCGGCAGCCTGAGCGGATAAAGTTTGACTACCTGAAGGAGGAGGTGAGTCAGCGGCACGGCGGGGAGGGCGGCGCCGAGCCTTGGCTTCGGGTCCGGGAACTCCGGCCAGGCCCCTGCCGCCCCCACCTCGCTGTGTGACCTTGAGCAGCCGACCTGCCCGTCTGGGCCTCTACTGTAGTCTCCCTGCGGCCGGGCGCCGGTGTTTGTAAGTTGCTCTTCATTCATTCATAACCTCGGTAGATGGTGCCTGTATTACAGGTGTGACCAGGGCAAAGTAAGACCGCTGCTCTCAGGAGCTTTCATTTTTGTGGGAGGCGAGACAGTGAACAAAAAAATGTAATTTCAGCTAAAGAAGTAAGGCCAGGTAACAAAATGAAGTAGTAAGGTGACTGCGCTGGTCAGGGAAGGCCGCTCAGGCAGACGACGTCATGAGGAATTAGCCAGGCTGGGATCTGGGGGGAAAAGCCTTGTAGGCAAAGGGAAAGACAAACCCAGAGCCCCTGAAGCCGAAAGGACCTTGTTGAGGCTTCCAGGGACCTCCATTGGGAGGTCAGGGAGGGCCCAGTTTACGAGGGCCTTAATGGGTAAGGACTTCGGATTTTCTTCTCCATCTCAGCTGTCCATTTGATATGGTAATTTCTGGCCGCATGTAGCTATTGAGCACTTGAATGTCCCTTTGAGATGGGCAGTAAATGTAAAATACACGGGATTTCAGTGACAATGTGAACAAAGGATGTAAAATATTTCCTTAATATCTTTTTACATTGATTACATGTTGAAGTTCTGTTTTTGATATATTGGGTTAAAGAAAATGTTAAAATTAATTTCTTTACCCTTTTAAAATGGCTATTAGAAAATTTTAAGTTGCTCATGTGGCTCTGATTGTTTTTCTCTTGGCCAACATGGCTCTAGAGGAATGTTAGACTGTCAAATGCTTTTAAGCAATGGAGTGATGGGCTCTGGTTCGTGTTTTAGGAAGACTCATTAAGATAAATTAAGATCTCTGATTTGTCTGTGCTGGTTTGAGAGACCTCTTCCTCTCTGCCTAGGTGGACTAGGGACTTGAGCAGGTTTCTGCTTTCTGGACAGGCAGCACAGAGCTCAGGCCTCGTGTTTGTTCCGGGATGGACTAAAATTGAAATCAAGTGTAATGAGTTCTTTCAAGCCAATGCAGCCAACATTTACTGCCCCTACTTTGGGCAGAGCTCTGTGCAAGTCCTGGCCTGATCAGATGAGTGACTCTGTCCTCAGGGTTCATGGTGACATGTACTTAGAAGATGTGAGTTTCCAACCACTCTTCTCCAAGAAAAGCACCTGGATTACAACTTGACTGAGCCCTCACCAGTGTTTAGGACTAGAATAAATGAGATAAAGTATATGAGAGGTTTTTTTAAACAATAAACAAAAGGTATTCATATGAAGAATGATGTACAAAGTGGAGTCCTCTGGGAAAAGACTTCTGCTGTCCCTCCTCCCTTACCCCTCCTTCCCCCCCAAAGCAAATACACATATGTTCTGAACTTTCAAGTCCTAGTAGAAACTCTGGGATGTTTATAAGGGAATGAGTGGAATATTAGGCTCCCACATCTTTAGTCCTGCCAGACGAAGCTAGCCCAGCAAAAAGGAGGTGCCTACCTTATGACCTCTTTTAAATTAGAGTGGGATTGAAGAGGTTTCTTCAGATTTGGCTGACTTCTAATTTGCAGATGTTGCTCAGAAAAGTTGTTTACTCATTTAGGAGTTCCACAAAATTTGTTAGTAGTTATCAAATAATAGAGTTTTTATTAAGTGATCACTTATACATTGATCTGTAATAATCCCCAGCTAACTAATTTTTCACTTTCACATACCTCATGCTAATATCTATAGACAATAATATGCTTGTTATGTTCCTGCTGATTTTTTTTTTAATTGGGGTATCCTGTTGCTTTTTGGCCATGCATTCTTGTATCATATGGAATAGAAAGTCATATATATATATGTATATAGTATTTAGTCTTTTTTCCTTAAATTGACTTCTGAAGTAATTAACTCAGTGTGTTTCCTTTAATTTATGATGTTCCTATTCAGAATTTGAAAAGAAAGTTGCTGAGGTCAAATTGAAAAAGGGATAAAGGGAACTTAACATGTAGAAACATAAGTAACCTATGGATTGTTGAATACTGGAAAGAGTGTTACTTCTCCGTTAAACCTACTCATCTTAACTTCATTGCCTCTTATAATGTCAGGTTGGAAGTCGGATTGCAGACCGTGTATATGACATAGCCAGGTAAGTGATGATTGTCATAATAAAATACAATCAACTTTTCTTTTTAATTATTTTTTAATAAACTAATTAATTTATTTTTGGCTGCGTTGGGTCTTTGTTGCTGCGCGCGGTCTTTCTCTAGTTGCGGAGAGCGGGGGCTACTCTTCGTTGTGGTGCACGGGCTTCTCATTGCAGTGGCTTCTTTTGTGGCAGAGCACGGGCTCTAGGCGCGCAGGCTTCAGTAGTTGTGGCACGCAGGCTCAGTAGTTGTGGGGCACGGGCTTAGTTGCTCCGTGGCACGTGGAATCTTCCCAGACCAGGGCTCGAACCCGTGTCCCCTGCATTGGCAGGCGGATTCTTAACCACTGCACCACCAGGGAAGCCCCAATCAACTTTTGAATGAAGACTTGAGAAATTAAATGCTGAGAACTTGATATCTGGAATGGCAGCATCTAGATGAATTTATTACCAGGATTAGTGATTTTAATCACTCTTAGATCTCTCCTTTTTTTATGTCTGAGAGAGCAAGTATTCTTTTCTCATTGTTGTCTTAAAAAAGAATGAATGGAAGCACAACTCAGCTTCTCTCCAAGACTGAATGGCTATTCCATTTGATTTGGTCAAAAGTGAGTAATGGAAAGATTGCTCCAAAAATGGATATAATTTACATGTGGATTTTAAGATTTACTAAACCTAACTTAAAAAGTTTAAAATTATAACAGAACCTTTTACCATCTAAGTGAAGGAGAGAGTCTACCTAGATTTGTTCCCCCATCAAGTTATATGAGACTTTGGCCATTATATCTTAGGTATTATTAATAGCAATAATGGTTTTATGACAATTATATAGAGGCAGATTTGAGAAAAGAATACCTTCATCAAATATTATTAAAACCTTGATGGATTCATTGCTCTATATTAGGCATAACAAAAGCTTTATAGGTTTGAGTTTACAGCCAGGTAGCAGGAACCACAGTTAAATAATGGTTTTGCTATAGAATTGCTCTGTGATGTTAGCAAATCACTTTTTGTGCTCTTTTGTGTAAAAGACACATTAAATTAGACCATATGGGATGAATTTATTACATTTGTCTATTCAAAAAAGGGGAATTTTGTAAGATCACAAACTCTTGAAATCATATTTTGGATATATCCTGGCTACTTAAAAGAGTCTTGGGGTGAATCAGTTTCATAAAGTTAAATTTTAATTATTTTTTAATAAACTAATTAATTTATTTTTGGCTGCGTTGGGTCTTTGTTGCTGCGCGCGGTCTTTCTCTAGTTGCGGAGAGCGGGGGCTACTCTTCGTTGTGGTGCACGGGCTTCTCATTGCAGTGGCTTCTTTTGTGGCAGAGCACGGGCTCTAGGCGCGCAGGCTTCAGTAGTTGTGGCACGCAGGCTCAGTAGTTGTGGGGCACGGGCTTAGTTGCTCCGTGGCACGTGGAATCTTCCCAGACCAGGGCTCGAACCCGTGTCCCCTGCATTGGCAGGCGGATTCTTAACCACTGCACCACCAGGGAAGCCCCAATCAACTTTTGAATGAAGACTTGAGAAATTAAATGCTGAGAACTTGATATCTGGAATGGCAGCATCTAGATGAATTTATTACCAGGATTAGTGATTTTAATCACTCTTAGATCTCTCCTTTTTTTATGTCTGAGAGAGCAAGTATTCTTTTCTCATTGTTGTCTTAAAAAAGAATGAATGGAAGCACAACTCAGCTTCTCTCCAAGACTGAATGGCTATTCCATTTGATTTGGTCAAAAGTGAGTAATGGAAAGATTGCTCCAAAAATGGATATAATTTACATGTGGATTTTAAGATTTACTAAACCTAACTTAAAAAGTTTAAAATTATAACAGAACCTTTTACCATCTAAGTGAAGGAGAGAGTCTACCTAGATTTGTTCCCCCATCAAGTTATATGAGACTTTGGCCATTATATCTTAGGTATTATTAATAGCAATAATGGTTTTATGACAATTATATAGAGGCAGATTTGAGAAAAGAATACCTTCATCAAATATTATTAAAACCTTGATGGATTCATTGCTCTATATTAGGCATAACAAAAGCTTTATAGGTTTGAGTTTACAGCCAGGTAGCAGGAACCACAGTTAAATAATGGTTTTGCTATAGAATTGCTCTGTGATGTTAGCAAATCACTTTTTGTGCTCTTTTGTGTAAAAGACACATTAAATTAGACCATATGGGATGAATTTATTACATTTGTCTATTCAAAAAAGGGGAATTTTGTAAGATCACAAACTCTTGAAATCATATTTTGGATATATCCTGGCTACTTAAAAGAGTCTTGGGGTGAATCAGTTTCATAAAGTTAAAAAAAAAAATCTTCATTGTTGCAAAAATCACCCTCGTTTCATCTGTTTCATTGGTTTCGTTATTTTAAAAATCTGAAAAATAGCTAATTCTCTATACTGTAGTCATTCATTTGCCTGGATTTTAGGTCATTTGCAATTTAATAAATGAAACGTTAAATTTTCCAAGTCAAATTGGATTTTACAATCTTTTTATGTCATGGTACTAATCAAAACACAGGTCTGTGGAGGAAACTGCGATTTTGGCTAAAAGCATGTCTTAAAATAACAGTAACCCTTTGGAATTAAATTATTAAAAATAACAGTCTAAAATGTCTTACACTAATGTTCTATTATTAGAATAGCTTGTATTGTCAACACTGATCTTATTTTTTTTTTTAACTAATCCAACAGATTATTAAATGTCTTATTTGTGCTATCTGAAGCTTACTTAGTACTGTTAAAGTCGGTGATAATAATAAGTCCTAACTATTGTTGAACAGTTGTACTGTGCTGGATATTTTACATGCACTGTTTCATAAAATTCTCATACCAACCCTGAGGAAGGTAGTAACTTTTGCATTTTATAGATGGGGAAACTGAGATCCAGCAAGATTAAATCACTTGTCTGTGGTCACAGAGCCAGTAAATTGCAGGCCCAGAATTCTAACTCGTGTCTTTGTGATTGCAAAGGCTATATGCTTCCCCAGGCCACACTGCCTATGTTCACAATCAAGATAGAGGGCATTAGGTAAATAAATGGTTCTCTCACCAGTGGTTCTCCAGCTGTGTACTGGTGTTCTATTGACATAGGTTTTTAACAGAAATTGAAAAGGAACTTTTGCTTCCAATAGGAAAAATGTTATTAGTGGATAAAATTAAAAAAATTTTTGTCACAAATTTTTCTTAAACCTATGACCCACAATTGGATGTGTAAACTGATTTAGTATGACATATATTTGGAGGAGATGGCATTGCATAGGGGATAATAGTTCTGGTTCAGGGTTCAAACTGACTGAATTCAAGTTCTGACTGCTGCTTATTAGTTGAGTGACCTTGGATTGACTTACTTAACTCTGCATACTTAGCACACTGCTTTGAACCTGGTAAGATTTAAGTAAAAGTTAGCTATTAATTTTGTTTGATTTTTAGTTTATCATGTTATCCTTCACATGATGATTTCTAAGTCATCAAAAATTTGAGAAGTAGGGATAGTAGTAAGTTCCTGACAGGTATGCCAAATATTTTCATGTTCATTTACATTAACTTCTTTTCATTCTTTATCTGGGTATATTATCAAATTAAAATACCCCCTACTAAATCAGTTCTTCACATCCACATCATGGAGCAACCTTATGGAAAGCTATTGATTGTGAGGTCCTGTGAGTGGCTAGGCCAGACAGACTTGCCGTGTCTGGTGTGTTCTCTGATGGATGCACCTTGTGAGGCAAGGCAGCAAAGGCAGATGATATAATTTTTTTGAAAGCTGTGTTCACTAAAACATTTTTACTTAAGAAAATTAGTTTTTAATAATTATTTATGGACTGTATTATTATAGACAAATATGACTTCTGTGTCTGTTTTTCAGAGATTTCCCCCTTGCTTTGGATGTCGGTTGTGGAAGAGGTTACATAGCACAACATTTGAATAAGGTATATTTACTTGATGACTTAATTTACTTTGAGAAATAAAATTGGCTAATTTTAAGGAAAGACTTTCCTAATCAATTTGTATCATATTTAGATTTTGATTATATCAGAATTGCTCATTTCTTTGCTTTTTTTAAAGTGATGGAACCAGTGGTTGTTTTGTGTCTACTAAGTAGTTTTTTCTTAAATTGTTTTTTCTTTTCTTTGAATCCATTTTATACGGTGTTCCTACTGATAGTTTATTTAAGTCTATGTAAGATACATTGTACTTTATTACCATTTTGTTCAAATATTTTTAATAATTCACAATAAAAATCACATTGACATTCATTTGGAAGTTTTATCTATGAAAAATATTCATTTCATCAGTTGGTTAGAAATCTTGTGTGTGATGAAATATAAGTAGCCTTTATTAATGCTTATACCATTTTATTTTTCAATTTGTAATTCAGACCAAAAAACATTTATTAATTGTTTTAGCCTCTCTATGTAGCACACTGTGCTGGACACAGATTAAAGTGGGATTTCTATATCAAATCTACTTAGAAATAAAGTACACTTGAGCCAAGGCAGGAGGAGGGGTGTGTATGAGCCTCTCCAAATACTGTTATTGATAATAGTAAATGCCATGGAAATGGTACAGTCATTAAACTGCAACAGGAGTCAAGGGAAAGGAAAATCAGTAGGGTTTCATTTGATCAAAGGCTTCTGAAAGAGCACAGAATCTGACCTGGGATTTGAAAGAATCTGGATTGGTGTTTCATAGGCATTGGAAGTAATGGCATAGCAGGAGGGAAGGTGGAGGTAGAAAGCTGTAGGGTGTGATACAGTGATGTTTAAGAAAGGTTAATTTGGGGATTGTATGCAGGAGGGACCTTCTGTGGTACAAGAGTGGGGACTAGCTCTCAGCATATTATGCCATAGAAAAGTTAACACATAGCCGTAACCCAGTGGAGTAAATTAAGGATGCTGATTATTCATACCTGTGTTCTCCATTTTATTAAATATTGTTAAATATATTATATGTAGGGTTGACTGCATATATTTAATTCTATGTAACTTAATATGTGTTATTAAAAATATTTGTGTACCATACTAATTACATGCAGAAAAATTCCCTTACAAAGCTGAAAATTAATCTATAATTATCACTTTTTCCTTTAGTAATTTCAACAGTTGTTTTGTTTGATTTGTTACTGGGTATTTTTGTTTTTGTATTATCTGATCAACTTTATTCCGTTTCAGGAAACTGTTGGAAAGTTTTTCCAAACAGACATTGCAGAAAATGCTTTGGTAGGTAGCTTTTTAATACTATTGGTTTCTGATCTCCTGGTTTGGTTTTTAGTTCTTTACTTCTTTATTTTTATTTCCTTCAAAATGAAATTAGCTGTTTTTTTCCTGATTATAAATGTAACACAGATAAAGGAAAGTAAAACAGTACAGGAAGTATAATGGAGGAAGGAAAAATCACCCTTTGTCCCACCACTCAGAGGCAACCACTGGTGACATTTTGGTCTCCACCTTGTAGGCATATAATATCTCCCCAGCACTGTTTTATACAAACATTATTATGCTAACATGCCATATTTTTCATAGAATACCATTCTTTTATATCAATGATTGGTATATATATATATACACACACACACACACCTATTTATACAGCTATATAGTATTCCAGCATATGAATATTCCACGATTTATTTAGCTAAATTTCTATTGAAAGACAGTTGTATTTCTAGTATCTCAGTAACCAACACCGTGATGAACATCCTTATATAAATCAATTTTGATTTATTTTCTCCCAGGGAATAAATTCCTAATAGTGGAATGTATGGATTCATTGATGTTCAGCTTTAAATTTTTAATATACATCTCCATACCGCCCTTAGAAAGACTGAAGAACAGAATTAAACGAAAGCGCTCTTTTCTCCTCTTTGGCAACACTGGGCCATTTATTCTGTCCTTCTCAGTGTAATAGGCAGAAAGTAGAATTTCATTGTTTTTATTTACATTTCTTTGATTACTAGAGTAGCCAAATAGCTCTTGATGTCTTTTGGCTACTGGTTTTTTTCAATTTGTGAATTTTGTAAGTAATTTTTATGATGTGCCTGTACCTTAGTCCTTTATCTACTTTAACCTTGGCATGTTCCTATTCTAGGTGGTTTGTAAGAACTTGCTTTTTAGGGATATTAGTTTTTCTTCATATATTTAAAAAATATTTTCCCAAATATATTGTTTACATTGTTTATTGCTTTTTAGAAGTTTTTGATTAGTTTATCATCAAGTATATCGATCTTTACAATTTCTGGGTTTTTGTTTGTTTGTTTGTTTGTTTTTGTGGTATGCGGGCCTCTCACTGTTGTGGCTTCTCCCATTGCGGAGCACAGGCTCCGGATGCACAGGCCATGGCTCACGGGCCCAGCCGCTCCGCGGCATGTGGGATCTTCCCAGACCGGGGCACGAACCCATGTCCCCTGCATCGGCAGGCGGATTCTCAACTACTGCGCCACCAGGGAAGCCCAGTTTCTGGTTTTTGAGTCACGTTTACTTAGGCATTTTCATCTAAGACTATAAAAGTGTTCACCCATATTTTCATCTAGCAGTTTTCTGGCTTCAGTTATTCCACTGAAACTTTTAATTTTTTTAATTTTTATTTTTTGGAAGGACGAGAAACTACCAAGTAAATATAACATTGACTTAAGTGTAACAAACAATGATTGTGTTAATAATTAAGATGTTATATAAATGTGTTTTTGAACTTCTGTTTTTTAACTTTTAGAAAAATGCCTTAGAAATGGAAATTCCTACTGTCAGTGTTTTAGCTGATGAAGAATTTCTTCCCTTCAGAGAAAATACATTTGATCTGGTGGTTAGCAGTTTAAGGTTGGTAATCCATTTGTGCTTTTAAAAAATATATGTTAAAAATAGATAATTTATACTATAAAGTTTTAATATTATAAGGTAAATAAAATAGATAACAGAGTAAATATCTTAATAACTTATTTTAAGTCACAAACCAGTTTTCTCTGGTAAAGAATTATGGATGATATGCTCTCTAGTAGAGATAAGTGATATAGTACCTCAACTTTTTTTCCTCCCCAACTTTCCTTAATTTGCTAAAGTTTATCTGTGTTAGAAGGATTTTCCTCGCTGACGTAACCTAGTTACATGTTGATGGGGCAAGAGTTTGAAAGAGTATACTGGCTTCAATATTCAGATGTTAGAGCACCCTTATAAACTCATTCTGGCAAATAAGGAAAAGCTTGTATTTCCTTTAACTTTAATTCTTCTACACAGAAACGTAGTCCTCAAGGTTACTTTTTCCCTTTGTGCTTCCTACCATGTCCCTCCACATTTATTACAAAAACATATATTATAAATGTTTGTTGAATAGATTATAATGTACAAGGCACTGAGCTCGATGCTTTGGGGAATTGAAAAATGAATTCAGACAGGAATCCTGTCCTCAAAGACCTCAGCATCTAATAGAGAAAATAAAATATTCTGTGTGGTGCCTTATTTCTCCTAATTAGTATAGTCAGATTTTTTTTTCAAAGATTCAACATGCTCAGTTCAGCCCTTTTAATGGCTGTTTTTAGGGTGACCTATCATTATGGTTTGCCCAAGACTTTACCAGTGTTAGCACTGAAAGGCCTGTGTCTCAGGAAACCCCTCAGTTCCAGGCAAACTTGGAGAGTTGGTCACCCTTGCTGTTTTCTTTAGTTAGTTTGTAATTTTTTCTCTGCTTTTTGAGGTGTGCTGAACAAACTTAGAAAAGTATTCAGTTTGTATTGTGAAATGGAAAAGATTACAGAGCCTTGGTCTAAGGGAAAGAGCCCTGGGCAGAGAGTCAGAACCTGAGTTTTAACTTTAGCTCATGTGCTTGCTATTTGCAAGTAACTACTGTAATTCTGTCACTTTCAGTTTCCCCATAAGTATGATAGAGTTTATAATATGACCTTAATTTTTAAAGTATCAAATAATTGTTAGAAAGCGTTATGAAAGATAAATGTGAGCTTAACATAGTATGGTTTGAAATGGGTCTTTGGTGCTGTCCTGGAATTCAGCTAAGAGGATGCCAGCTCTACCAGGAAAGTGTGACCATACTCTACAGAGACTGAGTCTTGTGGTTATACGACACCACACTCTGGGAGAGGGTCAAATAGAGTCCAAAGACAATGCAAGACATTTCTAAAATTAAGCTTTAAGTATATAGAACTTTGAGTTTATTTATTCTTTTTTATAGTCTTAAAAAATATGGGATATTATTTATCAGAAAACTCATTGAGTTATTTTTGATGAGTAATACTGTTTGCCTTGGGAAAATTATAGGTCTGATGAAGTGGCTTCCCCCCCCCCCACCCTACAAAAGTAGGACTTAGAATTCTGTATATATCTAGCTTAATTGTTTGATTTAATTGGTGAACTTCCTTGAATATGTCATCAGGTCCTTATTTTTACTACTTCAAATAATTTCTCAGAATAGCACTGTTTAAATGAGATGCCAGATAGGGATGATTTTTACTTTATTTTTTCCCCAGCTTTATTGAGATTTTATTTATATATAACATATGTAAGTTTAAGGTGTACCATATGATGATCAAATACATATATATATTGCAAAATGATTACCACAATAAAGTTAGTTAACAATTTTCATCCCTTCACATAATTGCAATTTTTTGTGTATGTATGTGGTGATAACATTTAAGATCTACTCTCTTAAAAACCTTCAATTATATAATACAGTGTTGTTAATTATAGTCACCATGCTGTGTATTAGATCCCCAAATCTTGTTTATCTTAAAGCTGGGAGTTTGTATCATTTGATGAACATCTCCCTGTTTCCCTCTGCCCCTGGCAGCCACCATTCTACTCTGTTTCTATGTGTTTGGCTTTTTTAGATTCTGCATATAAGTGAGAACATACAGTATTTTTCTTCCTTCGTCTTGCTTATTTCACTTAGCATAATGCCCTCAAGGTCCATCCATGTTGACCCAAAAGGCAGGATTTCCTTCTTTTTTTATGGGTGAATAATATTCCTCTGTGTGTGTGTGTGTGTGTGTGTCTGTGTACACACCACATCTTTTTTATACATTCATCTCTTAATGGACACTTGGATTGTTTCCTTACCTTGGCTACTGTGAATAATACTGCTGTGAACATGGGAATACAGATATCTCTTCAAGATAATGACTTTACTTCCTTCAGATAAAAATCTAGATGTGGGATTGCTGGATCATATGGTAGTTCAATTTTTAATTTTTTGAGGAACTTTCATACTGTTTTCCATAGCAGCTGTTCCAGTTTACGTTCCCACCAACAATGCACAAAGACTCTCTTTTCTCCACATCCTCACCAGCCTTTGTCATCTCTTTTTGTTAATGGACATCCTGATAGGTGTAAGGTAACATCTCATTGTGGTTTTGATTTGCATTTCCCTAATTATTAGTGTTGTTGAGCATCTTTTCATATACGTGTTGGTCATCTATATGTATGCTTTAGAAAAGATGACTTTTACTTTATTCATTGAAGACTATTTGGAGAGATAATCATATCAGGAAAGTGATATACTGTCACATTTTCTCCTGCAACAGAAGGAAGGTAATTCCCTAGGAATATTTTTTATTTTAAAACTTGTATGAAAACAATCAGTGAATTTTGATATGCAATTTCAAACCTCAAAATTTACACCTTTTTTGTGGCTTATCATTATACTAGTGCTGCTCGTACTAATTAATTATACACATTAAGCTAAAACAAATGTGTGTTTTATTATTTTAGTTTGCACTGGGTGAATGACCTTCCTAGAGCACTTGAACAGGTAAAAATCTTAGTGTTGATTCTAATAGCCTGTGTTATTTTGTTTATTGTTAGCAACTTATAGATGTTTCTGTTTTTACACAGAAACTTATAGATGTTTTCCATTTTATATTTTTGACAATTGGAAACGGAAGGAAATAAAAAATTGATTATCTTCTGTCGGCCAGATACACTTGGTGCCCTTTGGCATATTAAGAAGTACATTAGTGACTCCCTGTTCCCTGAGAATTAAGAAATCTAATTATGGAGATGTTACTAAAGTTTTCATAAATATTTAAGACTTGTACAAAATAGTACTGATATCATAAGACATTTTCTGTGTGGCTTTCTTTTCTTCCTGAATTGCCTATAAATTTTTCGTGGGTGAGAACCGATTTGTTCCTACAGTGTTTGTATCTCCCCCATGCCTGATACTTAGGCAATGCTAGTAAATGCTTCTTGGTTGATATTGATCAACAAACAGGTGAAGGGTGGGTAAAAAGCCTCGTGTTCAGAGGAGGGAAGGAGATCACTGTGGCTTGGAGTGGCCCAGGAAAGCTTTAAGAGGAAGGAATTTCTTGAACAGGGCCTCAAAGGGTAGGTCAGATTTGGAGTGGGAATACACTCCAGGAAGGCAGAATCCCGGGATAGAGGGGAGGTGTAAGAGACTCAGGAGCCTGAAAGGTCAAAGAGGAAGCCTGTTGGAGAATTAGTATAGAGCCAGGTGTAGATGAGGAATTTTGGGACCAGATTTAGGCAGACTAAGGTGACAGATTAAGGAATTAGGAGTTTTTTCTTAAGGCAATTCAGAGCCACTGGAGAATTTTGAAGAGGAAAGTGACATGATTAAAAAGCTGGTAGGGGCTTCCCTGGTGGCGCGGTGGTTGCGCGTCCGCCTGTTGAACAGGGCCTCAAAGGGTAGGTCAGATTTGGAGTGGGAATACACTCCAGGAAGGCAGAATCCCGGGATAGAGGGGAGGTGTAAGAGACTCAGGAGCCTGAAAGGTCAAAGAGGAAGCCTGTTGGAGAATTAGTATAGAGCCAGGTGTAGATGAGGAATTTTGGGACCAGATTTAGGCAGACTAAGGTGACAGATTAAGGAATTAGGAGTTTTTTCTTAAGGCAATTCAGAGCCACTGGAGAATTTTGAAGAGGAAAGTGACATGATTAAAAAGCTGGTAGGCAGGATAATAACTACCATATCTTAAGCATATACTGTTTGCCAATCACTGTGCTCTGTTTTATATATGTGTTAAATAACTCTGCAGGATAGCTTCATTTTGCTGATTAGAAAACTGATACTGGAAGTTGGTTACATGGAAGAGAGACTGTTTCAGTGGCCCAGGCATGAGATACACTCAACTTATGTGGCAGTGGTAGGAGTTGAAAAGAAGAGAAAGGTATTTAGGACTCTGCAAAGTAAGAATCAACAGTTTGGTGGCTGGTTAGAGCTGAAGATCAAAAAGAGTCAGGAGTCAAAGCTTGCCTTAAAATTTTGAGTCTGGATGCCTGGAGAATAATTAGTAAAAGTAGGGGAAAGATGGTAGTGATTAGGTAAAGGGAATAGAAAATGGTAATTAACAGAAATATGGCATTTGGAAAAGGGAGTTGGTTTGAGAAAAAGTGTTGTGTGTGTGTTGGATGTACTGGGGAATGGGAGGGAGTAAGTTTACCAAGAGACAGATGTTCATGGCACACAGGCAATTAAAGACAAATTTAGAGTTCTGGGAAGCTCAAGGTAGAGATTGGAAAGTGATCCTTGTGAAATCCATGGGAACTGATAAGCCCTCTGTGGTAGAGAGAAGCTGAAGAGAGCTGAGGACTAAATTCTAGGTATGTTATATTAGAGTTTGGTGGCAAGAGAAAGAAGGGGCAGAAGAAAAAACCAAAAGATTTTACAGTCGGTTTGCTTATATACTGTTTTGTAATTGCTTCATAATGTATTAAATATAAATCCAAGATGCATACTTGAATTAGAAGAGCCTACTGTGATTTGGGTTCTGATGTACTTCAGAATCCACCCTGTCCTGTAATGTTCCTCGTTGTTGAGAATAGTCAGAGTCAAAACTAGTTAAAGATTGTAGTTCTAAGAGTCATTGAGTAAACATTTATGATACTGGAATTCATTCTGGCTGCTATTTTGCTCAAGTTATCAATTAAAACTGGTTTTTGTTTTAAAGCTGAAAAAAAAGTTGGTTACCTCTTAATTCTGTATGCTACTGGGTTAATATGTTAATATTTTTAACTAAAATGTTACTAGATTAATGTTGTGAATCATAATGGTTTCTCTGTAAATCAGTTTTTTCTGCATAATAAGCCACCTCAACTTTTTGTTTTAAAAATAATTAGCTCACAATTTTGTGAATTAGGGATTTGAGCTGGACTTAGGAAATTCTTCTGGGTCTGGCTTGGCTTACCTGTGTGTCTGATCTGCCAGTGGATTGTCTTGGAGCTGTCGATGGCTTCAGCTGGGACGCCTGGCTGATCTCTTCTCCTCTTCCTCTCATCCTTCACCAGGCCAGCTCAGGCTTGTTCACAACGTGGTGGCCAGACAGGGCTCCTAGAGAGCAGGTGGAAGCAGCAAGGCCGTTGAGACCTCGGCTTGACACTGACACACTGTCAACTTGCTCTGCATTCTTTTGGTCAGTGCAAGTCACAAGGCTAGCCCAGATTCCAGGAGGGGGAAGTAGGCTCCATCCCTTAATGGGGGTTGTTGTTGAGCAGCGTTTCAAAGGGCACAGATACAGGGAGGATGGTGATTTTTGTACTCTACCACACTTTAAATTTTTTTTCTTTCAATATTTTACTGATTATAAGAGTCAGTTTTGTCTATTATAAAAAATTGAAAACATATAAAATATTTTATAGATACTAACACTATCAGTAAATGTCTATCTTTACAACAATATTATACTGCAGTACCTTTCTGACAGTTGGTTGTCTGTTATTTATTAAATTATCTGGTTATTAATTTGACAAAATAAGAATGGTAATCATAAAATATTGATCTAGATACCATATATCCTTTTAACATTTTTATATGTAAAATGTTGAATAGTTTTGTTGTTTATGTTTATTACAGATTCGTTATGTTTTAAAACCAGATGGAGTGCTTATTGGTGCAGTGTTTGGAGGTGACACTCTCTATGAACTTCGGTGTTCATTACAGTTAGCGGAAACAGAAAGGGAAGGAGGATTTTCTCCACACGTCTCTCCTTTCACTGCTGTCAATGACCTAGGACATCTGCTCGGGAGAGCCGGCTTTAATACGCTTACTGTGGTAACTATCAAAAGAATTGAGTAACCCATTAATTACACAGTTCAGAAATAATCACTGTCTCTTTTTATCTTGATTGACACAAGGTAGGAATGTAAAATTTTTATTATCCATTACCTGAATAAGTAACTCAAACAAAGAATGTACCTCAGTTAAGGAGGCTATTTTCTTTTTTTTTTTTTTTTTTTTTTGCGGTACGCAGGCCTCTCACTATTGTGGCCTCTCCCGTTGCGGAGCACAGGCTCCGGATGCACAGGCTCAGCGGCCATGGCTCATGGGCCTAGCCGCTCCGCAGCATGTGGGATCCTCCCGGACCGGGGCACGAACCCGTGTCCTCTGCATCGGCAGGCCGACGCTCAACCACTGTGCCACCAGGGAAGCCCAAGGAAGCTATTTTCTAAGACATGCTACTCCATCACAATCTTCAAACCCAGAGTTAGGTGTAACATGAGAGTTAGAGCATCCCAGAGGAGGAGGGAAGCGGGTGTATGGGAGCATTCACAGCATTGCCTCTACCACCAGCCCTCACGTGAAGTGGTGCCGTGTGAGGCAGAAATGAGAGAGCGTGCATTCACGAGGCCCAGGGTTAGATCCAGGTAGAGAAGGGAGGACAGGGGGCTGTACACCATCAGGGCTGGAGAGATCTGGGAAGAGGTCCCGAGACCATTAGTGATGAAGAAACAAGGAGTCACCACGGTGCAGTGATGGTGCAGGGTGCTGGTGTCTGACAGTATAATTGGGATCCTTACCTTGCCCCTTTAGTAGCTAGGGGAATTTGGGGGATTTACTTCACCTCTCTGAGCATTCATTTTTTTAAAAAAATGCAAATGTTACTCACCACAGGTGGCCGTTAGGATTAAATAATTTAAAGGATGTAAAGTACCTGGACCTTCACAATAAATGCTCAATAAGTACTAGTTCCTGCCTTCCTCTCTCCTCCTCCCTCTACTCCTAACACTTTCCAGGTCGAGGCTTCCCGCAGGGACGCATCCAGACAGTGATTCCCCCTTCAAACCTCCTTCAGCAACAAAGTCATTCTAAAAGATGTCATTACTGCCTTCCAGAGACTGGACTTGCCATGATTTTCCAAACCCCTTAGGCCTAAAAGCATCTCTAAACCTGATTAGAAGAAATAGGAATTTTTTTAACGAAGAAAGGCTTCTCATTGCATAATTAGACACTATAAACTTAAAGTAACTTTTTAAGGAGATGTAGTGTTAGTATATTTCATAAAATCAACCTACTGAAAATGGCTTGTCATATCCTTCCATGCTTTGATAGAAAGCAAGGGGCGTAGACCAGCAGGGCCTCTGATGTTGGGAAGGGAAGAGACAGAGACTGGGAACTGACGACAACCCTCACGGAGTGATGTTGAAGAACTCGTGCCCAGTCAAACAGGTTAGTCAGCAGTATTAAGGGACTCAAAAGTCATTGCACATTAGGAAAAAGATGAGACTTCTACTGAGTCATCGAAAGAAAGTTAAATTTTGTTAACTGCTTGCAGTTTTCTATGGTTGTAAAGTGAGTTGTGTGTTCTAGAAAGATTTCTACTAAAAATGTTTAACCTGACATTATAACATTTCAAAGCCTACATTTCTGTTAATTGGGAATTCAAATAATTCAGAATACCTTCCATATACTTCTCCAAAATTGGGCAGAATGACTCAAACATTAATATAATGCAAAAATATTGCTGTATAATCTTCTCTATAGTTTATAAAATTAGTTGCTAATTTAATATATAAAATCTATAGAAATTTGTTCCTTGAGACATACATTGTCTCTAAAGTGCTGTATTAACATTGCATCCTAATTCATTTTCTAACACTCCCATGCAAGAAAGCTTTTATATAATCAATTACACAGGTTTATGTTTCATACAACATTAGATATTACTTTTATACTGCAATGGATTTTTATTTTTAAAGTGAAATCAAGTTAAATTAATATCATGTAATTATATTTACATTTATATGGCCCTCTTAGTGAATTATTTTTAGAGTTAGTTGGCATTCTACATGAAGCTCATTTCCTTTTAGAATAGTTTCCAGGCTAATATATTAGAAGAAAACTGCAAATATGGTCCCGCATCTTAATTTGAATAAGACCTTTGACAAGGCTATTGTGGTACTCTTTTGATTGAGAAGGAGGTGGTGCTTTTAGTTGCTTTCGTTGAATTGTTTTCAAAGGATATTGTTTAATGGTTAGGCATTAGCCTGGAAGGAATTTTATTTTTAATCTTAGAATCTCTTTTTAAAAATAATTTCCCCATGTGGAAAAATATATAGAAGGGACTATCCAGAGATGGTCTTATTGAAAAGTGCACATACAACCTGATCCATGCATATGTTTTTTAAAAAAAATGAAAAAAAGCACAAACAAACCATGTATAGAGAGAGTAAGAGAGTGGGTCCAAAATGAACAGAAGTCTCCTGCCTTCTGACACCCCATTCCTTTCCACAAGGATGACTTTGGTTAACTGTCTTGTATATCCTTTCAGAACCCTTTCAGAACACTTTTTCCTCACAGACTGGAGTATAGTTATATCACTTAAATGTACATATGCAACAATATATACTCTTTTGCTTTTTTCTATATGCACTCTTTTTTTTCCCCCAGTCAATAACATATCTTGGAGATCCTCCCCTACAAACATACATCTACCACATTCTTTTTGACAGCTGTATAGTATTTCATTGAATAGATATACTTTATTTAACCTGCTCTCTGTTAATGGACATTTAAATTGTTTCCAGTTTGTTGTTTGTTTTTTTTATACTATTTCAAAAATGCTGCAATGAATTTTCTTTTACATAATCTGTCAGATCAATTTCTAGCAATGGCATTGCCTAGTCAAAGAATCTATGCATTTCAAATTTTGACAGATAGAGTAAAATTACTCTCCATAAGGTAGCATTAATTGACATGCCTCATCAACAGTGTGTGTTAATCCGCCGCTTATACTTTTGTATCTCTAATGTTAAAAAAAAATAGTAATTGGTCATTTTGTTTTGCATTTCTTTAGGAATTAGAATGGACGTTTTTGATAAGTGTTCCTTAGGGTTTTGTATTTTATTCTGTGCAACATTAAAGTCCAAAATTGGGAGATGTAGTTAACATACTAGATAAAGCTACAGAATACAGAAAGATCTAGATACTTCAAAAGTGGTTAGAGGGGCTTCCCTGGTGGCGCAGTGGTTGCGCGTCCGCCTGCCGATGCAGGGGAACCGGGTTCGCGCCCCGGTCTGGGAGGATCCCGCATGCCGCGGAGCGGCTGGGCCCGTGGGCCATGGCCGCTGGGCCTGCGCGTCCGGAGCCTGTGCTCCGCAACGGGAGAGGCCACAACAGGGGGAGGCCCGCATACCACAAAAAAAAAAAAAAAAAGTGGTTAGTGCCAATAAGATGAAGTTTGAGATACGTGCATTTTGATAGCAAACTTGAAAAAAAGTGTCCTATATTCAGGGCTAGTTTCCAATGTAGGCAAACTCCTACATCTGAGTGGTTAACACAGAGTTTTTATCACATCACAGCCATGGTGGTTGGGCAGCTCCTCTCCATCCTGTAGTTGTGCCATCTCGGCCTTGTATCCTTTAAGGTCACTGCAGCAGAGACGGCCTGGAAAAGGCTCACTAGCTCTTTATTACCTTGCCTCCACTTCACTTTTCTCTTGCCAGGAGAAACGTCTGGGGTTGTGAAGTGTCAAGGAGTACCTGGATGTTTGGGGAGCATCAGTGGTCTCTGCCACTGTACCAACAGTGAACTCCTGTATCAAACTCCAAAAAGAGTGGGGTGTCATTGCTCAGCAGTTCACTTGAGAAATAAAGTGTGTTTGTGCCAGCCATGTGCCCTTTCCTAAACTAGTCCGTGTAGTATTCCTGCATCACTGGGAGTAGAATGAAAGCATCTTGGGAGATGACCCTTTTTGGCTTGGTTCTGGGTGTCACATTTTGAGAGAGAGTGAGATTGATATTGACTATGTAGAGAAAAATGAAGTCAGCACATGTAAGGATCTATAAATTTTGTCTAGAAGCCTAACCCCTCCCCCTAAAAAAATTATAGTGTCCTGGAAGAGTTTTCAAAGACTTGAAGAAAAGGGTAATTGTTTGCAGAGTAGAGAATAGACTTTATTCTGTGTTAAACCCAAGGAGAGAATTAGAACCAGTTGATGGAGTTAAAGAAAGATTACTGTTAGAATGGCAAGCATTTATTCTGCAATTTGAAATCTTTGTAAATCAAGTGTAAGCCAGATGACATCTGTGAAGAATACTGTAAAGAAGATTCCTGCTTACCATGAGAGATTGGTCTGGGCAATCTCTACAGCCTCTTTTCTAATCTGGATTTTTGGTAATGAATGCCAAAGGATTTGTCTTTCTTTTTGAATAGGACACTGATGAAATTCAAGTTAACTATCCTGGAATGTTTGAATTGATGGAAGATTTACAAGGTAAGACACTTTAAAGAATTTTTAGACTCCATATGAGAGTTGTATTTTGAGGGCTGGCTATGGCAAGCACTGGGGCCAAGCACTAGAGATATGCTGGATGAGGAGAAAGCGGACTGTCTTCATGGAGTTTATACTGTAAAATGGGTGAGGCCAACATGAGGCAGCTGCCACAAAGATAAACGTTAAACTAGGATTGTGGTAAGTGCTGTGAAGTAGAGGAACTTAGAGCTGTGACTGCCTGTGAAAGGCTGGCAGGACTTTCTTTTCTTTTTTTTAACATCTTTATTGGTGTATAATTGCTTTACAGTGTTGTGTTAGTTTCTGCTATATAACAAAGTGAATAAGCTATGCATATACATATATCCCCATATCTCCTCCCTCTTGCATCTCCCTCCCACCCTCCCTTTCCCACCCCTCTAGGTGGTCACAAAGCACCGAACTGATCTCCCTGTGCTATGCGGCTGCTTCCCACCAGCCATCCATTCTACATTTGGTAGTGTATATATGTCCATGACACTCTCTCATCTCATCCCAGCCTACCCCTCCCCCTTTCTGTGTCCTCAAGTCCACTCTCTACGTCTGCGTCTTTATTCCTGTCCTGGCAGGACTTTCTTTTTCTGTTGTTTTTTTTTTTTTTTTTTTTTTTTGTATTTTTGGCGGTACGCGGGCCTCTCACTGCTGTGGCCTCTCCCTCTGCGGAGCACAGGCTCCGGACACGCAGGCTCAGCGGCCATGGCTCACGGGCCCAGCCGCTCTGCGGCATGCGGGATCCTCCCGGACCGGGGCACAAACCCGCGTCCCCTGCATCAGCAGGCGGACCCTCAACCACTGCGCCACCAGGGAATCCCCTGGCAGGACTTTCTTGAAGGAGCATGTGAGGGCGGTAGAACACCTCAGTGACTTTCTCCAGCAACACTTGGCAGCTCAGATCCAGGCACAGGTAGAAAGAAAGCAGGTAGTTGGGTTAGTGTAGGATTGAGGGTTGCCGGGGGGTTAGGTGGGATAGGTCCTGGTGTGGGAGAGTCAACAAAGTCCTGTCTGAGGAAGTGATGGTTGTGCCCTAAAAAATGAAGCGGGGTCACTAGGCAAAGCAGGGAGGAAGTGAGTCCTAGGCACAGAGAACAGCATGTGCAAAGGCCCTGTTGCAAGAAAGAACATGGCAAGAACTGAAAGAGGGCATTTTGGCCAGAATACAGGGAGTAAAAAGAAAAGTTGACTGATTAAATTGGTAGGTAAATGGGGGACTTGTAACCTTTGGTAAGATTGTTTGTCTTTATCTTAAAAGGCCCCTTGGGCTTCCCTGGTGGCGCAGCGGTTGCGCGTCTGCCTGCCGATGCAGGGGAACCGGGTTCGCGCCCCGGTCTGGGAGGATCCCACATGCCGCGGAGCGGCTGGGCCCGTGAGCCATGGCCGCTGAGCCTGCGCGTCCGGAGCCTGTGCTCCGCAACGGGCGAGGCCACAGCAGAGGGAGGCCCGCATACCACAAAAAAAAAAAAAAAAAAGGCCCCTTGAGGTATTTTAATGGGGGGAGGGGTCATGATGTCAGATTTGTATTTTTTTTTTTTTAACGGATTGGCAGATAAACTAGTAGGAGACTTAACAGCTGGAAAGCTTACTGAGAAATGATGGTGGTTTGGTCTAAGGTGGTGGCAGTGGAGATGGAGAGAAGTGAATGGATTCTGGAGATGTTTACGAGATAATTGTGACAGTTCTTGCTGATGGATTACACATGGGCCGATGAAGGAGAGAGACATTTCAAACATAGCAGTGAGTTTCTGGCTCTCCTAGCCAGATAGATGGTACCCTTCATTGATAGAGAAACAGTAGAAGATGACCAAGTATGGGCAGGGACAGCTCTTGAGTTCACACTTGGGCATGTTGGGTTGGAAACGCTTTTGAAATAGCTGAAACGACGTCAGGTAGGCAGTTGAGGGTGTGGCTGTGTAGCTCAGAGGAGGCAACTGGCCCAGGTAAACATTGTGAGTCATTTGTAAATAGGTGATGTTGGAAGCAGTAGAGAGGTCATGGCCTGGGAGAAGCTTTGAGGAGCAGCAAGGACACAAACCCAACCCCCCAACCCCGAAAGATGCGAGGCTGCTGACTGAGGGGGAGGCTGGAGAGGTGGTTTGCTCAAAGGAGAGCCTCAACTTAACGTCAGTGAGAATTTATGAGGTCTGATTTTTTATCACGCAAATGGCATAGACAATTTTGATGAATGGGGGAAGCTGAAGGCATCAGAAGTGTGTTCTCTGAAACCCAAACTCTGCTTACCTGGGGGAGCCTTAATCTGGATCCTGAAAAATTGTAAGATGACTTAAAGCAAGTGGATTATAAAAATACATACCTCATGTTTGTTTACAGATTTAATAGTTTTTCATAAGCACTGTTGCACTTGCTTCTCTAATAACCCTCTAGTAACTACTTTACCCCTGTCCTACAAGTCAGAAATATTAGGCCCAAAGAGAACACTTGCCTGTTAGTGGTAGAACTGGGTGCTAAACTCTTGCCTTCTTGACCCCTGTTCTGGCACTCTCTTGACTGACTCTCCTGCTTCTTGTAGCTGCCCATTTGTAACAAAGTCCATTTTACCTATCATTCAGCCTCCTCTGAGTACAGTGCTTCTGTCAGCTTTATAAGGGGAAAGATATATAGTCAAAAACTTACTCTTGTAGTCATACTTATTTTTTTAATTGGAGTATAGTTGATTTACAATGTTGTGTTAGTTTCAGGTATGCAGCAAAATGAATCAGTTATACATATATCCACTCTTTTTTTAGATTCTTTTCCCAAATAGGCCATTACAGAGTATTGAGTAGAGTTCCCTGTGGTATACAGTAGGTCCTTATTATTTTATATATAGTAGTGTGTATATGTCAACCACAATCTCCCAATTTATCCTTCCCCCACCCTTACCCTGTGGTAACCATCAGTTTGTTGTCTACATCTGTAACTCTATTTCTGTTTTGTAGATAAGTTCATTTGTACCCTTTTTTTAGATTCCACATATAAGCAATATTATATGATATTTGTCTTTCTCTGTCTTACTTCACTCCGTATGACAATCTCTAGGGCCATCCATGTTGCTGCAAATGGCATTATTTCATTCTTTTTTATGACTGAGTAGTATTCCATTGTGTATATATACCACATCGTCTTTATCCATTCCTCTGTTGATGCACATTTAGGTTGCTTCCATGTCCTGGCTATTGGAAATAGTGCAGCAGTGAACACTGGGGTGCATTTTATCTTTTGGAATTATGGTTTTCTCCACATATATGCCCAGGAGTGGGATTGCTGGATCATATGGTAGCTCTATTTTTAGTTTTTTAAGGAAACTCCATACTGCTCTCCATAGTGGTTTTACCAACTTAACATTTCCCACCAACAGTGTAGCAGGGTTCCCTTTTCTCCGCACCCTCTCCAGCATTTATTGTTTGTAGATTTTTTTTTTTTTTTTTTTTTTTTTTTTTGTGGTATGCGGGCCTCCCCCCGCCGCGGCCTCTCCCGCTGCGGAGCACAGGCTCCGGACGCGCAGGCTCAGAGGCCATGGCCCACGGGCCCAGCCGCTCCGCGGCACGCGGGATCCTCCCAGACCAGGGCGCGAACCCGGTTCCCCTGCATCGGCAGGCGGACGCGCAACCACCGCGCCACCAGGGAAGCCCTGTTTGTAGATTTTTTGATGATGGCCGTTCTGACCGGTGTGAGGTGATACCTCATTGTAGTTTTTATTTGCATTTGTCTAATAATTAGTGATGTTAAACATATTTTCATGTGCCTTTTTAAAAAAAATAAATTTATTTTGGCTGCATTGGGTTTTTTTAACATTTTTATTGAAGTATAATTGCTTTACAATAGTGTGTTAGTTTCTGCTTTATAACAAAGTGAATCAGTTATACATATACATATACCCCCATATCTAGGTTCTTTGTGACTTTTTTTTTTTTTTTTTTAGATTCCACATATATGTGTTAGCATATGGTATTTAACCATCTGTTTGTCTTCTTTGGGGAAATATCTATTTAGATCTTCTGCCCATTCATTTTAAAATTAATTAATTTATTTATTTTTGGTTGCATTGGGTCTTTGTTGCTGTGTGCAGGCTTTCTCTAGTTGTGGTGAGTGGG
The DNA here is from genome assembly GCF_002837175.3 of Physeter macrocephalus. Lineage (NCBI taxonomy): Eukaryota > Metazoa > Chordata > Mammalia > Artiodactyla > Physeteridae > Physeter > Physeter macrocephalus. The sequence goes on from NC_041227.1 coordinate 38,188,242, forward strand.
GGCTACTGTTCGTTGCATTGCACAGGCTTCTCATTGCCGTGGTTTCTCTTGTTGTGGAGCACGGGCTTTAGGCGCATGGGCTTCAGTAGTTGTGGCACACAGGCTCAGTAGTTGTGGCGCCCAGGCTTAGTTGCTCCGTGGCATGTGGGATCTTCCTGGATGAGGGCTCAAACCCGTGTCCCCTGCACTGGCAGGTGGATTCTCAACCACTGCACCAGCAGGGAAGCCCTTCTGCCCATTTTCTGATTGTGTTGTTTGTTTTTTCTGATATTGAGCTGCATGAGCAGTTTATATATTTTGGAGATTAATCCCTTGTCAGCTGCTTCATTTCCAAATACTTTCTCCCATTCTGAGGGTTGTCTTTTCGTTTTGTTTATTGTTTCCTTCGCTGTGCAAAAGATTTTAAGTCACTCTTCACTCATTCTAGTTTAATCAGGGATTGGTAGCCTTAACATGCATGCCCAAGCTGACAGGGGACCAATAATAAATCACACAGCCCCTCCTGAGCTGCACTTGGCTCCTCCTAATGTAATCACTGAGACCTTCACCCGAAGGCTTGAGAGGTGGTGATAGGCTGATGATTTATCATTCAGACTCTACTGACAAAAATATTTTTCAAATACATCATTTAGTTTTGTTCTGCTATGTAATAAATGCTGTGCTCATGATTCATTTCCAAAAAGAAAAGAGAAAGAGACTAGAAATTAGACCTATCAGTTGGAAAAAGTTACTGCCCACTGATTTAAAAATACAGAACTTATTCTTTTCTAGGTGCAATTCTGTGAGGTTTTCTAATATCCTAATTTTACAGATGAGCAAATTGAAACATCGAGAAGTTGAGTGTCTTGTCCATGGTCACACGTAATCTGGAATTAAGTGATTAAATCCTATACTGCGTACTTGATCTTTGTGCATTTTTTTTCCACTGAAACTAGCATAGATGTTCAATAAAATGCACTAATCTTAACTGTACAGCTGCTCATATTTTTAAGTACTATATAAACCACAGACTAGAACATTTCCAGCCCCTAGAATGTTCCCTCATGCCCCTTTCCAGTTGATAACTCCCCTTCCCTTAAGGTTTTAATCGGTCATGTATTTTAAGGAACTGTTGTCTAATATTTACCTTTAAGAGGCTTTGCCAGTGCTTCTCTTATTTTTACTGTAAAGCCTTTTACACAAACCATGTGCTTTAGTCTTTAATGTCTCTTATTCTTTTTTCTTTTTTAACCTCTTTATTGGAGTATAGTTGCTTTACACTGGTGTGTTAGTTTCTGCTTTATAACAAAGTGAATCAGCTATACATATACGTATATCCCCATATCTCCTCCCTCTTGCGTCTCCCTCCCACCCTCCGTATCCCACCCCTTTAGGTGGTCACAAAGCACCGAGCTGATCTCCCTGTGCTATGCGGCTGCTTCCCACTAGCTATCTATTTTACATTTGGTAGTGTATATATGTCCATGCCACTCTCTCACCTTGCCCCAGCTTACCCTTCCCCCTCCCCATATCCTCAAGTCCATTCTCTAGTAGGTCTGCATCTTTATTCCCATCTGGCCCCTAGGTTCTTCTGACGATTTTCTTTCTTTCTTTCTTTTTTTTTAGATTCCATATATATGTGTTAGCATAAGGTATTTATTTTTCTCTTTCTGAATTACTTCACTCTGTATGACAGTCTCTAGGTCCATCCACCTCACTACAAATAACTCAGTTTTCTTCCTTTTTTGGCCGAGTAATATTCCATTGTATATATGTGCCACATCTTCTTTATCCATTCATCTGTTGATGGACACGTAGGTTGCTTCCATGTCCTGGCTATTGTAAATAGAGCTGCAATGAATATTTTGGTACATGACTCTTTTTGAATTATGGTTTTCTCAGGGTGTATGCCCAGTAGTGGGACTGCTGGGTCATATGGTAGTTCTATTTGTAGTTTTTTAAGGAACCTCCATACTGTTCTCCATAGTGGCTCTATCAATTTACATTCCCACCAACAGTGCAAGAGGGTTCCCTTTTCTCCATACCCGCTCCAGCATTTATTGTTTTTAGATTTTTTGATGATGGCCATTCCGACTGGTGTGAGGTGATACCTTGTAGTTTTGATTTGCATTTCTCTAATGATAATGGTGTTGAGCATTCTTTCATGTGTTTTTGGCAATCTGTATATCTTCTTTGCAGAAATGTCTGTTTAGGCCTTCTGCCCATTTTTGGTTTGGGTTGTTTGTTTTTTTGATATTGAGCTGCATGAGTTGCTTGTAGGTTTTGGAGATTAATCCTTTGTCAGTTGCTTCATTTGCAAATATTTTCTCCCATTCTGAGGGTTGTATATTTCTGCTTTTATACCAATACCATACCGTCTTAATTACTGTAGCTTTGTAGTATAGTCTGAAATCCAGGAGCCTGATTCCTCCAGCTCCGTTTTTCTTTCTCAAGATTGCTTTGGCTCTTTGGGGTTTTTTGTGTTTCCATACAAATTGTGAAATTTTTTGTTCTAGTTCTGTGAAAAATGCCATTGGTAGTTTGATAGGAATTGCATTGACTCTGTAGATTGCTTTGGGTAGTAGAGTCATTTTCACAATGTTGATGCTTCCAATCCAAGAACATGGTATATCTCATTTATTCTGCTATTGATTCCTTCTGTGGGTTTATCTCTGGGCTTTCTATCCTGTACCATTGATCTATATTTCTGCTTTTATACCAATACCATACCGTCTTAATTACTGTAGCTTTGTAGTATAGTCTGAAATCCAGGAGCCTGATTCCTCCAGCTCCGTTTTTCTTTCTCAAGATTGCTTTGGCTCTTTGGGGTTTTTTGTGTTTCCATACAAATTGTGAAATTTTTTGTTCTAGTTCTGTGAAAAATGCCATTGGTATTTTGATAGGAATTGCATTGACTCTGTAGATTGCTTTGGGTAGTAGAGTCATTTTCACAATGTTGATGCTTCCAATCCAAGAACATGGTATATCTCATTTATTCTGCTATTGATTCCTTCTGTAGAATTTTAAATTTCATTTATTGTGTTGTTCATCATTGTTTGTTTGCTCTTTAGTTCTTCTAGTTCCTTGTTAAATGCTTCTTGTATTTTTTCCATTCTGTTTCCGAGATTTTGAATCATCTTTACTATCATTGCTCTGAATTCTTTTTCAGGTAGATTGCCTATTTCCTCTTCATTTGTTTGGTCTGATGGGTTTTTACCTTCCTCCTTCATCTGCTGTGTATTTCTCTGTCTTCTCATTTTGCTTAACTTACTGTGTTTGGGGTCTCCTTTTCACAGGCTGCAGGTTCGTAGTTCCCATTGTTTTTGTGTCTGCCCCAAGTGGCTAAGGTTGGTTCAGTGGGTTGTGTAGGCTTCCTGGTGGAGGGGACTGGTGCCTGTGTTCTGGTGGATGAGTCTGGATCTTGTCTTTCCGGTGGGCACGACTGTGTCCAGTGGTGTGTTTTGGGGTGCCTGTGACCTTTTTATGATTTTAGGCAGCCTCTCTGCTGATGGATTGTGTTGTGTTCCTGTCTTGCTAGTTGTTTGGCATAGGGTGTCCACCCTGTAATTTGCTGGTCATTGAGTGGAGCTGGGTCTTAGCATTGAGATGGAGATCTCTGGGAGAGCTTTTGCCATTTGATATTATGTGGAGCCAGGAGGTCTCTGGTGGACCTATGTCCTGAACTCAGCTCTCCCACCTCAGAGGCATAGGCCTGACACCCGGCCGTAGCACCAAGTCCCTGTCAGCCACATGGCTGCTAGTATTGGAGGGTTTCCTGCAGAGGTGGGGGGTGGCTGTGGCTCACCGCGGGGACAAGGACACTGACAGCAGAAGTTCTGGAAAGTACTCCTTGGCATGAGCCCTCCCAGAGTCTCAATGTCTCTTACTCTGAAGAGGATTAGGATGAATTTATCTAAAGATAACTTGTAAAAGTGATATTTAACAAAGTTGATATAAATGTTAACTGGCTGATTTTATATTCATTCACTTACCATTTATTGAGCCTCTACCATGTGCCAACCACTGAGCCAGTGCTGGAAATAACAGTTCCTGATCTTAGGGGACTTATGCTCCAGTGGAGAAAGAGACACACAGAGATAGGCAGACATATACTTTTAACTGTAAAGTGAGATAATTCTTTTTAAAAGTGCAGGGAGAAACACAGAGAAAAGTCCCTAAATCTGCTGAGGGAATCAAGGATGCTTTTGCAGAAGAAGCAGCACGTAAGCTAAAATTAGTTTGCTAGAAGAATGAAGGGGTGGGTGCACCTTTGGGGGGTTGGGGCCTTGCATTCCAGGCCAAGGAAAAGGCCTGTATAGAATCAGGGAGACTCAAGAGGTTACACTTAGCCTTCACTTTCCTTATTGAGAAACTGTACAGTAATTCAGTATTGCTTGAATATGTAGAATGGGAAAATGGCGGGAAATGATGCAGGATAGTCCATTAGAGGCTTATCTAGACTTTATCAGGTCAGCCTTGCAGTCTCTTGGGAGAATATTGTGCAGAGGAGGGACAATCAGATTGATGTGTGAGCAAGCTCACCCTCCAGCATCGTTTGTGAGGCATGTTCATGAGGAAGGTAAGACTAGCTAGCATGGTTAACCTCTCTTGTTTTGCATGAGGAGACTGGGCACAGACAGAAGTAACTTGCCCAAGGCGATGTGTTTAGTAAGTGGTAGAGCCAGGATTTAAGCCCAGTGTAGCAGCCTGACTCATCCTGAAATGTTAGCCAGTCTCCACTGAAAAGGTCAGAGGCAGCTGACGTAGAAAGAAGAGTGGTCGAGGGGTGAATGCAGGAGGGGAGGAGCTTGGCAGACTTCCAGAGGTGCTGCTCTGCAGACTGGAAGTTGGTGTTACCTTCTAGTTGGTTTTTGGCATTTTACATTGTGTTACACTTTTTTCTTGATGGTTGTGGTGTTTCTCATTTAAGCTGCTATTATTATTAATTCACAGAAGAAAGTCCAGAATGTTGACCTAATTTTACAGATACAGAACAAGTTGTGTATCAGCCGATGAATGCATGAAAAGTTTTGGAGGCTTTCACAGTAGTTTTAAGGTAAGTTTAGTTGTTATTTTTCTTAGGCAGTACTCAGTATTGTTCCTAGTAAACCATAATAAATTCGACTTTTTTTTAATAAGCAGTTGAACTTAACCTTAAAAACACTGTGAGAGTCTTTAACAGCTACCTGCTTCCCAGATTTTTCTGTTTATCCCAAAGCCCAGAGCTGGTCCGAAGTTCCAGATGTGTTTCCCAGGTGGTCTCCAGTAAAGGTCCTCCATGATGCATTATGAAGTTTTATCATTCCATTTTGAAGATGATAAAACTGAGTTTAATAGAGGTTAAGTGACTTTGCCCCAGGTTATGTAAGGGCCAGAACTTGGATTATGATCCCAAAGTCTAGACTCTGGGTGCTACATCACACTGCTTGCCCAAGGAGAAGGGAGGTTCTCATGTGAGGGAAGGGTGGACCTCCCTAGTAGCAGAGTTCCTATGCTATACAGTAGTGCTCTGTAGTTTCTGTACTATGCTCAGAAAGAGCATTGTGCCTAATTATCTTAATTAGTATATCCTAATACCAGTTATTTAGAAGGCATTTTAGAATTTCTAGTGCATTAACTATTTCCATTAAAAAAATTAGGCCTGGGGCTTCCCTGGTGGCACAGTGGTTGCGCGTCCGCCTGCCGATTCAGGGGAACCGGGTTCGCGCCCCGGTCTGGGAGGATCCCACATGCCGCGGAGCGGCTGGGCCCGTGAGCCATGGCCGCTGAGCCTGCGCATCCGGAGCCTGTGCTCTGCAACGGGAGAGGCCACAACAGAGGGAGGCCCGCATACCACAAAATAAAAAAAAAATTAGGCCTGTTTTCCACTGGTGTTGCCTCTGTCTAATGTGTAAGTCATGCCAATGGGGAGTTAAGCAGTAATGAAAGCGCCACAGCCATTATCAGCAATAAACCCTTCCAGTACAAGTTCCAGTTGACCTTTGGTCTCTTGATTCAGTTGATACTCATGATGTGGGAGAATGTTTTTAAATTGGATTATGTAATGGGTCTAAAATGTTAGCATTGGAAGCCTGTAGAGATCATTTAGCCTGGCCAACTTGAGGACCCAGAGAGATGGAACTAAGGTCATGTAGCTACTTCATGACCACAAGAATAAGATCCACCCTCTTCTTCATGGTGATTCATCTACTAGTTTGTATGTCTTTTGTTCTTCATTAATTAGGGCTCTTATACTCACATGATATGGAACATTGCTTTTAGTTTCAGAGCTTCATTATTTTAGGGAATAATAGGAACCTTTTGGGATTGGAGAGAAGAAGATTAACGTATTCCAGCTAATTTGTTGATTGTTTTTAATAAGCCCATTGAAAAATTGGGAGATTATTATTTTTAAACTACTAAAGGATACCAACATTGGGAAGTTTACTGGTATCTTTTATTGGTATCTTTATTGAAAAACAAAACTAAGAAACCTATTTTTGATCATGTAGCATATAGAGAGTAAATGTAAAGGATTTTTACTTTTGAAATTCTTTTAATTTTGCTAACTAGTTTAAAATGTGGTCTTTCAAAGTAATTTCGTTTGACTCTATGCATTAAAAAATATTAAATATATAACATTAATTTTTAGTGAACAATAGACTGACATAATCCTAGCTTTTACCTGTCAATTTGAAGGAAAGAAATCTAAAAATAAATGTTAAAACATTAAGAAAAGTGCCCCTGAAGAGAATGTACAAAATTGTTTCCTAATCTGGGATCAGTAAAATGTTGTAAAATCTGAAAACACATTGTAGTTTTGGTACTACCTAATGAGTCTTCAAGCCCTCTTCCAAGTTTCACATTCATACTTACATTTACGGCTTACTTGGAAGGAGTGTCCTGTTGTACCAATGTCCTGTCCTCCTCAAAGAGCAGCTCAAAGGGGCATAAAAATATGGCATCATTAGAAAGGCTCTCACCAATGCCTGATGACTCACCTGGAGGGCCAGTCGCCTTGCTTTTGCCCAACTGGCCTACCACAGCCCATTGCTGCCAAGGAAAGCCTACTTATAGGGTTTGCCTCCTGAAATTCGACTTGTCTTAATACCCAGAAGCTTCAAGTAGTTTTGCTTTAGAGTAACTAGCTATTATCTGAGAGCAAAATGAGATTATTTAGGTTATCTTATGTGACTATTAGAGAAGGGGGACGATGGGTGTACCATTGGATGAGATAAGATAAAATCTGTGATGTTGAGCTGCTCAGGGTATTTGCTGTATTATCTCAAACTGCCTGTATTTTAGGGATGGGTGAGAGTAACTGTGCTTGGAATAGAAAAGCCCTCCTGCACCGAGACACGATGCTGGCGGCTGCAGCAGTGTACAGAGGTAAGGGAGCTGACCGTTCTTCCCAGCCAGGCCCCACTGACCAACTTGTGCCCTGTCATCTTTATCCCCTAAAATTACGTTTTCCTTTCCTGTTAGGGCACCATCAGATTTCTTGTCCTTCCTTTCAAAACGCAGATCCTGTGGCTACGTATCCTTTTTCCCAGCAGCCCTTACTATTTCCTTACTGTCAGCTTCTCGGTGTGGAGGATTTTTCACAAGAGGCATTCTCAGAATCCCATGAGTATTCTAACATTCATTTCTCTTTGGAAGACATGACTTTCATTGAGCAGATTTATTTTTCCTACTTGCATTTTTTTCAGACTCTAACCATGATTTGTCTTTATAGAAATGTACGGAAATGAGGATGGTTCTGTACCTGCCACCTATCAAATCTATTACATGATAGGATGGAAATATCATGATTCACAGGTAATATTACTAAGAGATCAGTTTTTTTCTTAGTGGGTTCATGTTTCCTTTTACTTATTGTTTATTTACTTAGGGTGGTTTGGGTTTTTTTTTAATATAAGACAGTAGTAAGGGGGTTAATTAGGGCTATTATATTTATCAGTTTCTAATATCTTTAATCTTTATCATTATTTTCAGGCGAGACCAGCTAAAAGAGGTTCAGCAACTGTGTCATTTGGAGAGCTAGGAAAAATAAATGATCTTATGTCACGGGGGAAAAAATCACAATAAATATTTTATTCAATGTTAACATAGTCCAGACTTTTCATCAGTGATGGGTAACTTTCATGTCTAAAATTATTGCATTTTGAAACTAGAAGCAATATATAAGCTATTTACTGTCAGACTTTTCTAATAATTAGAATAGCCTAATACTCATCTATATTTAGTAACAATTTCAGTTTTACATGTTTTCTGTTTTCATATGGATACTGTTATCTAGTAATTTGAGTGCCTTATTTGCAAAGTCAGCCGAAAAGCAAGAAGATATTTCTATGAAAAATCCACAAATATATTAACATCCATAAATTCCTGACTTGTGGGAAAAACATCACCCACGCTGACATTTTGTACCTTTTTCTCCTTCTGATCTTGTGTTATTTCTGTGAGAGGACGTTAGCCGTGGAGATGAGGAAAGTGACAAGTTGGTAGATTCTTTCGTGTTCTGGCTCATTTAGTATAAAAATGTAGTCTTTTATAACAACTATTCTAAGATACTTAAGCCAGAATTATTTGTGATACTGTCTTCTTTGCCATGTTCCTCTTTGAAGAGGAACAGAGAATTATGAACCTCTCTAGAGCTCTTAAGTAGTTTTGTACTTTGGAAGAGTGTTTACCTTTACTGAATCCTTCCTCACCTTTTTTTTTTTTTTTAACCATCAGAATTATAATCTTATTTCTTTCTCACCTCTGTGATCTGGGTGAGAACCCTATCATTTTATATACTACCTTAGTTAAGAGGAGAACATTTTAAAGAACTACAGAGGCAAAATTACATGTAAAGTATCTGCACAGTGATGAAAAGTGCTGTTTGCTTGATTTTCCTTTGTTGTTTGAGGTCTTTGGCAATATTATTCTCATCCAGGTCCACTGTCCCATTGTCATGATCAAAATGATTTGGAAGCAGTCAAGCTCAGACAGTGTAGAATAGGTGGAAGAAGGTGGTGATAAGGCAGCCAGGAGGAAGCTGGCAAGCACCCAAGTGTGAGTACGAGTGTGTTCACCAGTCAGTGCCGAGCCATTTGCTGTCCTTTTCGTTTAATGGGCATGGCCCTGCCTCCTCCTCAGCCCTAAGGGAGTTACTGTAGGATTTGCTTCTCTCTGTGTCTCTCCCACCTGCCTTCCCTCCCCTCTGCCACACGAGCACCGAGCTCTCCCTGAGTCCAGGGCTATGCATTACGCGGTAGATATTCAGCTCCACTTTGAATCAAATTAAATTATGTGGAAAATGTACCCTTTCATAGGCTAAGTTACAGTTAAAAACCAGAATTTTGTAGGAGAAAAAGAAATTACTGTTCTTGCTCTTGCTCTCTTCAGTTAGGACATTCATTGATATCAGAAATTGGGATACTCTTTGTGGCTTTTTTGTTTTTTGTTTTTAATACAAAGGAAAAGAATACCTAGGCAGCAGAATTTGGGGAAGGTTTTTTTTTTAAGCTTAATTTTCCGACTTGAAAGGAAAGGAAAACAAAAAACTCCTACATATTAAAGTGTAAACTGATACCTGAGGAAAGGACATATTCCACGGTGTCTGTGTTTCCTAAATGACCCGCGTTTATAGGTATTGATATTAGTTTTTGAAGAATGCATGCAGAATTGTTAAGTGGTTATTGCTGAGGACAGGGACTGAGGAACCAGATGTATCTGCACCTGTCCCAGTGTCTGAACGTCTGTCGGGGGTGCCGGAGATGGGCAGAAGCTAGGAGGGAGGCTTGTACTTCGACTTTTTAATCTTTCTGTAAAATTTGAAGTTTCTTACCAAGGATATTAACTTTCATTTATTTCATGCCAACAGAGAATATGTGGGTGGTGGGGTGGAGCTGGGGAGGAATCTACCTTGAGCAATCTCAAAAACTACTGAGTGACAGTAGTAAAATTATTTATTTTAATGTGAGTGACAGTAGTAAAATTATTTTTTTTAGTTAATATCTGCTTGAAGTATCTATTAAGCTTTAATTGTTTGGAACCTTCAGGAAATTTATTTTTCTGAATAGCTGTGTTTTCCAAATGATTAGGGACTCATCCTTTTAAGCCACAAAATTTTTAAAAATGTCTTATCAAAAATATTTCCAAAATGTGTTACATTTTAAACAGTGTATAGAACATAACCATTTCTTTATCACTCAAGAGTTATTATCACAACTTTTTTTCTTTATAGCTTTATAACTTTTTCTTTATAACTTGACAGTTACTATCACAACTTGTACTGCATTGCTTGTTCCTACACTGACTTGCCCGAAGAATGATGTGGTTTGTCTCTTTTCCTGCATTTTTCTTACTTGCTGTCAATCTCAATGGCCTTACAGAAACGAAGTTTCTTGAGTCAGTTCTTCTTGTCCTTTGTGATGTGTAAGATTAGAACTCAGATTGGAAGGTTTCTAGGACGGGGTTTAAGGTAGGAAAGAGGGAGGAAGTTCTGTGAGAAGGACTTTTTTGGAGTAAAATGCATGGGTTTTATTGGTTCCCTTAACAAATCCCCATGAGACCCATGTGCCGGGCTTCCCGACTCTTCTCTGTGCTCTTAGTTGTCAGTCTAACATGGCTTCAGGCGGTGGACCTGGGACATCTCTTGGCTGCTGGGATACTTTTTGGATTATTTCCTGGTTCTTAGCAGTATTCCAGGTTGTTGGCCTAGAGAATTACAGAGGTGGCAGTATTCATGAAAACTTACATTTTTAAAACAAATAATTTCTTCAGGATTTGTTGAGATGGAAGCTACCCATAGACACCAAGTTTGTGATATGAATGTAAAAAGTTAACAGCTACAGAAAGGTGTACTTCCTGAAGGAGCTATGAAGCAAGTTTTGTTTTTCAAACCCTTTTAGTACCATTTTTATCCACTAGGTGGAAACAATTACAGTATGGCCTATATTGAAGATATAGTTTTTATAACTCAGTATATATCCCTTAAGTAAGGATGAAATAAAAGTATTTAATCATGGATTGGCATCTGTGTAGGAAAGAAATAAACATTAAAAGACATTTGGGGAAAAGAAGAATACTTGGCATAGTGATTATTTTATTCCTTCATAAATTATTATTTTAGCCTCTCTTGCCTAAGAAGAAAGTTTTGAGGGTTTTTTTTTAAAGGGGGGCTCGAGGTGGGGCGGTTGTTATTGCTGCTGTTAATAATGTGAAGTTTATCTTCAGGAAACTAATAAGCGGACCAGCCCTTCCAGAAATTGGGGTACATTAATTCTCTGCCTGGATACTTGACAGGTATTTATCTCGCTGGTTTAAAAAAATAAATTTGAAGAAAATGGAAGGTACTGTTGTTAACAAATAGGGAAATAATGCTTTGGTGTCTGTGGTGGTTTTAAAATCTATCCACAGATGATTCTTTGATACTCTTTCCTCCAAGAGGTGGAGCTTCATTCCCCTCCCTGTGAGTCTAGGCTGAATTCAGTGATTCGCTTCCAACAAATAGAATATGGAAGTGATGGTGTGTCCCTTCTGAGGAGGTAGTAAGAGGCCTGCTTCCTCCTCACCTGTGTCTGAGATCACAACCTCGGGGAGAGCCAGTGCCATTCGTGGAGGGCATCAAGCAGCGCTCAGGAGAGGATGGCACAGACCTACCAGCGAGGGAGCCAACCCGGGGGAGATCCTCCAACCCCATTGTGACTTTCAGGTGACACCTTGACGGCAGTCTCATGACACCCTGAGCCAGAGCCACCCAGCTAAGCCACTCCACGTTCCTGACCCACAGAAACTGAGATAATAAACGTCTGTTGTTTAAGCCACTGTGTTTGGAGTAATTTGTTAACACAGCCTTAGATAACTAATATGCTCACTTTGGGAAAAGTTAGGTGCCCAGGCTATGCCAAGTTGTTCCTTGAGGTACAGAACATATTCTGCTTACTTGAAATTGTATAAAGTCAGCATAAACTACCATATTACCTTTGTTCTCGGGGAAAACTGGGCCCGAGATACGCTTACCTTGAGGTTTGAGTCCATGGTATCTCGAAGTAGAACTAACCTCCCAAGGTACATTTAGTAGGCTTCAAATTTCATTTCCTAGGAATACATATTAGGATCGATTTTCTAGAAACCTGGTGGGGCGAGTCCATAATGAAACCAGGGAACGTGAGAAGGAAGTCTCTGACCTTGAGGGGTCAGTGACGTAACAGCGGCTGTGGTTTTCTCAGTCAGTCCCTCCTGCCTCAGCTGTTGAGTTGCTGACAGCTTGTTATCAGGATGGACTGTTGAGGCTGCGTGCTTGTTACAGGCTCTCAGGTGAGCACAATGCTGTGGAAATGGTTAAGGGTTTTTAAAAGCCAGAGCCGATCCTGTCTTGGTCCTGCTAGCCATTGCCAAAACCAGGCAAAGATAAACTGCCTGCACTTTCAAGTCCGGGTGTAATCCGGCCGGTTTCCAGACTCCTTGTACAAGAGTCTCGTGCGTGTGCTCAGGACATCCAGTGCTAGTTGTGTCAGAGCCAGCCCTGCAGAAGAGTCAGGAGCAGCTCCAGGTCACAGTGTTAGGAGTCTGGGCTGAGACTGGGAGTAGGAGATGGTGGGGAGGAGAAGTCCAAAGGAGGACTTGCCAGCCCTTGCCCAAGAACCCAGAAGTAGAGGGAAGGGCAGGGACTGGGAGTCGGGGGTGTGTGTGTCTGGTTCAGTCCTGGCCCTACTGGTTCCTGACACGTGGGCCAGCACCATCTCTCTGACCTCAGGATTGTCATCTGTAAAATTGCAGGTTTGGTACTCAATCTCAAAAGAGGCCAGAGGCCTGCCTTCCAAAAATTCCTGAGGCGCTTTTTCAAACGAAATGTTTTTCCACCCTCCTCCCATTGGTTGAGAGTCAAGGCCATCTGGAGCCCCTGTCACTGAGGGGAGCGTGAGACATCCCTCCTCCACGTTATGGTGGGAAATGGCTGTGAGCCATCGAGCAGGATGATTTCAGAAGCATTCAGCTCAACCCAAGGATCTGGGTCCCAAGACAGAAGTAGCCAGGATTGCCCTCCCATCCTTGCAGTTTCTCAGTCTCCATGTTGACATTTGGGGACTTCTTTTCCCTTCAGTGTTAACTTTAGATTTCATCTGAAGCCAGCTAAGCTTCTCAACAAAAGCAGCTTCACTTACCCTGTACCAAGGTGCCGCGGGTTGGCAAAGCCCTCCTTTTAAAACAATGTATTATGCTCCTGCCAGGCAGTGTGCTGAGCCTTTGCTAAGCATTCTCCATTCTCATTTCATCAGCACAGCTCCCTGTCGAGTAGATACTAGTTCTACTGTCTCCATCTTTCAGATGAAGAAACAAGTTCACAGAGGTTGTGACTTCTCTGAGGTCACATACATGGCAGAGCCAATATGTGACTTCAGTCTTGTATGGGACAAAGCACTTAATTTTATCACGCTGACTTCTTTTGGAGGCCAGAGCCTTCTGTGTGAGAGACCACTCTTTTCTCCATGTCTCCACTCCCCCCATTAACATACATCCCAACCAGCATATTGGAACCAGGCAGGTGACCCCATCCTCTAACACATGCTCAGCCCTGTGCTGGGATCTGTCCCTGTGGAGCTGCCTGCCCTTCAGACTCTTCCAGGTCTCTTTCCACTCTCAGCTCAGTCAGTTATCCAGCTCAGCTTAATCTTGCCTTCTTGTCCCAGGCCATCCTGAACTTTTGTGAGTTCCGTCTCCGTTAGCACTTTATACGATGCTTTCTGTCCACAAGTTCTGCCTTTCAGCTAAGTGTTCTACCCCTGGAGCATGCCACTGCTATAACCAGGGTTCTGTCAGCCGCAGAGTTGGCCCAGACAGACTCGCTGCCAGGCAGACAACGGGGATCCCCGTGAGCACATCAAGCAGCGGGACGCTGGAAAGGCAGGCAGTGGGCACCGGACACATTCAGCTTCAAATTCCAGGGGCCAGCCGCTTGGTCGGGATTCCAGGCTAAGCTCTTATCCCAGTGGAATCTGGGTATCATGCACAGCAGGTGGACATGGATAGCAGGGGGCAGGTGGACTGGAAACGGGGAAGGAAACAGAGAAGGGCTTCTTCCTGGAGAATAAGATTAGAACCGTGATGTGAGGTCACATCAAGGCCTACATCAGAGATGACTGGGCCTCATATTGTGGGATGATAGGTCTCCAGTCCAGGCAAGATGTCCAGCTGTCATTAGATACCAGGGTCGCCAGGTAGCGTGATCAGCATGACTTCTGAAATCAGACCTGCCTGTTGAATCCCCTTTCTACCACTAACCAGCTTACCTTGTGTAAGTCACTCAAATGCTGACATGCGCCATTCCTAGACTCATTAGTACATTGCCCAGCAGAGCGTAAATGCCCTTTCCAAAGGCTTGGAAAGCCAAGCTCATAAGATGACTTACATGTCTGGTGCAGTAGCCCTCAGATTACAGAGTGCTGTTAATAGGTGCTACAAAAGAAGCTAGCGGTTAGAGCAGGGGGAGAGGAAGAGTTTCCGGAGGTAAATATGATTGGAAAAGCTGGGTCAAACAAAATTAAATGGTTATATCCTGTAAGACTTCATCCAGAATCTTTAATGTGCTCATGTTGTTGTGACTCTCCCAGAGGAGTCTATGTTTTATGGCATCTTCTAGACAGACTTAATGACCCAATAACCCTTTTATCAAGGAGCACCCTGAAAGACTTTGAACATGTTTTGGGAAACATTAGCCTAGCACAATGCCTGGCATTGTGAAGGCTTGTTAAATAATTTGAATAGTTTCAGGAAAACTTAACATTCAGTTATCTTGCAAAAGTTGTTTATGAACTTTCTCAAGGCAATCCAGTGCAGTGGTTAAAAGCACGGACTCTGGACCTGGTCCTCCTGGCTGTGTGGCCTTGGACAAGTTACTTGACCCCAGCTTCCTCTTCTGGAAAAGGGGGAAGATGATACAGTATCCTCCTGGGAAGGTAGTTGTAAAGCTCTAATGAGTTAATAATACATTTGGTTAGAACAGTGCCTGGCACATTATAAGCATAATATGTTAGCTATTATTTTCCTAGACAGAATGAATTTTAGAGAAGCTTTCAAGAACAAATTATTGACTGCTGTTGTGATGCTAGCTTACCATTTGTCCTACATAAAATCCCTCTTGCTCACACAAGAAGATTGATTAATAAACAGATGCCACTTAAAGTCACTATCCCATTTTAAAAAAGAGTAAGTCATAGGACCTCAGACAGCTGTTTTGCCTCTATGGCAAAATCCAAATCTCAAATATAAGAGATTTGCTCTAATATTCTATTAGGTGAAGATCGAATATTCTTTTTTTCCAGAGGCAGTTTATCTTTACCTAGAAATTATTTTCCGATTAATAAAACACAAATTAGGATAACTCATTTCACACAAGCACACACCACAAAAAATGTTTCCATATCAAAACACAGGTACCAATGCTGGATGAAATTAATTAGGTGGCAGGAAAAAAAAGAACAAAAGCTAAGAAGTGAAATAATCTCACAGCCTAAAAAGTAATTCTATTCTTGCCACACCTGGGAAGATTTTAAGGTGTTTTTCTGTTATAGATCTTAATGTTACACCTGAGAGGCTGGATTGGAATTATAAAACTTTTGAGGTGTAAGACATCAGAGAAAGCTTTCTTATTTTGCAGTTGAGGAATCTGAGTCCCACGGAGAGGCTGATATGCCTGAGGTCATTAGCTGGTTCTGGAGGACAGGCCTGGCACATAGATGTTCCAGAGTCTTGTCCAGTGCCCTGCGGCAGGCCTGATGTCATTCATGCAACCCCAGCAGAGCTAAGGCCCAGCCACTGCACCCACCCTGCAGGAGGTACATTTGTGAACATCCCTGGCACAGCTCTCCATCCAAGGGTCTTCGGTACTGAGTCTTTTGCAAAACCCAGAGTCACCCCGCTACACCGAATTTGTTTAGAGCACATTTCAGTGTTGCGGGTTACAGTAGACCTCGACCTGGGCTCTGTTGCCTGGCTCCCACCCCCAGAAATTCTGGTTTAATTTGGCATCGGGAGTTTTAAAAGGTATAGAGCCTGCTCCAGAGCATCAGTTTTCCTGAGGAGAGAAAACTGTATGAATCACAGATAAACTCCATTTTAACCTCCCTTGCGTTGTAGTCGGGAACTCTGAAGGACCAGCTGCTGTGCTAGTTATAAAAACATGAGTCATTGTGCACTTCGTGACGAGCTTGTGTTGAGAAGAGGGTGCGTTGGACCAGGTTGGGTGTGAGGAAGGTGGGTGTGGGCAAGTTGGTCATCCAGTGCTAATTGAGCACCTACTATATCTGAGGCCCTGGATACCTAGAGATGAGAAGGCCTAGCCACCGCCCTCACAGGGCTCGCAGCTGGGCTGGCTGGAGACCACGGGGAAGCTGACACGGTGTATTTTCTTGCAACCAAAAGTACTCTGATTGAGACACTTATGTGAAGGCGCTGTGCAAAATAGTGCACGGTCACCGCAAAGCCACCCAGGTGCGGGCAGGTGCACAGTCCATGCACCGCGGTGGTGGGAGCTGCTACAGCGGAGGCTCTGGAGCAGAGGCCCAGAAACAGACGTTTGAATGATTCAAACACCCTAAACCAACCACTTGCGCTTTCAAAGCCTGTGGCTCACATTTACTTGGAACAACGAGCTGAAACAGGAAATTGATGAGCTCATGCTGCCCTTGCTCCTGTATTTCAGGCAGTGTTCTACTCTACACAGCAAGCCGCAGAGTCTCTCTTTCCACCCCGCCTGCAGCTATTTTCACAAGCTTTACCTCCTAGGAGCTCATCTTTCACCCAGTCTTGGAACCGGGGCTCACCTTCCACGCTCCCCTCTGTGCACTTATCCCGTCTCTGATGTGCTCACATTCCAGACACATGAGAGCGATAACTGCACAGCCCTCCTGTCCGTTAGGCCCTGACCTGAGGTTTGGATGCCTGCTCCTTCCTTTCACATTTGTGAATGGGGCTTTTATCATTCCTTTGGGACTGGAACTCTCTAGTAAGTTAGGGATTGTGTCAGGAAATTGTAAACACTCGGACCTCAGACAAGCCTGGATAGTCAACGGCCAGGTAAATGACTGTGGCTAGTATGTGTGTGTACAATGTTTACAAAGCACTTGTGCAGTCAGGCTAATTGAAATTGCAAAAATCTCCAGTCAGGTAGGAATTAATCCTATGTTATGGAGGAAAAACAGGTTTGGATAAATTATGCCCAAAGTCATAGAGCTACTAAGGGACAGAGCTGGACCTCAAACCCAGGCTTGGTTCCAAATCCATTTCCCTCTCCTTTCTGATCATGGTTGACATTTTTTCTTTTTTTTTGGCTGTGCTGAGAGGCTTATGGGATTTTAGTTCCCCGACCAGGGATGGAACCCAGGCCCTCAGCAGTGAGAGCGCAGAGTCCTAACCACTGGACTGCCAGGGAATTTCCATGATTGACATTATTAATTAACTCTTCTCCTGTCCCTAGTTTGGGTTTTCAAGTAGGCAAGCACAATCTTTTCCTACATAAACACCCAGCATTTTGGCTGGAGAACTAACTGCAGGGCACTGAAACCACATTGAGTGTTATCCACTCAGCTGTCTGCCTATTCCAACCAACTTGCCATGAGCTTCTAGAGATATTACAAGTTACCATTTATGGAGTTTATTCCAGATGCCGGACCCTGTGGTAATTCCTTTACATACGTTATCCCATTCATTCTCATACCAGCTCTCTAAGATCTTGAAGATCTTCCCACTTTGCAAATCAGGAAACTGAGGCTCAGTGAGGGTGACAGCCAAGACTGGCCTTTCACATAAGTCATGGGCCTCCTGCACTCTTCTCTCCCTGCACTGTCCCCAGCACTGGGCCGCAGCCCTGCTTCGCCTGTCAGAGGAGACAAAGAACCGGGCCCTTTAGCCTCTGTCCTAGGAGGCTGGTAACTTCTCCCTTTATGGATACTCCAAAGGGGATTCCACAGGGGTCCAGTGAGGAATGGAAGAGAGGGGTGCAAGCTGGAGAGACCCCAAATGGTGCCGTTCACTGCACAGCGGCTAAGGGAGCTTTGATAGAAGGCCCCCAGCTGAGAAGGCTGAGTCAGTCCCCCTGGCACAGCAATGCCATGAGGAATTTTGGCTCATTGGAGATAGAATGTGGTTCACCAGATCATTCCCATAAGACAAAGCATCTGTTTGTAATTTTTGCCTTTATCACATTCTGAGGGTTCTGGGTTCTTGCCCTCCCAAAACTCCCCTTCTCCCGACTTCAGTATGTCTATAGGAGCCAAGAAACCCATTTGTCCTCTCAAAAGGGGACAGGCTGTCACAACCACATGAAAATGGGTTGTCTTTATCCCTAACTCAGGACTAGGTCCCCAGGATGAGAAGTTTGTAAGGAGATCTTAGGTGATCAGTCTCCAGCAATCCCTTCTTCCCCAAGTGGTCACCTCAACTAAGCAGGAGATCTGAAATGGTTTCTCAGAGGATGGGTCCCAACCTTTGTCCATTTTCCATCACAGGCCTATATGGGAAATCAGCAGCAGACTCCTGAGTCTGCCGGGGAAATTTTTTATTTAGTGAAGATGACTTGAAGTGAACTGGTTCCCGTGAGCAGGTTTTTTCTGTGGTCCAGATCCTACAGGTAGCGATTTCTAAGCAAGAAGATCAGCACGGCAACAATTAGGCCAATCACAAATAAATCCCAGTGTGGTCCAAGGGTATTGTCCAATTTCATCCATTTCCATCTCATGGTAAACTGCTGGCAAGAGACATTCTGTCAAAAATAAATCCAAGCCTCCCACTTCATTCAGAACCATCATCTGCCTCCATCCCATCTCCCAAGAGTTGCTCACTGGAGTTTTCAGAGATTTTGGGACCTATTTGAGACAAACTTACATTAGAAAACAGGATATCTCGAAACAAATGCACAGTTTCCAGTTTCATGAGGGCAAAGAACACAGGTATGTGAGCGTCCGGACTTGTTTGAGCAGCCATATCATATAATCTCCTGGCCAAGCGAACGTCCTGGAAAGAGAAGAACAGCCCATACCCATTAGGTACAGATTCTTCGGGGGAAATTAAATGGAATCCATAGTTTGAAATACAGTAACTTATCTTTGGTAGGCTGAACGTTCTTCCCCCATGGCCCCCACAAGATGCTCATGCCCTAATCCTTGGAACCTGTTAATATGTTATGTTACAATAGCAAAGCGAATTTTGCAAATGTGATTAAGGTTACAGACCTTAAGATAGGAAGACTGTCCTGGATGACCTGGTGGACTCAGTGTAATCACATGAGCCCTTAAACACTGAGTTTTCTCAGACAGCAGAAGAGAAAGGCAGAGCGATGTGGCAGAGGAGAAGGCAGAGATTCTAGCCATGGGAAGGACTCAACTTGCCCTTGTAGAGGGGCCACACGGACAGGAGAAGGAATGTGGACAGCCAGCAAGGAAATAGGGCCCTCAGTCCCACAAGCACAAGAAACTGAATTTGGCCAACAACCTGAATAAGCTTGGAAGCAGGTTTTTCCCCAGAGCCCTCAGTAAGGAACACAGCCTTTATTTCAGCCTGTGAGACCCTACAGAGAGGACCCGGTCAAGCTCACCTAGATGTCTCACCTACAGAAACTGTGAGATAAATGTGTGTGGTTTTAAGGCACTGAATTTGTGGTCATTTGTTACAGCAGCCATAGAAAACCAACACAGACTCCTAAAAAGCTTTCTTGGATATCTCTGGAACAGACCTTAAGTATAATTCCAATTAAAGGGGCAGGAGAACAGACACTAACAGTACATCACCCCAAACAAATGGCAATACAGATAGTGACAAGCATTTAAAATCCCTGCTTTTCTCCCTAGTACTTATCATACCTGAAGTTATGGGATTTGTTTATTCATTGTCTGTCTCCAGGTCCCTGAAGACAAGGGCTTGCACTGCCTGTTCACCCCTGAATTCCCAGTGCTTAATGAAGTGCCAAGCACATGGCAAGTCTTTGATAATACTTATCAAATGAGTGAATAAATAAGGAATGAGTGAATAAACTATTTTGGTTCTCAGGCTGGAATTTGATTCCATAAATGACATACTATATTTTTAGGAACTTGTTTTTCCCCATTAAATTATGCCGTGGTAGATCAAAAATCTTTCATTTTCACCTACTTACGGCTTGTTTTTGTTTGCTTTATATTTGCTTTGTTTTCCCAAACCGAGTAATGAAAAGGCTAAGTAGAATTGCTTTTAAAGGTTGAAGCGCCCTAGGCCAGTGCCAGAATTATACTTTGCCTGGGTGCCTGTGGATTATTTTCAAAAGAAGGAGAAGAAGAGAGATTTTTCACAAATTGTGCGCATCCAGTATCTCTCTGTCTCTCCTCTCCATCTCCCAGACCCCCGTTACACAGGGTTCAAGAGTTGTGAATCCCTGAGGCCTCTGCTAAACCCATTTCTTGGGTGGTGTCCTCTCAGCTATGTTTTGCTTGTCATTTCTTAAATTTTTCCAAAGCTTCGTGGACTGGTAAATTTATTTGTTTGAGAAAGAGGAATAATGCTTGCTTAAAATAATTAAAATTCAGGAGACTGTTCCAAACAAATCTTCCTGGCAACAGAAAAAAATGGATGTTATAAAAACTCTAAATTGTGTCTCTAATTCCAACAAATTCAGAGGGTGTTCACTTGAAAGCACACTACAGATCACAACAGCGGTGTTACCTTCACATATGACAGGCATATTAACTTGGATGGGACATTCAAGGAGAGGCAACTTTTGTCAATATCTCATTCCCTCCTTCTTATTTGAGGCAGGCAAGAGTTATTAATTTATTTCTTGAGGCACAAACATCACAATTCAGTTGCTTAGCTTATAATAAAAAATAGCAGAGAAGTACCATTTAAAGTGGGATGAGCTGGCTCCCGGCCAAGGTGGCCTCACGATTCGCAATGGGGGTGGGGTGCGATAGGAAAGTCTTTCTTTAAAATTCGCAGAGAAAGAAAATCCTGAACTCGTCTGCCTAATTAGGGCAACCCATATAAAAGAAATTTTATTACTAGACTCTAGAAAAGACTTCTTGTTCTTTGATCCTATTTAGTAAAAAAAATCCAAACCATTCACACAAAGAAAATTTCCCATGATAAATTGTGCTTTGATGATGGCTAGGGTTCATTATTTAAGTCTATTGCACATCCAGTCCACTTACGTTTAACTTTTCTGTGGTACGTTTGAGTTTATTTTGCTTTAAATTCAGTGATTTAGGAGATTATATAAACCCATCTACAGACTTCTTAAGTGTTTCTAACTCTAATGTCAGGTGTGCCAAAGTACCGCCCTATGCTCACATGTTCAAAAGCTGCTTATAACTCAAAGATACAGAATTCTCCAGCAATAAAGTTTATGAAAATTGTTCAGTTACATGACTCAGGAGTTTTCCAGCCCCAAATCTTTGGGTGTCATCAAAAATGTCTTATACTGGGACAGAGGTAGTTTTTTGAATAATTCATTCTTGTTTTCTTATTATAAATATGTTAATTAGAGGAAAGTTTGAAAATACAGAGGTGAACAAATAAGGAAAAAACACCCACAATCTCACTGTACAGAGGTAACTACTGATATTTCATACACATCCTTCCAGCATTCCAGTGTTTTTGTATATATTCATATATACATACTTTTAATTTAGGTATTTTTCATTCTGTATGATACTTTGTCTTCTGTTTTCTTAAGTTAATGATATATTTCAAAAAATATACCATGTCTTAAGATATTCCTTTAGTCTATAATATTTTTATTTTTAATGGTTGTACAGTATTTCATAATAATGGCTAATACTTATTAAATATTTAATGTGTGACATTCACCACTGTCATTTATTTAAACCCTGTTACAATTCTGTAGGGCAGATGATATTATTAACTTCATTTTAAAGATGAAGAAACTGAGGAGCTGAGAGGTTAAGTCACTTATCTAAATTCATATGACTTGTAAGTGGCAGAGCTGAGATTCAAATCCAGAGAGTCTGCTTCTAGCCTGCTCACTTAGTCAGTAGGCCATAAAATACATAATGGAGTAGTATACCACCACACAATAGTTTATATAACATGTTTTCTATTTTGGAAATAGAAAATTTTGTTTGTAGAGTTTTTTTCTAATAAATAAAGGTATACACACACAAATTTTTTTGCACATTTCTGATTATTTCATAAGATAATAGACACGTATTTCAAGAAAAGTTACGACCATTTCTAAGAGATGTATATTTTGTTCTGTCATATTTCCGAGGGAGCCATTTTAATGTCAAACTTTAGTTTCGCCTTTCCAGAAAATAATTCTATTCTGGCGTTTAAAGCTTCAGATCTAACACTCCATAGGAGGTCAGACAAGACAAATGAAAAAAATAAAAATGCTTCGTGCCATAATTACTTTTATTTTTGACAGATCTATTTACAGTTTATTCAGTAGATGTGGTTTTGTTTTCCCGGCAGGATCCAAAAAATGTGTTAGGTCTAACTATGTATATTGAAACTCATTTCCAAGGAGAATTTCCTCTCACCTTTTTTCTTAATTTAGATAGATTTTCTAGTCAGTATCTTAAAACATACCTGCTTTCTTCCATTTTAAAAACAAAACAAAGAAAAAAATGAAAAAATAAAGAGAATCTGTGGGTCTTATACTCTTATGTTACAAAAACATTTTAGAACAGAATCTGGCAGTACTGATTCCTCTGCCTGAATGGTTTCCTCTTTAACAAGTTTATAGTATTTCACTTGTGTGTGCATGCATGCACGCCATTTTGGGCTTTCACTTTAGCTATGGACGTGTCTCTTCCACAGTAGACTATGAACGCTTTGAAGGGTGTGTTGTTCTCGTGTCGTTCTTGACACAATGCTCTTGACACAAAACAAGGACTTGATAAATATTTGAGTAAATAAATGAATGAAGAAAAGCAAGGCACGTTACCATGGTAGTTTAGAAGCAGATGTCTTTTAAATCTAGGGTTTCATTGAAGGGTTCATAGAGGTGATGATATTGGACCTATTCTTTGAAAAATGGATTGGTCTTCAATGGGCAAAAATGTGGGAGAAAATCATTCCAGCAAATGGGGCGATGTGACCTAAGGTCAGGAGGGTGAAGTTCAAGGTCTTGCGGGGAAAGGAAAAGCAGCCTAGAAGATATATAGGGAAATAGAGGCATATCAAGCTATTATTATCAAGGTGGATTAGGTCAGGGAGGGTTTGAACACCAGGGTAAGAAGTCTGGACTTCATTAAACGATAGAAAGTGAGTAAGATTCTTTGTGTTTGTTGGCTTGTATTTGTGTGCATGTGTGTGTGCATCTTTTGGGAGGAGTGTGGTGGAGGGGTAGCAGTTCTAGAGTTATACTTTATCAAGAATAACCCAGTGGGGCTTTGTTAGCTGTGTTATGTATTAACTAAAGTAATGCTAACATCTGCAACCAATAAACCCCCAAATTTCAATGGTTTAACACATTCAACAGTCGAGTGTGGATGTTTCTGGTTGGTGGTAAATCTTTGGTGGACAGAGCTTTCCCTGGCCACACAGTTCAAGAAAGAACACTAGAATGGGAGAACTCTGAGAATCCTTTACAACAAGTAGAAATTCTGGCCTGAACCGGGATAAGGACAGAAGGAATGGGCAGGAGAGGATGGGCAACAGGTATTTTTCATGGTTATTAAATTTTTGAAGGACTTCTGAATCAAGTATAAATTGAGAAGGAGTTTCATAACAAATTGTGAGCTGAGTGCTTATATTTCTAAATTAGTTCAGGTCATCTCTCAGTTTCTCCCTAGGTATTATTTTGTGTTCCCAAAACAATGGGGCAGTCAGTCCTGGTCCACAGTTAAGTCAAGTGAGTTTAACTCGAGGGCAGAAACTGGGGAATGAGATGTTTCTCAGTGAAGCTATTAGGATAATTGACCTACATCACCCTAGTCCCAAATCCTTTCCTAAAGACGAATGAGAAAAATAATGACCCATATTTTTACACTGATTTACCAAGAGTCGATTTATACCTTACTTCCTTTTTCCAGGGGGCTTACATTCAGAGTTTACCAAAACTTTTTTTGATTCTCAGAGAAATCCTGGTAATGATGTTAGACTCATCTTTCCCACTGGTTTGCATGAGGTTTAACTAATATAGAGGATTGTGAAGAGCCTTGCTGAAGACGTACATAATTACTCAATGTCTTGGGTGCTGTGAAAGCCTGTTCTCCTAACTGCTTTGCTTTCATTAACCATAAATGGAACAAGCTTTGGACTTTTAATTATCAGCATATTCATTTTAAGAATTAGAAGAGGTGATATCTCCTCATTAGTTTGACTACCAGATAGCAAGATTAATAAACTTGGCCCCTGGGTACTTGGTAATTATTTTACTAATTGCTAAACAAAAGAAATTAATAAAGACAAAGAGCAACGGCCCCTCATTAACTAAATCTAAAATTCCCGTGTCCAGGTCTGAGGTTAAGCACAGCCTCTTTTTTTTTTTTCTATATGTAGAGACTTTCTGTAGGAAAAAATGTATCTGTGACAGAGAGAGACTGATCAAAATGAACTACCCACGATTTAACAAGAACCCTGACCGAAAAGAACAGGAATGTGGCTAGAGAGAAACTTCAAAGTTTTTCTAGATGTATGAAATATATGTCTCGACAACTGCTTTTTGACATTGTGAAGAAAGTGCCTAGGAGACAGCCAGCGGTGACTCCAAGGAGGAAAACAACACTCGACACAGCGGGCTGCGTAGTCGGCCCTGTGTCCTGACAGGACAGCTCTCCCCGCCCCAGGGAGTCACTGCTAAATGGCCTCACTGTGATGACAATGGGGCTGTTAAGTCCTTCTCGATTCATATGGGGGCAAGAGAGCTAATCTGAATTTAACCCATGGGGTGGGGTCACTTTTATCCTATACAGACAATGCTCCTCTCAGCAATATTTTTATGTTTTACATGGGGAATGATGAACAAAAGCTTTAATCCTCTTGAAGCCTTACTTAGCAATCGCTCACATTCTCCTCTGATCTAAAAAAGTCATTCCACACACTGTTTCACTACAAAGCCCTTTCACAAAGGCTTATTCGTTTTATCCTCAAAGCCTGGTGCAGGGCTTGTTATCACTGTTCCGTTTTACAGATGTGGATGACAGTTGGAGGGGAAGAGAGTGTGGCTTAATAACATCCAAAGGATCATCCAATCTAGCTATTCGATCCAGTCCTGCCCGCCCCAATGTTATAAAACAGGAAGCTTGCACCTGCTAGGAATGGGGAAAACAGACTGCATTTGGATTTGACATTCTTTCTACTGCTTAGGGTTCTGGGGATGATGAAAAGTGATCAGTCAAAAGGCAGGCACAGGAGAGCACCCGAAGGCAGGGGTCTCTACCGTTGGATTGTTGGCACCTGAATGAGAAGCTCTTGCAGCCGTGTGCACATGAGCAGTTGTCAGCTAGGAAATTCCCTACCAATAATTCCCAGTTACTATCACAACTGGAAGGAAAAAGAAAGCATAGAAAATTCAGTAGTGCCGGGCCCACTCTTTCCACCAGCAATGTGGGGTCAGCCAGATCTGGGTTCGAATGATGGCTCCACCACCAGTGAGCCCTGCAAACTCGGCCCTATGACTTAACCCGCACTGTGATTTCCTGATGCAAACAACGAGGACAATGATAGGATGCGTCTCATTGAGTGGTTATATGACTTAAATGACATGGTATACATAATACACCAACACCTGGCTATCGTAATCATCTTTCTCACCCTGTCAGACCCTAATGCCATCTTCTGCCTTAATTACACTGACTGTCTGAAGGAACTACCCACTATCACCTTGTAGTGTTAGCCCTCTTAATGAATACACCTCATCTCCTGAAGTTAGGTGTAGTCTTTGAAGGATGGAGATCTATTTTCTTGGGCCTCTCTAGAGCACTCGGCACTGTGTCATGTACACAGTGGGTGTTTCAAAAGACATTTCTGGATTAATGCCACCTCTGTATCCAGCTCTGATCTCATTCTCACTTTCTCCTTATTACTGAGAGCTTGTGAGTCAATGGAAATTTTAATGGAAAAAGGCCTGTGGGTGGAAGGCAGTGGGGGCAGGGCCTACTAGTGTTGCTGGAAAAAGCGTGAATTTACTATGACTCAAATTGGCCAAGACTAGATTTATTCTCCTCGTTAGTTCCATCCTTGGGCGTCATGGAGAAAATAAATTCTACCTCATAGGGTTATATCAGGGTACATAATATGTGTTGGCATGTGGGAGGGACTCAGCAAGTATTAAGTCTTTCTCTCTCATCATCTCTCTCATGATGACATCAATGAAATGTAAAACATTATAAATTTTCCTTCCCGTACAGCTGCCGTTACTAGGTTGGATTATTACCAGCACAATTACCTTTGCAATACCTAAACCATGTTCATACATATAGGCCAGGTTGAACATGGCTTGTGCGCTGTGGTATTTGTTGGCTGCGATGCTGTAATGCGTGGCTGCTGTTTGATAGTCTTTCTTAGTCCCGTAGCCATAGTAATGGTAATCTCCAATTTTCACTCTAGCGAATGCATAGCCTGATAGAAATATTAGAAAGAGAAGGAGAATAATAACTCAAATGATTCATGTGTAGTTCCTAGTAAATCATTAGTATCAGCCTAATGATAATCTATATAAAAAAAGAAGAAAACACTCAGAATCCCAGAATCAGAATTAGATATGATTTATGGATATAACACACAATGCTAGCTGTCTTTATTGTAGGATAACTCCCACAGTATAGTGCAAATGTTCTTAAAGATAAAAAATTATCAATTTTACCTTTTAGATTCATTTTTTAAAGGTAGGTCAATTCTTGGGAAACTGGATCCCACCCTTCCTTTTCTTAGCCTTCACTCCTGAAGCTCTGCTCTCCTGCATCACCAGTTTCTGCCCCTGTTCTAGTCCCATGAGTCATCCAAACACACTTTGGTATCTTCTATGAACAAAACCAAACCTTTATCCCATGGCATCTCCTTGTAACTACTCCCCATTTCTCTGTTCACTTCACGCTCAGCCTTTTCAAAAGTGTGTTCTACACTCACTGTCTCCAAAGCTTCACCTCCCACATACTCTTCAACCCACCCCACTCTGGCTTCTTCTCCCTCCTCCAAGAAACTGCTATTTTTAAGGTGGTCGATAACCTCCTCGCAGCCAGTTCCCCTGGTCACTTCCTGTCCTCATCTCACTGGACCACTAAGCAGCACTGGAATCACTGGCGCTATCTGCCCAAGCCATTTCTTCTCTTGACTTCCCTCCTGCCTCATAGGCCTGTCCTTTTCAAACTCTCGCCTGACTCCTCCTCTATCCAGCTTCTAAATGTTGGAATATCAAGGGCTCGTTACTGACTCCTTTTTCCCCAGCTCCTCTCCCTTCTTTTCTCTCCTCTCCTCCCTTCCCCTCCTCTCTCCTCCACTCTGCTCTATCTCAACTCTCTTTCCAGGTGATCTCATCTAGTTCCATGGCTCTATGTTTCCTATTTCTGAACTTGTATCTATATTCCATCTCTCTCTAAGCCCCAGATTCTTACAACTGCCTTCTTGATTTCTCTGCCTGGATCTCAGACTTAAAACATCCACTAGAGATTCTTAACTCCCTGCTACCCATTCCCCCAAACAAAGTCACCAGTTCCTTTCCTCTATTGGTGCCAGCATCACCATTTTTCAAGCCATAAATCTAGGGGAATTATTCACAGTTCTTTCCCCTCACTTTCATTATCAAATCCATCAGCAAATCCTGTTGTTTCTACCTCTAAAACACATCTGTTTCTCCCCAGCTCCTCCACCATCTAGTCTAAGCCTGGAATACTACAGCAGCCTCCAAAATGTGCTTTTAGCTACACTTTTCGATCTGTTCTCCACACAGCAGCCAAGATGATCTTTTTCAAATGTAAAATCAAATCACGTTATTCCCTGTGTTAAAACCCCCAAGTGCTTCACTTTGCACTTGGAATAACATCCAGTTTCCTTACCTGACCTACAAGTTGTGCCTTATCTGTCTTCTGCCTCCCTAGCTGGGCTTACCACACGTCACTTTCTCGGGATGCTCTGGCCTTCTTAATATTCCTTCAGCACACAGAGCTCATTCTTGCCTCGGGATCCCTGCAGTAAGATTCTTCAAGCCCCTCTGCCTGGCATGTTTGCAGTTCCTCTGACTCATCATTCTGGTCTCACTGCAAACGTCGCTTCCCTTCTAGAGCCTTCTCTGACTACCTTGTCAGACTACATCTCAGTAGTTATCCATCCCATCTCCATGTTTTATTTCCTCACAGCACATATCACTCTTATCTTATTTACTAGTTTATTTTCTCTCTCTCTTTCATGAGAGAGAATTTTGAAGCTCTTGATCACTGATATAGTACCAGGATGGGAATGGTACTTGAATATTTATAGAATGAATGGATAGACAGGTAGGAAACTTTTTAGAAAATGCTTTCCCCAGATGATAAGTATTTTACAATGTTAGTTTCCAACAAAAATGAAAATATTCAGGAGTAGAAAAAAATTCACGTGACTTTTTAAGATATGAGACTTCAGTCTTTTGAAGGCCACTTAGGGATGACCTCTAGGGTCTCTTTGGGGCCCATGTTTCCACTCACTAGGGCTATGTTGATTGAAAAGATGAGGGAATGCTCATGTAGGACATCCACTTCAGCTGTGGCCAACCCCGTTGGCACAGTCCATGCTTTCTTGGAAAAGGGGAAAGTACCCTGTGTGGTATGGTCTGATGTGTATCATTAAGGGTTATAGGACTCCTTCCAAGTTTTTCTTCCCATTTGGCCTAATGCAAAGCCTAAAATTTTTTGGAATTGATTCCTTTGGGTTCTGAAGTTCTTTTAATCTTCTGGAACCCTATACTAAAATGTAATACCATGAGCCATCTTTAGTTTTCTTGGAGTAGAAGTAACGTCGTAAACTTCTTAAGCTGCCAAAGATATTAGTTGTCAGGGTTTGCTTCTCAGGTGCTTCAAAATGTACAGGTAGCTCGGGGCAAGACCTCATAGAAATGATGCCCAGGAGAGGGGCTCAGAGGGGCCTGAAGAGGCAAGAGACCCCTCGAGCTCTAAAGAGAAACCCACTCCATCTCTAATTTTGCCCAAAGCTATCTTCCTTTCTTGACCCCAAGATTCCTTCTGCACCATAGCCACAAAAGAACAGGACTCTGCATTTTCAAGCTTTGCAAGCAGTAAGCAGGACCCCTGAGGTCTCTAAGAATGAAAGGTTGTGAACCAGCAGATTCTACAGAGGATTCAGCTCCACCCTAATTAGGGGACTGATGGCGGGGTCTCTAATTTTGCCCAAAGCTATCTTCCTTTCTTGACCCCAAGATTCCTTCTGCACCATAGCCACAAAAGAACAGGACTCTGCATTTTCAAGCTTTGCAAGCAGTAAGCAGGACCCCTGAGGTCTCTAAGAATGAAAGGTTGTGAACCAGCAGATTCTACAGAGGATTCAGCTCCACCCTAATTAGGGGACTGACGGCGGGGGGGGGGCATGTGGCAATCCTGACAGGCTCCCAGGGGGTCACTAGACAGTGGGAGGGATTTCCCCTCCAATTTCACAGCCACAGGCTGAGTCCTTACGGTTCAGCACCCTCCTCACACTCCTGGAAGAAACATCGCCAATGACTGATTGGAAACCTAACTTCCATTACTAGATTTCCTAAGCTCAAGACAGCCATTCAGCAACCACATCTTTGGGGACAATCATGCCTGACCTCTCTGGTGACACACAATTATTTTTAGTGGTCTGACATTTTTATATTGGTGAGTTCTGTTTAATATTAATGTCCTCCCATTTTCAATGTCTCTTTTCCTCAGTGCAATTTCCACAGCTTTTCCTGGCTTGGAATGTATTTGTTACAATTCAGATGATTTGCCATAGCTGAGGGGTTGCTGGTGTTGTTTCCTTACTCCAAACATTTTAGAAAACAGAGACTTTTCCTTTTTAAGGGAATTTCTCACTAAAATCACACAGATGGCTTGCTGCTGCAGTACCAGCTCGGCTGGACCTGAGAAGGCACCACTGTGACTTTTTCTTCTGCCTCATATTAGCATCAGCTGAGAATTGTTTTTATCCCAT
Source organism: Physeter macrocephalus (assembly GCF_002837175.3). Lineage (NCBI taxonomy): Eukaryota > Metazoa > Chordata > Mammalia > Artiodactyla > Physeteridae > Physeter > Physeter macrocephalus. The sequence goes on from NC_041227.1 coordinate 38,218,287, forward strand.
TCAATTCTTATAGAAAAGGATGATTCGGCCTTAGCCTGAGACGATTTTAAGAAACTTAATTGGAAGTAAAATTGCTCTCTTACCATAAGAGAGCACCTCACATATCCAAATGCCAATAGTGACAGCTTTGCAGAATCTCTGTGCTATTAGTAATATAATTTTAGGGAAAGAATGGAATGAGACATAGTGATGCAAATGCCACCTGCCACTGCTTTCCCACCAGCGCTCCCTACGGCGGTGGGGAGGATCTTGCTAATTAATTCTTCTTTTTTTTCCCTGATGCTACCATGCTAATGGTTATAATAAAGATCTGAAGCTTGTGGTAATCCTCAATGTGATAGTCTAAAAGAAAAATCAAACAAGTCTTAGAGCCATAAGTAATTTAACCTATACAAACTCACTGAAACATAGGTCATATCTCTGATAAGTTCAGAAAAACTCAGCAAATGAGTGACTGAAGCCAGACCAAGAAAACTGATTTCTTGAGTAAAACTGCCATGTTTCCTGGTGCCATGGAGACAGAGCCATAGAAAAATTCCTATGGTTTGCTAAACTGGAGACCTTGAGAATAACAAAAGAAGTTCCTGGAAATGACCTCTAACCAAAGACTGACCCTAACATCAGTTGGAAATACCACCTGCTAGATATTCTGCACCTTTCTGCCTATGTGCCCAAGAACTCAGCTGGAGCAAATCAGATGAATAATAGTGGACAGGGGCCAAGTAGTGCTCATTTTTATCTAAGTTCTGTACCTTGAATGGCAGCTCGATTCCATAGGAGAAGTGCCATTGGATACATCTTCTCTTTTTCAAGGATTTTAGCTTTTTCTAAAAAAAAAAAGGAGACATTCCATTAGGAAGGCTTAAAATACCCCTACAGTAAAGTCATATATGCATATGTATGATTGGGGAATTGCAGAGAATTTTAACTTATCTTACTAGATTCCAAAATGAATGCTGAATTGCTTTGAGCTACTTCATAACCCATTTCTGCAAGCAGTGCATATTGAACAAGAGAAGAATCTATATCACCATTCTTATAGGCAAAGTATGCTGTCAGGAATTTCTCAGCCCAGTGGCCTAGTTCACAGACACCTTTATAAAGCTGTATATACAAAGAGAAATCAAGCAGACTAGTTAGCCAATACACTTCATTCCAGGTAAACGATAAATAACCTCAGTCTTCAGTTCCTGCTGGCTGGTCAGGCAAGGATTTTAGGTCTAAAGCATGGCTTTTGAAAATTATTTAGGGTGAGGTGTTAATACCTTTCATAGGCACGAAGATTACAGGTGTGTATTTTTTTTGTCTTGAGCTTACACTTCCTGAGTCTTGTTTTAAATATGTGTAAATGAACTTTTCTGACTTGGGGGCTATTTGGCAGGATAACAGAATGTATCGACTTCTGTTTTTTAATAAAAGGGATTTTCTGGACGCTGCTCCCCTGCGAGGGTGAGTTATAAGGCTGCAGCTGATGTGGAGAAGAGAGAATGAAGGGAAGACAGTGCCTGAGGGTGTAGGTGACATAACCGTGAGGGAGGTGTGCAGAGCTCTGTGGGGACAACCGGCAACTAATTGAATAGCCCTTATGTAACCAAAAGAGGTTAACCATACATAATTCATTAGGAATTGGCAAAGGAGCAAATCTAAAGATAGATTATTAGCTGGCAGGTTTTGAAATGAATTTCAGAGGGGCCAGATTGCAACATGAGGGTATTTATATTGGTGCAGGGGAAGTGTTTAATAAATCAATGAAGGACATTAAGGTCCTAAAAGTATTCTTTTGAAAACTGCATCACTATCCCAGGTTGAAAGAATTCACTTTCTCAGTTGTCATCCAAATCATCAGAGAAACCTAAGGACCTGGCTTTCTGGGAAGAAGTGGGCTACATTTTCTAGGCTAAATCAAGCCTTTCATGTCCCAAGTCACAACTCCTAATCCTACTAGAAGTGCCAAATTGCCCTGGAGATTTGATTGAAAGCTGAAACAGAGCTCCATAACTGAATTCTGAGGCGAGCTCTGAACTTGATGAAAAGCCAGATGCAAGACAGGAGGGATCATTTCTTTCTGCCTTTCCCAGTCTGAGTTACATCACTGCTTTTCCTCCCTGGCAAATGTCAGTGTTCACATTGTCAGCTGGAAGAAACAAGATAATATCTATAAAATCAAAGACACCAATAATCTAAGGACAGTATCACCTCCTCTCTGTGATAAATGAAAAGTGCTTTAGAAATAGCCCGTGATTTACCTCCACAGCGGTTCTGCATGATCTTAACACTCCTGTTCCTGTGGCGTACATCTTGGCCAGGTAATAAATGGCGAGGGGCTGCCCACTCTGAGATGCCAAGTAAAAATATTTGAAGGCAAGCTTATAATCCTTCCATACTCCAGAGCCAGCTGAAAATTAAAATTATTTTGAGCCACCCCTTATTTACATTATTTTTTACATTATAACCTATGGATGTAATGCTCATAGTGATTCCTGCTATTTTAAATAGGATGAGAAAACCCAACCAAAAGTCAAGCTACTTTAGATCCACTATTTGGGGGAAAAAAAGTTGAGTTAGATTATAAGTAAGAATATGGAAATGTATGTTCTCGACCCATTCAGAAAACTGAAGGAGATGGACTGTTTAGTCTCATGAAAACATCTCCTCAATATGGTATAACTGCAATTAATGAAAAGGAGACCAAGTGGTAGTCTCTGAGGACCAGAAGGCCCTCCATGATGTGTGTCACCATCCCTGTCATCCTTCCAGACCAGGAGACCAGTATAGCTCCTCCCAGCCATAATTATGGAGTTTGGAGCAGGTAAATCCCAGCTCCAGGAGGCCCAGCTCAGACTCAGCTCATTGCTTGGAGCAAGGAGAGGCATATGGAGCTAGGATGAAGAATCAGCTACTCCCAGCAGCTGGGATTCTTGTCCTGGCTCTCCCATTACTCCTTTTGTGACCTGGGCACCCATAGGCACTTCATTTGCAAAAGGAAGGGCTTTCACTAGGTGGTTCTGAAACTGCCTTCCAGCTCTAACATTTCTTAGCCTTTAGAAGCAGTGCCATGTTGCTGCTAAGAGCAAAGGCTCTGGAGGCAGGTCACTTGGGTTTGAGTCCCAGTTCCACCAAGTGTGTGATCTTGTGTAAGATGTTTGACCTTGATATGGCTCAGTTTGCTCATCTAGAAATGGTGGGCTACCCCCTAGATGTGTTGAGAGGACTAAATGAGTAAATACATGTAAAGACTTAAACATTAGCCATAACTATTACTCTTATTCTAGATGCTTGAGGAATCTGATAGACCCTGGGCCTGGGACTTGGAATAAACTAGAAGAACAAGGCTATCTTAGGCAACCTCCCAAGAACGTAGAGAACAGGCCCTCCACCTGGGCTACTGTGGAAAGTGCCAGCTGACCTCTTGGCCAGACCTGTCTTCTTTTTTTGTGTGTGGTACGCAGGCCTCTCACTGCTGTGGCCTCTCCCATTGCGGAGCACAGGCTCCGGATGCGCAGGCCCACCGGCCATGGCTCACGGGCCCAGCCGCTCTGCAGCATGTGGGATCTTCCCGGACCGGGGCATGAACCTGTGTCCCCTGCATCGGCAGGCGGACTCCCAACCACTGTGCCACCAGGGAAGCCCAGACCTGTCTTCTTGATGATGCAGTCTGCTGCTGCCCTTGTTCCACCTGACAGGAAGGACTCAGCAGGGTTACTCAGGTGTGCTCAGATCTCCTGACACGTGTCTTGACCACTCTCTCTCTCTCTCTCAGTCCCCACAAAGATTATTACAAACCTTCATGGCTTTCTGAGACCACCTACACCAACCACTCTACCTTCGCTCTCACAAGATGACTTTTTACCTCTGAGCTCATGGAGGGAACCCTCACATTATCTTTCCTCACTTGCCTCTCTCCCCAGATTTACAACTGCACCATCTATTCCACAGTCTCTCCAGTCTTTGAGGGTGAGAAATCCCTCCTCTTCATCAAAGCTAATGAGACCCCCACATACCGGGACCTGATCAGATACTTTCAGATTTGCCACTGGTCAGAGTAGATCAGAAATGCCACATAAATATTCCCAGAATCTCTTCATCAGTTATCTCATCTCCCCCATGACACATGAACCACCTCCACTGGCTGGCTCTCTTTTTTCTGCCAAAAATTATACTCAGGTCTCTCACCATCTTAAAAACAACTCCCTCTTGATTCTCGGTCCCCCTCATGCTACTATCGCCCTTCTCTCCTCCATTTAAAGGCGCACTACTTCCAAGAATATTTTTACTCATCTACTTCCTCACCTTCCATTTACACCTCAACCCACTGTAACTGGCTTCCATCCCAACCAGTTCAATGACCTCACAAAATCCTCCTTATCGACAAGTCCCACAGATACTTGGCCCTTTCTTACTTTTTTTTTTTTTTTTGAAAAGTGAGAACTAGGCCTTTCACTGAATTTCAAAGGGGTGCTCATTCATTCACTCTTTCTTGAAAGTTCTATCCCTTGTCCTACTTAAGGTCACCTCCTCCTCACCCCATTCCTCTGACCATGTTTTTTTTTTTTATTTAAAATTTTATTATAATATTATTCAAACATATAAACCTAAATTTAGAAATAAGTTGTTCACACTTGCAGGCCTTATTCAACAATAAATATTTAAAAATCAAAATGGACACACAAATCAAATAAAAACATAGTATAAGTTAACAGCATTTGTTTAACATGACAGATAATGTTGTTTGTGACAATAAATCACTGATGTTGAATTTAATATTAATATGATGAGGCTTCATGTCAGCCTCCATAATTTTCAGCATTTTGGCTTCACTGTTTCCAATGCAAAAAAAGGTTTACTCGCATAAATATGCTGTACAAAATGAAATTTAAAACTCCAAGGATTTGTTTGATAGCTCAGGTTAGTCTCATAATTTATCAAAATTCTTCAGCAAGAAATTCTTACATGCCAATTTTAATTAATTGCTAAAGATTAGCACTAAGGTTAGTATTTTTAGGGAATTAAAATCTGCATTAAGTGGGAAGTTAATCCATTTATTTCTGGGAGTGGAAATGATTTCTTTATACTTATGATAACATTTTCTGCTAAATTGGTATTCTGGAAGAAAAGTTAAATATTATTTTCGAAACTAAGTATTCAATCAACAACAAGCATTTATTGAGCAGATTTCTCAAACCACTATGTGCCCTGTGAACACAGATCTCTCATTACATTTTTATATTTGAACTGCCAGAAACCTCTCTTGCTGTGGGATGCCATGGAATTATTTGGCTTTCACAATGGCAGGCATTAATGCAAGCTTGAACACTAAAATGGAGTAGCAATACTCAGTGTTAGGACAATCACCAGATGATGAAGAATATGTTCATGTTGTTTGTTAAAGATCATCATTCAGTGTAAATCCACATTTAAAATTCTGGTTTGAAATTCATGGTTTTTTAGCAATTTTTAGCTCAACGCTTAGAACTGCTCAGCAAATAATAACTATTTTATTATTGTTGTTGCTATTTATTTATTTAAAATATTGGTTGGCAGCATAGCCCAAAGAAAAGGGACTGGTACCAGAGCAAGCATTCTGAGTCTCTTTTTCAATCTCATGCTGACTACCCAACTCATCATGGATATCTCTGTATTTGAGGTTCCTATCCATTAATGAGGTTGAAACCTTCTAGAATTGTTGAGAAGATCACATGAGTTTAAAATGTAATTCAACTGATGTATATTATGCAAAAGCCCCAAGGTAAGTCATATGGCATCATATGCCAGTGCTCTGAAAATCAAACAATGCTGTATACATCTTAGATATTCTTTTAATAGACATCAGCCAATTTGGAGAAAATAAATTTCTCAAAAATAAAAGAAAACCCACTCAGGAATAGAGCATCGAATCATTGCCCCTGGACAACTTTTTGGTTATTTTAAGACCAAACTATTGTGATTGTTCTCAAATCTTTCTGAAGCTGAGAAAATATTCAGAGAAGGGATTCTTTACCTGGAATTCATGGATAGGCTTCAGGGAATGTAAGTTTCTGAAATGTTGCCAACATTTGTTGGGGGGGGGTGTGTGTGTACACGTGTCCTTACGCACATATCTGAAGGGGAAGGTTTATATTTCATCAGATTCACAAAGGTATGTATAAGAACCAAAATGTATATGAACCACTGTTTTGGCATAAGACTCTTAACCCTTAGTACCACTTGAGAATTAACACTTCACTTTGATCTGAAACTCAGATGTTTTTATGGAATCATTTTTCTGGGAATAGTGCTACAGTATTAGTCCTGGCCATAATTGTGATGCAAAGTATTAATCAATTTAATAAGGATAGTTACATCATTTTTTATCTTGATCAAAGATAAATGAAGACTATAGATTAAACAATGGCATATATTGCAACCATTGAGCTGATGCCATTGGACTGTGTTATTTGATTTGGAATTATAGTATTATCTGGCCCAAAATAAGGAGCACCACCTAACTTGGGCCAGATAATACTATAATTCCAAATCAAATGACCATGCTTTTTCAGTCTTCTTGTGACCACTCTTTCTCTGCCCATCTTTTCAATATGGCACCAAGAATCACCAGATTTCTCACCATGGCCCACTCTCCTTCCTCTCACACTCTGTCTCCTTTCCCTCTGCAACCTCAGTTACTCTTACTAATGCCTGTATGTTGATGTCTCCCCAAATCTTTCTCTCCAAGTTTTACCTTTCTTGTGAGTTTCATACTTGCTTCTGGGTTGTGCGCTGGGTGTCACAAGACACTTCAAACTTAAAATTTTCAAAGGTGAGCTTTCTGATTGCACCTCATTGCCTCCTCCCCCAAATATCCTTTTCCTCCTCTCTTCTTCAGATTCCTCCTCAAATTGCTGCCTGAATGTTCTATCTAAACCACTTACACCAACCCTTTGATTTGTCTTAAAAAAGGAGCAGACTTTGCATTTATCATTCTAAGTAAAGCAGCCATATGTGTAGCACTTACAGTAGTACATGAAGCCTAACTGAAACTGTGCGTTTGGCCATCCCTTCTCTGCAGCTTTCTCAAAGTATTTAAGTGCTTCTGCATAATTCTGCAAGATAATTACACTTTGTTACTCAAAGGTACATGCATAACTCCATGGTAACAACTGCCTTCCACTTTTTTTTAAGAGCATAGTTAGTGCCCTATGTGATTTAGGCTAATTAAAGTAGTATCAGAAGTATTATACATTTTATTTCATTATTATATTAGATTCTATTAAGAAATAATTATCTTATTTTCATTGTAAATTATGTCTTTTCCTACATTGACAGTAGGTTTTGTTAGATATTGGGGGAAGGTCACTCAAAAGACAGAAGTTAAAGTAAGAAGATAAATTTCTCTACGAAAAAAAAATCCTCACGGCTTAGATGATTTCTAAGGTTACTTAGAATCTATGATTCTAAGATATAATTAGGGTTGTTATTCTTGTCACAAGCTTGTTCTATGTCTCTTTGGCAAATATTTCACTGAATTATTTTATTCTCTATTACCAGATATAATAGCTTGGCAAACCACGTAATAGAGACTAATTCCTTTAGATTAATAAGTGATCATGAATTTCACCCTAATAAATTGCTAGAAATGTTGAAAAAGAAAGAAAATTATTTAACTTACCACAGGAACTCCTTTCCCATAAAAGTAAAGAAGACCGAGCCCATGAAGACCAATGGCATTGCCCTGCAACAGGTTTAAAAATCCAAGTAAAGTCCCAGAATAATTCACCATACAGAGAAGTATTGCAAAATCATTCACAATATTTGAAATGCAGCCGGTAGGAGATGAAATAAGGCAGGTGAATCAGGCAGTTGGTGTTATTCTGACCCTCTCTACTTTCTCCTTTCACACTTTCATAACCCACCTCTGACTAGAAAAGAGGGAGATGAAAGTCAAATCTTTCCTCCAGTCTTTCCATTCAGCATTTATTTAGTGCTTGCTCTGTGTGTGACTCTGTAACAGGCATTGGGCAGAGGTAGGAGGTGAAAGTCAAAAGATCAATAAACCATGATCCTTGCCTTATAGGCTCCTGGGCTCTGAGCCACTATGTAGGATCTCTTAATCATGTCAAATGTGGTAAGTCCTATAGTAGAAACAGATAAAGAGTGTTGTGGGCACCTAGAAGAGAGAGGCTAGGTGATAGTGGGTGAGACTAGGGACTGAGCAGATTGACTTGTCGGAAGTGTTGACATTGGAGCTGGGTCTTAAAGGATGTGTAGGAGTTTTTCAGAAGGGAGAAGTCTGTCTAGACACTTGTTACCTGCTTTGGTCAAAGGAGGTTGACATAAATGGCCAAATAACATTTGGAGACTATGAATTTCAATCTAGCTGTTATGGATGGTAAAGCACTGTTACTGCTTGTAAGGTTTATAGTATTTCCTCAGGGACTTAAGTTCTGATAGAAAACTCTCCAAATTTCTTTTTACCACTAAAATGTATTTATTTGTAATTAGTTTTAATAATTTAATAATTGAAATGTAATTATTGCTGATGCAGCCAGAATATTCCTCAGTGATACAGGAATAGCACATAACTAGAGAAGGCATAGTTCAACAACTATTTCAAGACTCCAAACTTTGAGCCTATGTATGTCAAAGGGCCAGCTATTGTAAGAATTCTTGAGGATGGTCCACCTGTATTTAAAACAGCTGGTATATGTCTACTATCCTCTTCCCTCTTCTCCCCTGACTACATCTACCTGTGGTTCCAGGAGTTTTAGGATAGACTGCTCTGGGGATAGTAAGGCCTGGTGTGATCCATGTGGTAAAGTCTAGTGAGTCTGTCTCTTTTTAACTATCTTCATTTAGATGTTGAGAAAAATGGGAGGGAAGGGAAATGGGAGGAAGGAAAGAGGAAGGGAGAAGAAGGAGAAAGGTTAGAATACTAGGGACAAATTTCTTTCTTTCTTTAAGAGAATCCTTGGGAAACCAGGGGCTCATTGGATGACTCACCAACTGTTTAAGGCCCAGAGTACCTGTTTAGAATGTTCAGCTCAGGAGTGGCCAACTCAGATACCTCCAGAGCCATGCAAGTAATGTAAGAAGTACATTAAGCCCAGTGATGGGGGAGTGGTGGAGACTGAGGCAAACCAGAGAGCACCTGCCCTGTCCAAAGGCAGCAGCACTTCCCTGGCTCTCTGCTGCAGCCAGCTGTCATCACGTGGAAAGGCCGCCTCATGTGGACAGCTCTCCTCATTTTCCAAGAAAAGCTGGACATCCAGATTTTGATATGAAATTTCCTAATTTTTAAAACTCTTTCTGAGCCAAACAAAACATATGTGCAGGCAATCCCCCCACCCCACACATAACTTCTGCCTTAGGGCTCAATGTTCTTGCTCAGGTTAACTGACATGAACTTAGGGACCAGATGGTCATATTTGGCAAATATTTGATGAATCCCTGCAAGGCATTAAGACCGTTGGCCTCCTCTAGGTGAAGAGACATGGCCTTCAGACAGTAGAGAAGGCACAGGGTAGAAGCAGTAAAGTGTCTAGCAGTACACAGAGTGAACACAGGGCAAGTTCAGAAGAGGGAAAAGATGTGTGCCAAGGGAGTAGGGGTGGCTTTGTGGAGGGAGAGAGAATCGAGCTCTGCTCTGGGGGATGGGTATTCAGAATGGGGGATTCTGGGAAGGTGGGAATGACAGAAGTGTGAAGATGGGGATGGGCCTGATGTGTTCAGAGGTGTGAGAGAGGAAACCAGAAGAATATGGTCCAACTTGGGCCCAACATCACACAGGATAACTGTTCATGTTTCTGAGTAAGACACAAGAAGTCATAGAGTCTATAGCTTTGCATCCTGGTACTGATATGACTTAAAAAACAAATTTAAAAAGCAACAGTTAAAAAAAAAAGTTGTAAAAGAAGAGTATGGGTGTGCAAGAGTGGGAGGCAGAAACTCTTTACTTTGATAGTGACCCCAAGTGAGAAATCTAATAAACTGCCCAGGAGATGGTAAAGGATTACATGGCCATGTCCACCTGATGCCATTCATAATAATGACCTTAATTTAGATTTCCTCCATAAAGGAAGGTAGCTCAGGTTTAGAACACGAGTAGCTCAGATCACTACTGGTTACACAGCCCTTGAATAGCTTGGGGGAGCTGGGTTAATTTACACACTCAGCTCCCTGGCATTATTCCTTTGCGCTGACAAATCAGCATTATTTGCCCAGTTACATGAGATCTTCCTCTGTTACATTATCCCACCTCTTTTTCAGTCTGCTCTCCTTGTCATCCTAATCTAATGGTACTCTGGATGACTGTCTTGCTGAGCAACAATTTCATATAAATTACAAGGGAGAGGAGCCGAATACCAGCCTTCTCAGTAATTTAAACCACAATAGCAGCAGCTCCGAGGTGCTAGTCATTTATAAATAGGCTCCTGAAGCAGCGTGTGGGCTTTTAAAAACCGAGAACAGTTGAAAATATTCTCCATTTGAGCACATCTCTACTGCCTGTGTTGCTGTAAGACAGTGGAAGACAACAAAATGCTTCCTACTGTGCAGGATTAGAAAGTTTATCAAGGCTGTTCTCCAACGTTAGGCTGGTGAGTGTTGCCATGAGGACGTTCTTTATGCACTACAGGGGTTTAGGGGAGTCTGCTAAATTTCACCTGACAGACACCAGCCTCACTGATCTTAGGAACCAAGGCAAGAACTTCCGTGGCAGGAGCCACACTACACAATTTCTATATTTCCTCACAGATCCAATCCATTCTGCCTCGGATATGCCGGATATGCTTTGAACTTCATTCTACCTTACTGGCCCCAGACTTCGAAAGCTAATAGATGACACACAACACTTACTATGTGCCAGGCACTGCTTTAGGTACTTTACAATATGAGGCATATAACTATTAACTCATTAAATCCTGACAACAACAATATGAGGCAAATTTTCCTATGTTCTGATTTTATAGATAGGAAAATTGAGGCACAGAGAGGTTAAGTAACTTGTCCATGGTCACACAGCTAGTAAGTTGAAGGACTGGCATTCAAACCAGGGATTCTGTCTCCAGTGCCACACTCTCAATCATATTGTCCTGGCTGCCCGACAATCTTCTGCCTGAGCCAGAGCCTTTGGGTAAGATCAAAGGAGAAAAAACTGGGCATTTCTTGGTTGTCTTTGTACTCAACTTACTGCAGTTACTGACTGAGTTTTCCCTTCCTCGCTCCTCATTTTTGTTTCCTGTTTCCTGAGCTAGATGGCCTCATCTACTGCATGGTGGAGGGGAGAGCTGAGCTTCTGTCTGGGCTCCAGCTAGGACAGCACAAGGCACTACCATTTTCCATTTACCAAGAAGGCGAGACGTGTCTCTGCCTACCCCCACCCCATATTTTATTGTCAATGATATTTTTCTTCCCCAGGACACTAAACTCCTCCCAGGCCCATTAGTCTGGCATGGGGCTTTGGACTTAACTCTTCCGCACCAGTCTGCATGTAATAAAAGGCAAGTGTTTTAATGTGTTTACAGAAATGGGCTGAGCACATACCTTATTAGCTGCCATAGAAAAGTATTTGAAAGCGGTAGCATTATTTTGCGGTGCTGCAACATTCCCTTCTAAATACATCTACAAAAAAATAAAATAAAATAAATGAAAAGATGTAAAAACTAAGGAATTTGAGGGTGATGAAAATCTTTGAGAACTACATAGAGGTGATGGTTGCACAACACTGTGAATGTAGTAAAGGCCACTGAAGTGTACACTTTAAAATGGTTAATTTTATGTTATTTGAATTTCACCTCAATTTTTATAAATGGAAAAGCTAAGGATACAATCTATTACATACATTCTGGAGTGCCCTTGCCCAAGGGCAAAAAAAAAAGGATCCTATCTGTGTTTTTTCATGTTTCCTTGCATCTAAATTTACTGTATGTAGCCCTCTGGAAGCAGGGCACTTGTCCCCATGGTTACTGATGCAGACTGGCTGCAGGGAGCCAAGGACAGCACACAGGGGTGTGAGTGGTCTTTGAAGGAGAGAAGAAGATGCCTCTCCAGAGGGACACTCCACAACAGCTCCTCCCATCAGTCAGGGAGGAGCTGGGTTTTGGTCAGTCTGGAGCTGGTTCTCATTCCAGGGATGGAGGAAGGAGGTACCTCGATGGGTCGAGGCCTGTCCCAATCTTTGATGTACAACTAGCCCAGATCTCCTGTTACCCGCCAAGGGCTCAACAGAGGGGCTCTGAGCTACACTCAGCCAGGAGCCCTGGGCCACATTCACTTTCAAGACGGCTTTTGGTGCCCTGGATAAAGACCACTATTGTATGGGGCTTCTTCCCAAACTGTCACCTCAAGAATGCTACTCTCAGTTTGTAGCCGAATGCCCCACTTAGCTGCTTCCATGAAAGAGGTGTGCAGCCCTGTCACCCTACACTGGGTTCAATTAGCTGGTACTATTAGGTTTTAAGAAATGAAAAATATTGGTCAGGATGAAGCTTGTACCTTTCCTATAAATGCCATGGCATTTGCACTCCCAGCTTTTGCTGCCTTTAAGAAGTAGTATAATGCTTTCTGGAGAGAAAAGGAACAACATTTTTGACAGTCATGAACATATCATACAAAATAGCTTTTGAACTAAATTTTATTTCATTCAACATGCATTAAAAACTATCTATGAAATGCCCACTTTGTTTAAAGCACTACTCCAAGTGCTATTTCAATCACAAACCTGAAGAGTGGGAGATAAATATATATATTTCATATATATAATTTTAGAATGTTAGGGCTTGTTTCTCACATTTGGAAAGGCATGATAGGCATGTGGCTTTGTGGAGGACAGATAAATCCCAGCTGCAGAACTAAATACTCCATTATTTTTAAAAAGTACACTTGTATGTTGTCAGTATGTACTTATTGCATAAGACAGTTTGTGTAACTGGCAGAATTGGATATACAGCATCCTAATGTTTACGAGGTAGAGGGAGTAAGACTAGACACAGCTGGCTGCCTGCTGAGCCCAGGTCTTTCTGCAGAGGTGAACTTCAGACCAATTCTTTCTAAATCAAACTGAAGGGGGCCAGCAAAACCTCTGATTCTCTCTGGGTCATAGCGTTAAATGAAATGCTCAGTCTAGAACGCATGGGAGCTGACCTGTCTCTTGCTGCCTCATTCCTTAGGCCTCATCCTGACCTTCCATCAGTTCTCCTCAGAGACCACATGGAGAAATAAAAGAAATAAGCCCCAGGAATGAGAAATGAAGACACTCTCCAAAGTGTCTTATTAGGACACAACTCTTCTCTCTTTAAAAAGCCTTGACTAGATTGATGTGCAAGGATCCACTCCTTCCCAAAGAGAAGAGAATGTTTAAGGAAGAAATGCAGGTAGTTCTTTTATACGTAAATTTGCTCTAGAAATATTGCCAACTTATTTGAGAACCACACACTTGTTACTAAAGTCGGTCTGCCTTGTGGACATAAAGTAAATACAAACGCCACCATGCTGGACCTCATCACATCATGCATCCATTCATCCATCTACCTCTTCTATTCTTCACTTATCCTTTCAAGAACTTGGTTGAAACCTGCCATACATATGGTAGTATGGCAGGTATTATAGGTGATTCATAGACGAACAAAAAACCCTATCCCTACATTTGCTCCCTAACAATACTGTTGAGAAAAAGGAGTAGATGTAAATAGCAGTAAGACAATAAGTGATAGGTGAGATAAAAGGAACACTGAAAAGAATTAGATGGGTTTAGAATAATAGAAATTGTATGCAGCTCTATGTTACGTGTTTTACAAGCTTTTTCTTACTCAATCTTCACAACAGCACTGTAAGGAAGGTATTATTAATACCTGCGCCTATTTAGTGACACTCAGATTCATGCAGTTGGTACTGGCAACCCGCCAGCAGCCTGAATCCAACTCCGATGTCCTTGGCACTCTGCCTTCATGGTTTAAAGAAGGAGGGCTTAAATGATAAAGGTCATACAAAAGATAAAGGATTCACTGTGCAGAAGGCATCATAGGCTGAGGGACTACCATGAGCAAAGCATGGAGATGGGAGTGTCCAAGGTGTGTCCAGGAAATAGTAGTTACTTCGGTACACCTGAAGTAGAACATCCAAAAGCTAGGACTTGCAAAAATGTGATGGGGCCATATTATAAACAGTCTTGAATACCAGGCTAAGGACTTTCATTTTATTTGGTATAAAATAGAAGCCATTGGAGATTTATGAGCATGAAGTAGTCGTAAAACAAATGCTGTCTGAAATGTCTGGAATGACGTAGGTGTCAATTGGATAGGAGAAAATTGTAGCAATGTATGCTTTACCAATCACATTTATCAGAACACATCAATATAAGAAATAATCGTGTTTCTTATGAATATCTCTACTGAGCCAAGACCTGAATATATCTGTCGGTAACTATAATTTGTGCAAGTCATAGTACCAATTTGCTCCAGGCTTTGGTTTCCTCATTCATGTTCTCTTCCTCTGTGCTTTTGGGCACCCTGTCCTTCCCTATCACGGCATGCATCCATTGAGCTGTCTGCTTAATTTTTTGTCTCCCCCAGTGCTGAATTCTCTGTATCTTAGCACAGTGTCTACTGTATGTTAGGCACTCAGAAAATATTTCTGGAATGAAAGAATAAGTGAGTGAATGAAAAGATAAATTTGTCAATCTCTAAAACAAGGGGACTGGATTTTAATTTTTATGGTCCCTTCCAGCTCTAGTATTATGATTCTATGAAATCATTTTCAAAGTCCAGTTTCAGAATTTGGGCTCAAATATTTGGCAATAGAGAGCTCTAGGGAAAAAGTTACATTCTGGGAAACTAGATTTGAACTGTTAAAAGAGAATCGTCTATTCCCTAGAAACAAATAAGAATCCTGGAGTTTTCCGCATCCTTCAATATAATGATCTTGTAAAGACCAAAGGAATTGAGGCTCTCTCTCATTTCCCCTTCCTCTTTCCTGGCTTACTTGGCATCTCAGCTCTCTTTTCTTTATCTTTACGTTAACCTGCCTTTAATGCTATTGTTTCAATTGCATAAACATTTATTAAACACTATGTGAAAGAACCATGCAAGCTTCTTTGATGTCTATGCACGGGCAAACCTGAGTTCTTGCTCTCAAAGAGTCAAGTATCCATCCATCCATCCATTCATCTATCCATCTGCTATGGTCTGCATATTTGTGTTCCCCCCAAATTCATATGTTGAAAACCTAATGCCCAAGGTAATGGTATTAGGAAGTGAGGTCTTTAAGAGGTGACTGGCAGAGCCCTCATGAATGGGATTACTGCCCTTGAAAGAGGCCCCAGAGAGCTAGCCTGCCCCTTCTGTTATGTGAGGATACAAGGAGAAGCCTGCATTGCAAGAGGGCACTCACCCAATCATGCTGGCACCCTGATCTCAGACTTCCAGCCTCCAAAACAGTGAGAAATAAACTTTCATTGTTTATAAGCCACCCAGTCTGTGGTATTTTTGTTATAACAGCTCAAACAGACTAAAACACGATCCATCCATCCATCCATTCTTCAAATATTTACTGAGCACCCACCATCATATTTTACTGATTCTAAGATGTACAGCCCCTGACTCATCTCCCATTTTAATCAGGACATTTCTTACTATCAATGGCATCATATAATTTATATTGGCAGTGTTTTCTCTTTCTCAGTAGAACATAATGTATCTTATAATTGATGGTGTCTTAGATAGGATGAAATATAATATGTCTCAGGTGTTATGCTAAGTGAAGTTTCATTATTTGAATGCACATCTCTTTTTAAAAAAAAAATGGACATGATTTTTTGTTGGTTCTAAGAAAGTCCCTAGTTTAATCAGTTTGTAACATTTCCTCTAGAATGAAATGCCAAGAAAATGTATTGTTCTAAAAACATGTGTGCAACTTCTTTTATCACAGGGTCTGTAAGCCACTCTTAAAGCGTATAGTATTAGCTCTGTTCTTTTTAATAGGTGGCAGGGTGGACAAAGCAGTTGCCTTTACATATTTGATATTATTCCTCCACTAGGTTTAATTTAATTATGCCGTATCCACTTTAATAATATGCACCAAAACACCCAGCTTCCCTAATCCAATTAATTCTGAGCCTGTATATATTTAGAAATGCAAATGACATTAAAATGTATGTGTACAAATTCAAGAAAATGTAATCAAGAATTGCATATACAATACTTTTCAATAATTAAGAATTTGGTAGTGGGGAGGGGAAGGTGAAAATATTGCCTGTGGTGACAACTCATAAGAGAAATTAATTCAATCAAACAATGAGGAGGGGGAAAAAAGGCAAGCTAGTCATTTCCAGGTAGTCTGATGTTTAATTTGCTGGGCAGTACTGGGCATCACTTATATTTATAAAGAGCCTTAAACTACTAATTTTCTTTGGTGGACTAAAACATTAGCATGCTGATTCAAGTGGTGGTTCTTAGGCTGGGGAAAATGTCTAATTCTTAGGATGCTGTCATTCATTCATTCACTCATTTACTCATTTATTCAGTAAATATTTAATAAGTACCTAATATGTACAAGGTACTAATCTGAGTACAGGACACACAGTAGTGAGTAAGATAGATAAGAATTTACATTCCATTGTGGGGTGACAGCAAACAAGTCAAGATCAGTATAGTACAAGGAGTGAGAGGGGCTAGAGAAAAATAAACACAGCATGATAGGATAAATGATAAAAAAGTAGAGTTGATCAAGAAAGCCCTCTCTGAGGCAGTAAGACTTGAAGGATGAGAAGCTAGACATGGGAAGAGCTGCAGCAACAGCCTTTGAGAAATTGGCTTTATCCTTTTATCTTCTCTCTCCCATCTGCATCTCCCATGCTCTTCCAAGTTGATTTTGATGCAGCTAAGCTGTGGCAAGTTGCAAAAATGGCCACAATACTTTGCAGTTCTGCCTATTAAAAGGAGAAATTCTTTTTCCTACTCCTTCAATGCTGGCAGGCCTCATGACTTACTTTGGCCAAAAGAATATGGCAGAAGTGATTTCGGCAGTTCCAACCCTAGGCCTCAAGAGACTTTTGCTATTGTATTTGTAGAACCTTTGACTGCCATGTGAAAAGCTTGGGCCAACTGGCTGGAGGATGAGAGCATGAAGAGAGACCCAGTCATCTTAGCTGTCACAGATGAGGCCATCTTAAATGTGCCAGCCCTGGCCAAAACTCTAGCTAACTATACATGTGTGAGTAAGCCCAGCCAAGATTAGTTGAGCCTGGCCCAGACCAGAAGAATTACTCAGCTGAGCCCAGCCACAACTACTGACCTGCCAAAATCATGAATTAAATAAATAGTTGTTGTTTTAAGCCACCTAACTTTGGGAATGGGGTTTATGATGGCAGCCTAAGCTAACTGATATATAAGCCAATCAGTCTTGATACCTTGACTTGAGTCCTCCATGCAAGTTCAGATTTATTAGACTGAGGAAAGCAGGAAGGACTAGCTTGTGCTTGCCCAACTACTGGGATGGTTCTGGAATTAAACCAGCCTTTTTAGATGTCTGGATGGGAAGATTGGAGCCCAACATACCATCAGAGAATTTGGAGAAACCTGAGTGATTATATCATTCCTTCTTCTTCCTTTACAAATGAGGAAACTAGATTTCAATGGCTGCATTTTTAAAATTTGTGTTTTGTTTTTGCCCAGGTCAAGAGTAAGCAAAGTTTAATGAAAAGAGCACAGGCTTTGAATGTGGAAACCCTGAGTTCAAATTTACTTCTTAACAATCTTACTACCTAGCTGTGATATTTGAAACAATTTACTTCATC
Source organism: Physeter macrocephalus (assembly GCF_002837175.3). Taxonomy (NCBI): domain Eukaryota; kingdom Metazoa; phylum Chordata; class Mammalia; order Artiodactyla; family Physeteridae; genus Physeter; species Physeter macrocephalus. The sequence continues at coordinate 38,236,051 of NC_041227.1, forward strand.
TTTCCAGCCTCAGCTTCTCATCTGTAAAACAGAGATAATGAATGTGAATGAGCCCACAGTAGAGCCTGACTGGGCTCCTGGGTGATACCAAACTGCCTAGCTGTTGCCACTACATCACCAGACTCTTCTATTGCCAGCCTTGGGATTGCACCTCATTCTCACCTAGAGGCAGCTACAGCTCCCACCTGGTGTTCATGGTGGCTAGAGCTGACTGGAAGTATTAGGTTGGCCATAAAATTCGTTCGGGTTTTTCCATACCATCATACAGAAAAACCCGAATGAACTTTTTGGCCAGCCCAATGCTTAGCTTTGTGGGATCTTATGTACTCTGCAAAGCTTAGTGGGCATTCCGTATAGGCATGGTTTGGACACCTTCACAATCAAATTTTGTCTTTATGGAAAAGGGGGAATTCTTCTCAGTTATGCATCTTATAGTTAACAGGAGAAACTCATTGCAGGCTGAAATCTGATATTGGAAAAATGTGAATCCAGAACTTCTCAACTAAGAAGCTAAAACCTTAGTTATTGTGAAGATTTTTAAAAATTTGAAGACCTTCAGTTGAGCTGCCTTGGGATGCATATGCTTATTTCAATTGCTACCTATTTTATCACATTTTATAAAATTAACTTTGACATTTACCTAATGAGTGTAGTACCTCATATAAAACACAAACTATAATACCAAAGGTACATTCATAAAATAAAATATAAAGTGAAACAGAAAGTAATAACAGATCAGTCTTTTATGTAACTGCCATACAAAGTACTTATTTCTATTGCTTAGCCATTGGGACTATGTTGAAATAGAGTATGTGCTCCTTTGAGACAGTGAGCACATGGCTTGTATAAAATGACAAGGGCTGCAAAATCATCTTTTAAAAGAATCCCAGTTAGTTCCCCAGATCTGTGGGGATCTAGGGCCTTGAAACCACAATCAGGATTATGACAAGATCTCATCCAACGTCTTTGGCATCTTACTGAGGAGGATCCTGTGTAGGTCAAGTTTATTTGCTTTTTTTCTCCACCATAAATGTGAATTGTTAATTAATCTTCTAACCTCACTGGGATCAGGTAAGATTAAGCAAAGTGATTGAAAGGAGCTTTGCAAATGTATAAAGATGATTAATAATATACCTAGTTATATTGGAAGCAGTCTGTCCTCTAATCTATCCAAGTGGGGTTGAGGCGTTAACTCCCAGGTAGACTTTCCACAGCTGGCCTTTGGGAATGGGTGTATCCTCCTCACCTAACTCCAGTTCAACAGTGAGTTTGGGTGGGAAGAGAGAGGGTTCAGTGGGACCATGGAAACTCCCCAGCCCCAGCTACTCCTTCACAGGCCTCTACCCCTTTGTACTTGGAGGCAGGTAGGAAAAGTGCTTTCTCTAGTGAACTTTGTTCTTCCTCAGAAACTGGGGAGCAGATCTGACCAAGAAAGCAGCAGCGGGCTTTCCCCAGCAACACTTCCACCCACCCTCTCGCCTTTCATGGCCCCGCCAACCTCTCTCACCATTATCCTTCCCACCCCACATAACTGAAGCTTGAGATTGACTTACATAGTAATCCTGATCTAGACCTTTCCTCCCAATTAGATGTAACTGTCCAAGAGATACCTAGAAATGATGAGTTTTGACAATTATTTTAGCAGTAGTGTTCATTTCAATAAAGAAAAGAAAAAAATTACTTGATGATTTTAATGCAGTATATTGATCCAGTTTGCTACAATTGGCATGTCTTAAAAAAGAAGCAGGAAACCGTTCCCAATTGTGTGTTTTATTGGGTAAATGGTTGATGTTGGTCATATGGCTTCCTCGAGGCCAGAAAGCTGGCCTGATGATGTACAGCAACATCCGGGCACGCAAACCTAGTGGCCTTAACTCTTGGTTCTCAAAGGTCACACAAGTGCTGTCCTATTTCTATTCCCATTTCCAAAGACAGGGTATTTCTGGATCCTGGTAAGAGTTCATTCATATTAAAACCAACATTGGATGGTACTTTTTTTCTATAATTACAATCTAGTTTTTATTTGTAATAATTTTTTTAGGAGTAAATGCAAAAAACAATGCCATTACTATTGCAACTGGTTCTCCCATAGGCTATAAGGAACTGAAAGATACAGACAAGAAAGGAGTAGAACAAAGAGGGGGTTCTCTTCCCTTTCCCATTCAGGATGGGGCATTGTTAACCCTTCTAGGACTCAGAGAGAACCAAGCCCTTTGTAATTTGCATGTTCTAAAAATTCAAGCTCATCTGTATACATTACTTGTATCTGAACATCTCCTCTTTCAGCCAAAAATTTATAGTATTGGTATATGTCCCAGTCCAAAATCTCACTGTTAGAACTCAGATTTTCAGGTCTTTCAGTTAGTCTCACTTTTTCCACTGGAACACTTTCACTTTTTTCCAGTTTGTCAGCAACTGTGAATAGAAACAAGCCAGAGAGTAGCCAGAACACACAGACTGTAAGAGACAACAATCAGCTTACAGAAAAAACTATTAGGCCTATTCTCTTTAAATTGTGCAGAGATCTGGTCTACTAACAGAAAAGAAACATCCTTAGGAGATAGAAATTTGCTAATTTTGCTTATTTGGTTCTCAGAAAAGTACAAGACACTACTTTGCAGCCTATACAAATATTGTATCAATATATGTAAGACCCTAGCCAAGCAGGTTCAGGAAAGAAGACAGATTTCAGAAGAAGGCAACCAACCCCTTCTATCACTGACTTTTACTGGGTATATTGAAACTACAATACAAGAGTAAGAACCACTTCTTAATTATTTCCTATGGATAGTCTGAAAATAAATTTTAAATATAGTTGAGTGAGTAAATCTAACAAAATACACAATTTGAAATATATCTGGTAATTCCAGTTTCATTAAACATACAAAAACATCTTGATATATATAACATCTTTAATTCAAAAGTAATTTTTTTCTTTCTTTTCTCAGATCCTAATAATGTCAAAGATGTAAATTCAGATGTTATTCTGATCATAGAAATTAACCATGGACTTCACCTTATTCACTTCTTGGAAGACTTTTATTTAAAACTCTATTATGTAGTCTGGTTCAGTGATGTTGCATGAGGAAATATTACATGCAACTTTGAAAATGATTCTAGGAATATATATTAACCTCGTGCTCTGTTTTTTGGTAGACAAAGGATAGGGTAATAGAATAATGGTTACTTGAGTTGTTCTCAAGTGCAACAATAGAGATTGCCAAGGTATGTACCTTACATCCATTTCTTCAGGAATTTTTAATAAGTCATCTCATATTCTAAATGTTAGAATTACAGAAACTGCTTAATATTTATTGATGTTATATTTAAATTCTCGGTTTAAGGAAAGAAGATAACAAGATCAAGTAAAATAGAATTGTTTGGAGACATGAACTAACAAAAATAAAAGATGAGTACAATCATTTAAAACTTTTGGAAAAGTAACTATTTTTTTTTTTTTTTTTTTTTTTTGGTGGTATGCGGGCCTCCCTCTGTTGTGGCCTCTCCCGTTGCGGAGCACAGGCTCCGGACGCGCAGGCTCAGCGGCCATGGCTCACGGGCCCAGTCGCTCCGCGGCATGTGGGATCTTCCCAGACCGGGGCGCGAATCCGATTCCCCTGCATCGGCAGGCGGACGCGCAACCACTGCGCCACCGGGGAAGCCCGGGAAAAGTAACTATTAAGAAATCAGAAACTCTACATTGTATTAAAAGAATTGTATTATAACCGATGTTAAAGCACAGTCTTTAAATACTTTCATAAATATTTCAACTAGTATTGATTTGTTTTTTTTTAATTGCTTGGCAAGTCTCTTTATCTTAAAATAAATTATGCGGATTACTCACTATAATCTGCCACTTTCTTGTAATGACTTAGGGCAACTTCGCAATTCTGTAGAACACTGATTCCTGACAAATATCTGTACCCCTAAAACACATATAAATTCTTAATATTTTGACAATGCTATATTTATAACACATTTATTTGGGCCCAAGTATATTTAATTACAAACCAAAATCATCTGGGATATCATGCTTCCTCCAGCACTTCCAAAGGTGTAATATATCAGTGCCTAAAGTTTAAAAACAGGTTATTTGACATTTAAATTTGAAACTCAAACCCAATCATTGCCTTTTTATTCCTAACCTTGAACTACTCCAAAATAAATTACAAATTTCATTCTCTTCCTCTGTAAAGATGGCTGCCTTCACTGGGGGCTTATTGAGCTCTGGAGTCTGTGAAAAGGGGATTGTACATGATATTTCATTTAAACGTCACAAAACCCCTATGGAGTAGATATTATCTGAAACTTGATAATATGGAACATTAAGAAACAAATGGCATTAAGACCCTAAACTTCTCTAACTATTCAGCTGTGCTCTTAACCACCACACTAGAGTGAGCCCTTCACTTAAAGAGTAGACCCTCTATTCAATGTCCCTTTAAAAATCATTTTTGTTCCAGAAAAAATAGAATGACCTTACCTTAGCTTGATTGTATTCCATTCCTATTCCACAAGAAGACAAAAATCCTAATGCCTAAAGCCCAAAAGAAAAAGAAAAACTCAACAAATCCATTTATTTAACAGCTATTCTTACCTACATTAGTAAGGGGTATTTTAAATGTCTGCTCTATAATTATCTGTATTGTGAACTTATTTCTTATACCATAGTAAATTGCCTTATTACACTTTTGCTAAGGCTACAAGAAAAATTTGGAAAAGGTTACAATAGTGGAAGTTTTGTATAATATATGTGAAAATAAGCTAATACTTACTGAATTTTAGAATAATTATAGTAATAAAATCGTATAAACCAATGCTCTCTATGTGCTTACCTTTCTCGGCAATGAAAAGACTTTTTTCTCCAATACTTTTAAATTTTAATTTGAATACTTTTTAACATATTTTAAAAATAAAATGTGATGGATATAAAAAGTTCAAACAGGAAGAACTATATTGAATAAAAAGTGAAAGTCTGAACACAGAGCAAGATGGTGGAATAGGAAGCCCCAAGCCTAGTTTCTCCAATGTAGCCAAAATACACAGTCCAAAAAGCCTTTATGAGAACTTCAGAAACCAGTTAAGAAATCGTAGTTACCCAGTCAAGCTCACAGCAAAGAACAGGCAAGTAAAATAGATTAGAAAAGCCATTATTTAATCTGTAATCTTATTGCAGGTTATTAAGGTTATTTAATCTGCAATCACTCCTCCCCCAGGCCAGCACAGCTTGGTGCAATCAGGAGAAAAAGTCCAATTTGGAGCGTCTCCCTTGGGAGGGAAAGAGGAGAGTGGAACTTAGGTCCAGTATTCCAGCTTTTGGTGGGATTGCCTGAGGGACTGATTTCTGTCTTGCCTGATGCAGAGTGCTAATGAGGAACCAGCATACTATGGATTACCCAGGGGGCTGCTGAGAACAAAAGAGCTCATGGGATTGTTGCAGCATCAGAGAACTTGTAGCATACTGCAGATGGCAGTCAGCACAACTCGGCACAATCAGGAGAAACAGCCCACCTCATGGCTTCTCCCTTGGGAAGGCAAGAGAAAAACAGAGTGGGAATTCTGACTTTTGAAGAGGGGCTGATCGAAGATTTGGCTTTCATCTCATCTGATTTGGAGCACTGACAGAACTGGTATGCTTTAGATGTTGGGGGTCTCTAAGCAAAAAAGAGAGCTTGGAGGCTTGTTGCAACACTAGAGAACCTGCAGTACCATAGAAGGCAGTACCACCAGAGAGAGCAAGTGATTACAACCTCCTGAAAAAGAAACCTCTGTAATTGGGAAATTACAAACACAAATCCAGAGAAGACACATTCCCAGAAAATATTTGAGATACCCCCAGAATCTCTAGCTGTGTTTATTGGTGAAGGAAGGTCTTCCTCTGTATAAAGACTGGGAAAGGTGGCTGTTTCCCCAAATGCATAAATCACAGAAAAAAATAACAAGACAGATAAAGAAACAGGGAAATATGGCCCAACCAAAGGAATAAAATAAATCTTTAAAAATTACCCTAAAGAAATGGAGATTTACAAATTACCAGACAAATAATTCAAAACAATCATCTTAAGCTCAAATGCTACAAGAGAACACATATAAACAACTAAATGAAATCAGGAAAATGATGGATGAACAAAATGAGAATATCAACAAAGAGATAGAAACTATTAAAAAAACTTACAGAAATTCTGGAGCTGAATACAATAATAGAATTGAAAATTTCACTACAAACATTCAACAACAGACTTAATCAAGCAGAAGAAAGAATCAGTGAACTTGAACACAAGTCATTTGAAATGATTGAGTTGGAGGAACAAAAAAAAAAAGGAATTTAAAAAAGTGAAGAAAGGGCTTCCCTGGTGGCGCAGTGGTTGAGAGTCCACCTGCTGATGCAGGGGACATGGGTTCGTGCCCCGGTCCAGGAAGATCTCACATGCCATGGAGCGGCTGGGTCTGTGAGCCATGGCCGCTGAGCCTGTGCGTCCGGAGCCTGTGCTCTGCAACGGGAGAGGCCACAACTGTGAGAGGCCTGCGTACCGCAAAAAAAAAAAAAAATAAATAAAGTGAAGAAAGCCTAAGGGACTTGAGGGACACTAAAAAACTGAACATTATACACATTATGGGAGCCACAGAAGAGTGATAGAAAAAGGGGCAGAGAGCTTATTTTAAGAACATTTGGCTGAAAACTTCCCAAACCTGAGAAAGGAAATGGGCACCTAAATTCAAGTTCAAAGAACTCCAAGTAGGATGGACTCAAAGAGGCCAACACAAAGACACATTATAATCAAAACAAAGACATAGAACACCAGATGAAGCAAGAGAAAGGAGACTTGTCATGTACGAGGAGGTTTCCATAAGATTATGAGCAGATATGTCAGCAGAAACATTACACGCCAGAAGGGAGTGAAATTATATATTCAAAATGCTGAAAGAAAAAAGCTATCAACCAAGAATACTGTATCTGAACAAACTAACCTTCAAAAATGAAGATGAAATATAGAACTTCCCAGATAAGCAAAAGCTGAGGGAGTTCATCAACACTAGAGCTGCCTTACAAGAATTGCTAAAGGGAATCCAAGTTGAAATGAAGGGATGTTAGCCCACAACACAAAAGCATACAAAAATATAAAGCTCTCTGGTAATAATAAATACATAGACAAACAAAGAATCATGTAATACCGTAATGGTGGTGGATAAGTCACTTTTAATTCTGGTAGAGAATTTAAAAGATAAAAGCATAAAAGATAACTGTAACTAAAAAACTACATTAATGGATACAAAATATAAAAAGATGTGATTTGTGTCACTAATAACATAAAGTGGGAGGAGGGCAGAGTCTATATGATTGAAGTTAATTTGATATCAATTTAAAATAGATTGTCATAACTATAAGATGTTTTATGTAATCTCCAGGGTAACTACAAGGAAAATACCTACAGAAGATGCACACCGAAAATGAGAAGGGAATCAAAGCATGCCATTACAAAAAAATAAATGAAAGACAAAGGAAGGCATCAAGAGAGGAAAAGAAGGACAAAATAACTATAAAACAAACAGAAAACAATGAACAAAATGGCAATAGTGAGTCTTTCTCCTTAAGTAATTACTCTAAATTTTTATATGGATTAAACTCCCTCAATTAAAAGACATAGAAGGCTCAATGGATAAAAAAAAAGATCCAACTTTATGCTATCTACAGAAGACTTACTTAGATATAAAAACACACATAGGCTGAAAGTGAAAAAAATGGAAAAAGATTTTCTATGCAAACTGTAACCTAAAGAGAGGGATGATCACACTTAGAAAAAATAGACTTTAAGTCAAAAACTGTCACAAGAGGCAAAGGACATTATATAATGATAAAAGGGTCAATTCACCAGCAAGATATAACCATTATAAATGTATATGCATCTAACAGCAGAGCACCCAAATATATGAAGCAAACAATGACAGAACTGAAAGGAGAAATAGTGATAAAATAACAGTAGGAGATTTTAATTCCCCACCTTCAATAATGGATAGAACAACGAGACAGAAGATTAATAAGGAAACAGAGGAGTTGACCAACACTATGGACTAATTAGACCTAATGGACATATAGCAAACACTACTCAACTACAGCTGAATGCGTATTCTTCTGAAGAGCACATAGAACATTCTCCAGGATAGATCATACATTAGGCCACAAGACAAATATTAACAAATTTAAAAAGATTAAAATCATACCAACTATCTTTTCTGACCACAGTGGAATGAAACTAGAAATCAATAGCAAAAAGAAAACTGGAAAATTCACAAATATGTGCAAATTTAACAACACACTCTTGAATAACAAATGGGTCAAAGAAAAATCACAGGAAAAATTAGAAAATATCTTGAGACAAATGAAAACTAAAAACACCATACCAAACTTAGGCAATGCAGCAAAAGCAGTACTAAGAGGAAGTTTATAGAGATAAAAATCTACTTTAAAAAGATCTCAAATCAACAACCTAACTTTTCACCTCAAGGAACTAAAGAAAACAGAACAAATGAAACCCGAAGTTAGTAGAAGGAAGGAAATAGTAAAGAATAAAGGAAAAATAAACAAAAAAGAGAATAGAAAAACAGTAGAAAAATCAATGAAACTAAGAATTAGTTTTTCAAAAGATCAGCAAAATTGACAAAAGCTTAGACTAAGAAAAAAAGACCCAAAACACAAAAATCAGAAATAACAGAGGGGACATTACAACTGATGCCACAGAAATGAAAAAGATAAGAGAGTAGTATGAACAAACAATACACCCCAAAATTGGATAATCTACAAGAAATGGATATATTTCTAGAAACACACAAATTATGAAGACTGAATCATGAAGAAATAAAAATCTAAACAGACCTATAACTAGTAAGGAGGTTAAATCAGTAATCAAAAACTTCCTACAAAGAACAGCCCAGGATCTGATGGCTTCACTGGAGAATTTTATAAAGCATTTAAAGAATAACACCAATCCTTCTCAAATTCGTCCCAAAAACCGAAGAGTAGAGAATACTTTCAAACTCATTTTATGAGGCCACCACTACCCTAATAATAAAGACAGAAAAGTATGCTACAAGAAAAGAAAACAACAGACCAACATCCCTGGTGTATATTGATGAAAAAAAAAACCTCAACAAAGTACTAGCAAACAGAATTCAACAACACATTAAATGGATTGTACACCATGATCAAGTGGGATTTATTCCTAGAATGCAAGGACGGTTCAGCATATAAAATAGATAAAAATATATACTGTTGGCCCACTGTATCTGGGGGGTTCTGCATCCACAGATTCAACCAACCACAGAACAAAAATATTTTTAAAAATCCAGAAATTTCCAAAAAGCAAAACTTAAATTTACTGTGCACTGGAAACTATTCACATAACATCTACATGGTAAGTAATCTAGAGATGATTTAAAGTATACAGGGGGATGTGTGTAGGTTATATGCAAATACTACATCATTCTATCGGGTGAGCCAAAGGTTAATTCGGTTTTTTTCATAAGATGGATATAGTAGCACTTAGTTGTCTTTAACTTTATTCCAAATAATTTTGTTAGATTGTATGTGACAGCTGTCATATCAGTGTGCATTAAAAAAAGACAACAACATTGGTGAATTTTTGTATAGCCATTTTAATATTGAAGATGGAAGAAATAAAGCAACATTTTCAGCATATTATGCTGTATTATCTCAAGAAAGGTAAAAACGCAACTGAAATGCACAAAAAGATTTGTGTACTGTATGGAGAAGGTGCTGTGACTGATCGAATATGTCAAAAGTGGTTTGCGAAGTTTCGTGCTGGGGATTTCTCGCTGGATGAGGCTCCATGGTTGGGTAGGCCAGTTGAAGTGGATAGAGATCAAATCAAAGCAATCATTGAGAACAATCAATGTTACACCGCGCAGGAGAGAGCTGACATACTCAAAATATCCAAATCAAGTGCTGAAAAACATTTGCACCAGCTTGGTTATGTTCATTGCTTTAATGTTTGGGTTCCAGATAATTTAAGCGAAAAAAACATTATTGACCATAGTTCTGCATGTGATTCTCCACTGAAACGTAATGAAAACGTTCCATTTTAAAAACAAACTGTGATGGGCAATGAAAAGTGGATACTGTACAATAATGTGGAATGGAAGAGATCATGGGACAAGCGAAATGAACCACCACCAGCCACACCAAAGGCCAATCTTCATTCAAAGAAGGTGATGTTGTGAATATGGTGGGATTGGAAGGGAGTCCTCTATTATGAGGTCCTTTCAGAAAACCAAGCAATTAATTCCAACAAGTACCGCTCCCAATGAGACCAACTGAAAGCACCACTCGATGAAAAGCGTCCAGAATTATTCAACAGAAAACACATAATCTTCCATCAGGATAATGCAAGACTGCCTGTTTCTTTGATGACCAGGCAAAAACTGTTAGAGCTTGGCTGGGAAGTTCTGATTCATCCACCATATTCACCAAACACTGCACCTTCGGATTTCCATTTATTTTGGTCTTTACAAAATTCTCTTAATGGAAAAAACTTCAATTCGCTAGAAGACTGTAAAAGGCACCTGGAACAGTTCTTTGCTCAAAAAGATAAAAAGTTTGGGGGCCCACTCTCCCAGCCCCTGACTCTCTCCCTTTCCCTCTCTGTCCTTCTCTGTCCCCCTTTTCCTCTCTTCCATTCTACGGAAGAAGCGTTGTTATGAGCAGCCCTAATAAGAGCTCCACATGGTAAGGAAATGAAGCCTCCTGCCAATGACCAGAGGATAGGATTCTGCAAGCAGCCTTCGTTTGGGCTGCAACTCTTCCCAGAGTCTCCGGCCTACTGGCCTACTACATCAGATTTTGTATTCACCAAGCCTCCACAATCATAGTCTTGGTGCTCCAGCCGGGTGTCAGGCCTGAGCCTCTGATGTGGGAGAGTCGAGTCCAGGACATTGGTCCATCAGAGACCTCCCGGCCCCAAGTAATATCAAACCATGAAAGCTCTCTGAGAGATCTCCAACTCAATGCTAAGACTCAGCTCCAATCAACGACCAGCAAGCTACAGTGCAGGACACCCCATGCCAAACAACTAGCAAGACAGGAACACAAACTTACCCATTAGCAGAGAGGCTGCCGAAAATCATAATAAGTTCACAGACACCCCAAAACACACCACCGGATGCAGTCCTGCCCACCAGAAAGACAAGATCCATCCTCATTCACTAGAACACAGGCACCAGACCCCTCCACCAGGAAGCCTACACAACCCACTGAACTAGCCTTACCCACTGGGGACAGACACCAAAAAAAACGGGAACTATGAGCCTGAAGCCTGAAGAAAGGAGACCCCAAACACAGTAAGTTAAGCAAAATGAGAAGACACAGAAATACACAGCAGATGAAGGAGCAAGGTAAAAACCCACCAGACCAAACAAATGAAGAAGAAATAAGCAGTCTACCTGAAAAAGAATTCAGAGTAATAATACTAAAGATGATCCAAAATCTTGGAAATAGAATGGAGAAAATATAAGAAACGTTTAACAAGGACATAGAAGAACTAAAGAGCAAACAAACAATGATGAACAACACAATAAATGAAACTAGAAATTCTCTAGAAGGAATCAATAGCAGAATAACTGATGCAGAAGAACGGATAAGTGACCTGGAAGATAAAAAACTGGAAATAACTACCGCAGAGCAGAATAAAGCAAAAAGAATAAAAGAACTGAGGACAGTCTCAGAGATCTCTGGGACAACTTTCTGACACCAACACAGGCACCAGACCCCTCCACCAGGAAGCCTACACAACCCACTGAACTAGCCTTACCCACTGGGGACAGACACCAAAAAAAACGGGAACTATGAGCCTGAAGCCTGAAGAAAGGAGACCCCAAACACAGTAAGTTAAGCAAAATGAGAAGACACAGAAATACACAGCAGATGAAGGAGCAAGGTAAAAACCCACCAGACCAAACAAATGAAGAAGAAATAAGCAGTCTACAGAAGGACACTACATAATGATCAAGGGATCGATCCAAGAAGAAGATATAACAATTGTAAATATTTATGCACTCAACATAGGAGCACCTCAATACATAAGGCAAATGCTAACAGCCATGAAAGGGGAAATCGACAGTAACACAATCATAGTAGGGGACTTTAACAACCCACTTTCACCAATGGACAGATCATCCAAAATGAAAATAAATAAGGAAACACAATCTTTAAATGATGCATTAAACAAGATGGACTTAACTGATACTGATAGGACATTCCATCCAAAAACAACAGAATACGCTTTCTTCTCAAGTGCTCATGGAACATTCTCCAGGATAGATCATATCTTGGGTCACAAATCAAGCCTTGGTAAATTTAAGAAAATTGAAATCATATCAAATATCTTTTCCAACCACAATGCTATGAGACTATATATCAATTACAGGAAAATATCTGTTAAAAATACAAACACATGGAGGCCAAACAATACACTACTAAATAACCAAGAGATCACTGAAGAAATCAAAGAGGAAATTAAAAATACCTAGAAACAAATGACAATGAAATCACGACCACCCAGAACATATGGGATGCAGCAAAAGCAGTTCTAAGAGGGAAGTTTACGGCAATACAATTCTACCTCAAGAAACAAGAAAAATCTCAAATAAACAACCTAACCTTACACCTAAAGCAATTAGAGAGAGAAGAACAAGAAAACCCCAAAGTTAGCAGAAGGAAAGAAATCATAAAGATCAGATCAGAAATAAATGAAAAAGAAATGAAGGAAACAGCTTAAGACCAATAAAACTAAAAGCTGTTTCTTTGAGAAGATAAACAAAATTGATAAACCACTAGCCAGACTCATCAAGAAAAAAAAGGGAGAAAACTCAAATCAATAGAATTGGAAATGAAACAGGAGAAGTAACAACTGACACTGCAGAAATACAAAGGATCATGAGAGATTACTACAAGCAACTATATGCCAATAAAATGGACAACCTGGAAGAAATGGACAAACTCTTAGAAAAGCATAACCTTCCAAGACTGAAACAGGAAGAAATAGAAAATATAAACAGACCAATTACAAGCACTGAAATTGAAACCGTGATTAAAAATCTTCCAACAAACAAAATCCCAGGACCAGAGGGCTTCACAGGTGAATTCTATCAAACATTTAGGGACGAGCTAACACCTAACCTTCTCAAACTCTTCCAAAATATAGCAGAGGGAGGAACACTCCCAAACTCATTCTACGAGGCCACCATCACCCTGATACCAAAATCAGACAAAAATGTCCCAAAAAAGAAAACTACAGACCAATATCACTGATGAACATAGATGCAAAAATCCTCAACAAAATACTAGCAAACAGAATCCAACAGCACATTAGAAGGATCATACACCATGATCAAGTGGGGTTATCCCAAGAATGCAAGGATACTTCAATATACACAAATCAATCAATGTGATAAAGCATATTAATAAATTGAAGGAGAAAAACCATATGATCATCTCAATAGATGTAGAAAAAGCTGTTGACAAAATTCAACACCCATTTATGATCAATACCCTCCAGAAAGTAGGCATAGAGGGAACTTACCTCAACATAATAAAAGCCATATATGACAAACCCACAGCCAACATCGTTCTCAATGGTGAAAAACTGAAACCATTTCCACTAAGATTAGGAAAAAGACAAGGTTGTCCTCTCTCAACACTATTATTCAACATAGTTTTGGAAGTTTTAGCCACAGCAATCAGAGAAGAAAAAGAAATATCAGGAATCCAAACTGGAAAAGAAGAAGTAAAACTGTCACTGTTTGCAGATGACGTGATACTATACATAGAGAATCCCAAAGATGCTACCAGGAAACTATTAGAGCTAATCAATGAAGACGTAAAGTAGAGGGATACAAAATTTATGCACAGAAATCTCTTGCATTCCTATACACTAATGATGAAAAATCTGAAAGAGAAATTAAGGAAATACTCCCATTTACCACTGCAACAAAAAGAATAAAATACCTTGGAATAAACCTACCTAAGGAGAGAAAAGACCTGTATGCAGAAAACTGTAAGACACTGATGAGAGAAATTAAAGATGATACAAACAGATGGAGAGATAAACCATGTTCTTGGATTGGAGGAATCAACATTGTGAAAATGACTATACTTCCCAAAGCAATCTACAGATTCATTGCAATCCCTACCAAACTACCAATGGAATTTTTCATAGAACTAGAACAAAAAATTTCACAATTTGTATGGAAACACATAAAAAAACGAATAGTCAAAGCAATCTTGAGAAAGAAAAATGGAGCTGGAGGAATCAGGTTCCCTGACTTCACACTATACTACAAAGCTACAGTAATCAAGACAGTATGGTACTGGCACCAAAACAGAAATATAGATCAATGGGACAAGATAGAAAGCCCAGAGA
>NC_041227.1:38251139-38267507 GCF_002837175.3 Physeter macrocephalus
GCATATACCCTGAGAAAACCATAATTCAAAAAGAGTCATGTACCACAATGTTCATTGCAGCTCTATTTACAATAGCCAGGACATGGAAGCAACCTAAGTGTCCATTGACAGATGAATGGATAAAGATGTGGTACATATATACAAGGAATATTACTCAGCCATAAAAAGAAACAAAATTGATGTTTTTGTAGTGAGGTAGATGGACCTAGAAACTTTCATACAGAGTGAAGTAAGTCAGAAAGAGAAAAACAAATACCATATGCTAACACATATATATGGAATCTAAAAAAAGAAAAAAAATGGTTCTGAAGAACCTAGGGGCAGGACAGGAATAAAGACGCAGATGTAGAGAATGGACTTGAGGAGACAGGGAAGTGGAAGGGTAAGCTGGGACGAAGTGAGAGAGTGGCAAGGACATATATACACTATCAAATGTAAAATAGATAGCTAGTGGGAAGCAGCCACTTAGCACAGGGAGATCAGCTCGGTACTTTGTTCCACCTAGAGGGGTGGGATAGGGAGGGTGGGAAGCAGACGCAAGAGGGAGGAGATATGGGGATATGTTTATGTATAGCTGATTCATTTTGTTATACAGCAGAAACTAACACACCATTGTAAAGCAATTATGCTCTCAAAAAGATGTTAAAAAAATTTTGGGAAGATGGAATTATGAAAAATGACAGAAGGTAGTGGAACAAAAGGGTGAATACGTTGTTCAATAAAGTTCTTGGTGAAAATGAAAAATGTGTCTTTTATTTTTACTTAGAAAACTGAAGGCACATTTTGTCCCACTCAATATAATATATTTGACCATATGTGGATTTCTGGTATCAGTAGGGGTGTCCTGGAACCAATCCCCTATGGATCCCAAGGGCCTACTGTACCACATTGACAGAATAAAAGAGAAAAAAATGATCATTTCAATTGATGCAGAAAGAGCATTTGACATAATTCAACACCTTTTTATAAATAAAAACACTAAACAAATTAGGAATAGAGGAAAATTACTTCAACGTAATAAATACCGTGTATAAAAAGCCCATAGCAAACATCATATGTAATGGTGAAAAACTGAAAGCTTTCCCTTTAAGATTAGGAACAAGGCAAGGAGATGTACTCTCATCACTTCTATTCAACATGGTAATGGAAGTTCTAGCTAGAGGAGTTAAGCAAGAAAATAAAAAATAAAAGACCTCTAAATTGGAAAGGATAAGTAAAATAATCTTTGTTCACAAATGACATAATCATATGTAGAAAACCCTAATGATTTCACAAAAAAACTGCTAAAACTAATAAATTCAGCAAAGTTGCAGGATACAAAATCAACACAAAAAACAAATAGCTTTTCTATACATTAACAATGAACATTTAGAAAAGGAATTTAACTGTCCATTTTACAATAGCATCAAAAAGAATAAATACTTAGGAATAAACTAAGCAAGGAGGTGAAAGACTTGTACACTGAAAACTATAAAACAATGCTGAAAAAAATTTAAAAAGACATAAGTAAATGGAAAATATCCTATGCTTATGTATTGGAAGACCTAATATTGTTAGAATGTACCCAGAGAGATTTCAGATTCAGTGCAACCTCTATCGAAGTCTCAATGTCATTTTTGCACAAATAGAAACAACCATCCTAAAATTTATATAGAATCTCATATGGAAACTCACAAAATAGTTGATCTATTTTGAGGAAAAAAACCCCAAAGCTAGATGCCTACAGTAATTCAAAATCCTATGGTACTGGCATAAAGCTACAATAATTCAAAACCCTGTAGTACTGGCATAAAGACAGACATATAGAGCAATGGAACAGTGTAGAGACCAGAAATAAACCCTCGTATATATGGTCAAGTGATTTTCAACAAGGATGCCAAGGCATCAGGTGCTTCTGAGAAAAGTACAATCTGCCCTTTTAATTCTGAATGTTAGTGTCTTTGTTCTAGTTACTATGGCTGTGTAACAAATTAACCAGAAACTTGGTGGCATAAAATGACCATTTATTAT
Source organism: Physeter macrocephalus (assembly GCF_002837175.3). NCBI lineage: Eukaryota > Metazoa > Chordata > Mammalia > Artiodactyla > Physeteridae > Physeter > Physeter macrocephalus. The sequence continues at coordinate 38,253,150 of NC_041227.1, forward strand.
GCTAAGGGTTCAGTGGGTCAGGAATTTGGCCAAGGTAGAGTAGGGATGGCTTTTCTCTGATCCATGATATGGGGGCCTTAGTTGGAAGTCTCAAAGGCTAGGGATGCAATAATCTGAATGCTGGTTCATTCACATGTCTGGCAGTTGATTCTAGCTCTTTGTTGAGACCTTAGCAGAGACTAATGGCCAGAACAGCAACATGTGGCCTCTCCTATTGTATGAGCTTCCTCACAGTATGGTAGCTGGGTTCCAGGAGTAAGCATCCTGAGAGAGAGGGAGCCAGGCAGAGCTGTATCCTTTTTATGACTTAGCCTTCAAAGCGATGTAGCAATACTTACAGTAAACTATTGTTTGAAGTAGTTACAAGCCCACCTGCATACAAGGAAAGGGAAAATAGACTCTACTTTTTGATGATGTTGATTAGGGGTCTGAAACTGCATGTGGACTGGAAGTATTGCTATGGCTATTTTGGGGGGAAAATGCCATACTGCTCAACAAAAGCCAGAAGAGTGTGGAGATATTCCACTTCCCCTTAGTTATTAATCTTCAAGTCTAACACCTATTCCATCTGTGTACTCTTTTTAGTACAGAATATTTCAAATATGAAAAAGTAAATAAAGTAATATAAAAAACCCATGATCCATCACCCAATCATTATCCATTGTCAATTTGCCCAATCTGGCTTCATTGATTCCCACACTGATTTTCTCTGGCCATCCAGTTTATTTTGAAGTAAATCTTGGACAATATATATTTCATCTGTAAATATTTCAGTATGTGTCTCTAAAAGAAAGAACCTTTAAAAAACAAAATCACAATACCATTATTCACTAAAAACATTAATATAAATTTGTTAATATCATTATTCAGTATCTCTATCTACCCAACTGCCTTATAAATGTCCTTTATTTTTCTTTTAACTTTTTCTTTTCTTTTTTTAACAGTTTGTTTGAATTGGGATCCAGATATGGCCAATACATTGCAACTGAGTGGGAAGTCTCAAGTCTTTTTTAATATCTAAGTTTCTTATCCATCTCTTTTCTCCTTGTAATTTTTCATTGTTGTTGAAAAAACCAGTCACTCCTCCTATAGAGTTATACTTAGCCTGGATTTTGTTGATCACAATACTGTATTTTCTACAGGCTGGCAGTCAGATTTAGAGGCTTGATCAAACTTAGGTGTAATATGTTTGGCAAGACTGTCTCATAGGAAGTGTTATGTATTTCCATTAGGAGGTATATAGTTTCTTGTCTCTGCTTTGTGATGTTAGCAGCCAGTAATGACCACTGCATAGGTCCATTGACTTATTAGGGATGGCCAAAAGATACCATTCTAATTCTGTCATTCCTTCCTCATTTATTAGCTGGAATAATTTTATAAAGAAAAACTTTCCTAGGTCTCCTATATTCTGAGATATAGTTTGTGAAGAATAGTCAATAAATGTTTGAACCTGTTTATCAGTTTTCAAAATAATGAGAGTTGGTTCTCTAACATCCTCCAAAGTGATTAAAGAGTGTTGTTTCGGGCTTCCCTGGTGGCGCAGTGGTTGAGAATCTGCCTGCCAATGCAGGGGACACGGGTTCGAGCCCTGGTCCGGGAGGATCCCACATGCAGCAGAGCAACTAGGCCTGTGAGCCACAACTACTGAGCCTGCGCGTCTGGATCCTGTGCTCCGCAACAAGAGAGGCCGCGATAGTGAGAGGCCCGCACATCGCGATGAAGAGTGGCCCCCGCTTGCCGCAACTGGAGAAAGCCCTCGCACAGAAACGAAGACCCAACACAGCCAAAAATAAATATTAAAAAAAATAATAAATTAATTTTTTTAAAAAAGACTGTTGTTTCTAAGTATCATTATGAACTAATGGATTTAAGTACATTTGAGGTATTTCAGTCCATTGTGGTCATTATTCATCTTCGTGCTCAATTGTTCCATCTTTAGTAATTCGTGCTTGTTTGAGCTGCCTGACCAGGGATTGAACCCGGGCCACTGCAGTGAAAGCCCCGAGTCTTAATCACTGGACCACCAGGGAATTCTCAATCCTAGTATTTTCTGACAGTGACCTTGCCATCAAGTAGGATAAGATGTTTCAACATCATCTTGTACATTTCTTGCCCCACACCCGGAATTTGACATTTTCCAAAGATTCTGCTTTCTTTGCAGTGGGAGAGGACTTCTGTTGTTAAGCATAATTCCTTTTGGGGGGGAGAGTTAATATCTAAATTTAACTTTTTATATATTTGTTATCAAATTAAGAGATGTATATGTATTAAAAATTAAAATTCCAATACTTCTGAGGGCTTAAAATACAAATATCAATGCCCTGCTCCTTTCTAGGCTACTCCCTATTTGTCTCCTCAGAGATACCATTTTTAATTATTTTAGCTGTTTTCTTCTAATAATTACCACCATTAGGACTCCTGATAAGTTGCTACTACTTGCTGTTAATTTATATATTTCACACATTAGCTATAGATTTGCTAGATGATAGATGATGATTTAGGTCATCTACATCACTTTATTTTTTCTCCTTCCTCCTCTTCTCAATAGAGTCATAACACTATTTTTTGTCAGAACATAATTGTAATAGTCTGTTTTGTTGTTCCTAATATTTTCAAGTTGCTACTCATTTGTAGCTTTATTATTCCTATCACCATTTTTACAAGTTCATTCTACAGTCTTATGCGAATCATGGGTAATATGCCTTTCTTTCTATGCTTCAAATTAAAAACAATTTGGTATTAGCCATTCAGCTTAATAGCTGATGGAATGTTTGAAGAGCACAGGGTCATAGGCAGCGTCCTGAGGCGGATTACCAGACTTGCTTTCACCTTGGCATCAACCTACTAGTCTATACTCTTTATTTACCATTATCAAAGCCCACGTTTCTACTTTTTCATCTAGCTCACGAGAACATGATGCAAGACTTTGTTAAATGTCTCCCTAAAATCAAGATACAACAAGGTCTGATAATTCCATCAAAACAGAAAATGAATAATTTCTTAAACTTTTTATTAAAATTTCAAGGATAAAGAACTATCTTACTTTTTAAACTAGGGAATTGACTGCAGAGTTCAGTTCTTAAAAGCATAATAGCTCTAACGTGGTTTATAATTTGTAATCTACTTAATCCATAAACTAAAAAAAAAAATCTAAGATTCTGCCAATTCCTCTTTAGTCTCAAAGGCTCCCTTTTCAGGAAAGTTGATCATAAAGGCTGTTATTACAAATGGAAAGCGTCTGGAATCCTGGTACTCCTCTAACCCTTGTAGTTATATTTTAAATGGCTAAATTGGCTCCTTGTAAAAATATCTTTAGCCAATATTATTGGCTAAATAATTTATTTTTCTTGCAACTCTCAGCAATTTTTGATTCTGCTCAATTTAGAATCTTGTTTATGTAGAAACTTTGTTAGTATACAAATATACTGACCTTTATATAAGAAAATGAAGATATGTTCTATTCATTTGAGCTTGTATTATAAGATGCTTTCACCAACAGTGTATCATTTTGTGCAGAGCCTACCACACTTTTTGGCCTGATCCTCTTGGAGAAAATTGTGAGGTTGTGAAGTTGTGTAGTGGATTGTGTTGGAGTTAATTTCCATCCTGTGATTGGGATGGAGAGCTTTCTCTGTATAAAGCTCATTCTATAAAGGGCTAAAACCATGATTTTCCCAGCCTCAAATAATCACCTCAAAGAGAATGCTTCCTCTCTCTTTAGCAGAAAAATAACAATGGATGATCTTGAATTAATTCTCTGGAGGGCTTAACTCCCCACCCCCCACCCCCCACTGCTTAAATCATGGCAGGCACTAGAGGAAGACAAAAGATGTTATGGGCTGTCATGTAGTAAATATGCCAATTATAGTCAGGGCTGTTCTGTTTCTTTACACTTAGGCATTGTTACCTAACAACTTTACAGTAGTCAGTTTTTGGTCTTTGGTCTTTTCTGAGATAAGGCTGAGGTGAAATGAAATGGATTACAGAATGATTAAATCTTAATCCAGAAAAAAAATGCTGTGAGTTGAAGAGAAGCTACACTATAGTGATGACGTCAATGATACTTTCAGTGGTTTTAAAAGGTCAAGCTCTGCAAATTAGATTTGTTTATAAGACTCTGAACTCAACCATTGTGCTGTGTTATAGTCGCTGGGATTTGAATGGAAAGAGTTAAGTGTAGAGGATATTTTAGTATATTTCAAAGCAAATTACTCAGGTTCCATAATAACAACTTACAAATTAAATGTTCCCCCTTTTTCTCTTTATATAAGGAATCATTAAAAGAAAAAAGATTAAGCATTTAATTATTATAATTGTTGTACGGGGCTTGAAAGCATCTGTGGTCATTACTTTTAGCTCAAATTGCATGCCAAACAGAAGTGTGAATCAACCCTGATGGAAAACTCAGATCCTTTTTGCACCCTTAATACAAAAAGATGATTAACCTCAAAAAGAAATGCTCTACACAGGTAATCCTAGAATTATCAAAGTGAGTATTTGATACTAAAAATGATTTTTTTTTCAGTAGTAGCACAGTGCTAATAATCATTACGGTGATTAAGTTAATTTTAAGGTGATACAATGTGAATGATCGATTTCTTTTTTTTTAAATTTTTTATTTTATTTTATTTTATTTTTATTTTTTTTTTGCGGTACTTGGGCTTCTCACTGCTGTGGCCTCTCCCGTTGCGGAGCACAGGCTCCGGACGCGCAGGCTCAGGGGCCATGGCTCACGGGCCCAGCCGCTCCGCGGCATGTGGGATCCCCCCAGACTGGGGCACGAACCCGCGTTACCTGCATCGGCAGGCGGACTCTCAACCAATGTGCCACCAAGGAAGCCCTGAATTTTATTTTTATTCTTTTATACAGCAGGTTCTTATTAGTTAACCATTTATGATCCATTTCTTGATTCTTAAAGCAAATGAGGCTTAAACCCTACCTTCTTGTTTGGCAAATTAGCAGACAAATTTTCTATTGAAACAGTTCATCAGTATCAAGAAAAGAATGAGTCTAATTCTGAATCTCTGCTTCCTTAAATGAGGATAGAGAAATAAAAATACATAATTTATCTACCTCCAGCTGGTATACTACAATATCTTATGACATCCTCTAAAATATGGCTTATTTTTGTTTGTTCTTTCCTCAATTTTCACCATTTTCATGAAGACTACACCATTAATGAATAGTTTTCATTATTTGGAAGGTACAGATTCTTTGCAAATCAATTCAATGGAGTCTGTTCACAATCTTATTTGCTTTTATTGCCCTTATCGGGATTTCTTTTAGTTTATTTGGATTTTTTGTGAGATGAACCATTCAAGGTGCATGAAAAGAAATAAGTATGCCTCTTTTCCTCCATCCAGCTTTCCTTTTATATATAGCCTGAAACTGCATTTCTTCCCCCACCCCCTCAATGCCTGCATGAATCTGAGTTCATATCTTTTTTGTTTTCTTTGTTAAATCAGGTCTCTACTAGCCCTCTGGCACTCAGGCTTCTCCCATCTATAACAGTTCAGTATTTCCGATTGTTCTTATCCTTTTCCCCCAGAGATAGATGTCTTCATTCTCACTTTCTATCTTTATGTCTATCTCTTTCACTCTCTTTCACTATCAGTCTCAGTATACATTTCAGCTTCTTCAGCCACATTTCTGTTGCTACGTTGTCCTCGCAGTTCCCAGCAATATCTCCTACCAGTGAGGCTGGATTCCTGTATCAGGCTGGCACAAACAGCCTGAGAAGAAAGGTGGTCACCTGGCCAGTCCTGTTAAAGAGCTGTGATCAATATGGCACATGGCCAGCCTTGTCGCAGCAACCAGCCATCGAACAAAGCATTGTTTGTACCACGGAGTATCTTTAATTGTTCTTTGTACAAGGAGATAAATCAACTGCAAGAGGACTTGCTATCAGAAACAGATTTTCCTATAGTGATGACAGGGATGATAGTTAATTTCAGAATAGAATTCAGCTGTAGCACTGGAACAGAGTCCTGTAAGCTCCCTGTCCATCCAGATAACACTTTGGCTGCAAGATCATGGGGAGCTGAAGGGAGGAGGGGGAAGTCCAAGTGAAGAATACAGGTGTTCAGGTTATCAGGAAGAGCATAAGAGGAGCTTGGGGCAAAGACTTTTTCCAACCACTGTTGTAGCATTTCAATAAACAGTGTGGCTGAATTTTGCATATCAGGTCAATGTCAACCTTTCAGGTGATAAGTCTGTCCTCACCCACATTTTGTCTTCTTGTCCTCCTGAGACCAAACACACATAAATAGACAGGAGGTCTGGGACCATGCCATAGAACAATTCTAACTAGAGTATGTGGAGTGAAACTCTGACTTCAGCTTTAAAATCCATATGTTTTATGCACCAATTATGTTAATTTGGAATTTTTTTTTCTGAGAGTAGTACTTTGACCCTTGCATCAAATACTTTATTCAAATATAGACAAATCCTTCACGTTGCCTGTATCCAATTTCTAGACTGGGAGCAAATGTCGCTTCTTCCTTGAAGCCTTCCCTACTTGCCTCAGGCAAAACCAGTCAGACCCTTTTCTGTGCCTAAAGCACTTTATACACATCTTAACTCTAATCCACCTAAATTATGCTGAAATTATTCGTTTATATTTCAGATTAGCCCATAAGGACTTTGGCCTATTAATCTTTTTCTCCCCATCAACAGGATTATGTGTGGTACATAGTAAGTATCCAAGAAACAACTGTTGACTTAATTAATTAATTAATATACCCACTAACAAATAAAGCACATATTCACTAGTTTAGAAAGGAATTAGGTGACGTTATTTGTTGTGGTGGTCATGATGGTAACATTTGGTCTGTTTTGGAACTTTATATTTTTGATTAACCAAATACGGGATATATTCACAGGGAAATAGATCTGTGATATATTATTAAGTGAGTAAAGAGCAGATTAGGAAACAGCAATTAAAGTATGTCTCATTTTTGTAAAAAATTTTCTACATACTTATAGGAAAAATTCTAGAAGAATAATATTAAGAGTAATAATTGCATTTATATCTTTTATGATGAATGATTATAAAGTTCCAGGTATGGAATTAAGTGCCTTCACACATTATTTTAATCCTCACAACTCCATTAATTCATTCATCATGAATTAATTCAGCATTCAACTAATATTTTTTGTCCCAGGCACTGCACTAAATTTTTAGAGATATAGCAGTGAACCAGATAAACATAGAACCTGGTGTTTTATCATTATCCTAACTCTACAGGTGAAAATTAGAGAGGTTACCCCACCCATTAGAGTTCCTCTTGTCCAACTTCTGGTTCAAATAAATATGCAGACTCACAAGACTCCCACAGGCTACACATGCCACCAGTCTCTTCAGGTAGATGTAGCACAGGAATCACACTTTGCCAGCAGGGCAGCATCAGGCCTCCTTTCTGTGGGTGTCCTTGCAGCAGGTCACATAGTCCTCCAGCAGCCCTCATCTTTGGTCCCTCAGATGACTCAGACACAAGGGGATGAGATCCACACTGGGTGGTGTAACAGGCACCCTGACATAAAAGCCTCATATTCCCCCTGTAACAACTCCATAGGCATAGTGTCCAGGATCCCGGTAAGAATCATCACCACCATCAGGTATTTATAGTTCATTACAGTTTCTCCCAGTCCAAAGGTAGTTTACCAAGTAGAAGTCATTTCAACAATAAGCAATACTACCTAGAAACATAGTTAACATTTCACTCCTATCATATTACCAGGGAAACAGAGTAGAGAGTGAACCAAAGGTCAAATTCTCATGCAGAAGAAGGGGAAAGGGTTTTGTTAAGTAGTTATCCAATAAGCAAGTGGTAGAGTGCATTTGAACTTAGATCTGCCTGACTCCAAAGCTTAGCTTCTACACTTTACTGGATGGAAACAAAAATGATCTATGGGAAAAGCTTTTAGACAACTTTTAGTGTCTTCCTCATAATTTCTGAATTCGCCGGTTTTTATTGTAATCAGCATAAATATCTTTTGTGATCAGAAAGAAATGTTTTCATTAAGAAGACCAGCAACATGAAAACATACTTTTGCTATAGCATTAAGTGAGAGCAGCCAGAAACAAAATGATACATCATAATCATAATACATGTGATTATGATGATGTTTTTAAAAAGAAAGATGCACAGAGGAAGAAGCCAAACAAATACAAAGCAGTCCTAACAGTAGTTGAGTCAGGATGGTTGGCTTGTGAAGGGCTTTTTTTTTTTTCTCTGTTTTCCAGATTTTCTATGAAATGCTTATGTTATTCTTGGAATAAAATGAAATACACATATTAAAATAGAAAAGGAAATATATATAGCTTATAAAATATTTGAAGTGTAAAAACCAGGCATCCTAAGGTAGGAGATTTAGTTCCATATTTCTTTGCATAGGTGAATATATTTTATATAAAATTTAACTGTGTTAGGGGTTCAGAGTTCTGACATTATTTCAAAACACACATATGGACATGGATGGTGGGAAAGGTGGATTAGAGAGCAGCTCTGCTCCATTCCTGAAAGTCACTCAAGAGCTAGAAGAATTGGCCCCGGGCTCCTGCTCGTTCCTGCCCTGACGGGAACATTACGCCCAGTGCATTACAGTAACTTTCCTAGGCCTGGGCTCGTGCAGTAGAGGCTCAGCTCCTCTCACATGTTATTTGCCTATAATTATTTTAGGATGTAGCTATTTAAAGTTTAATTTTCTTTCAAAACTCACGTTTTGGGCTTTATATGATCCTTCTTTAGCCAAGGACTCGTATAATTGGATAGCTGCTGTTATGTTTTGCATGCCAAAATTTCCAAATAGCAAAGCATCAGCCATTTTCTCCATAGCTTTCAAGTTTCCCATGTCAGATGCTTTAGCAAAGAGTTTGTAGGCTCTGTTTGAAGAATACGAAGTTAGAAGTGTGATTATCAAAAATGAAAATTGCTGCTCCCTCCTTCATACTGCTTCTCTCTAACAAGTAGGACCTGGTTGATGTTGGTACTAACAATACAGTTTGGCTAAAGTCCATTACATTTCTAGACCAGTAGATTTTTTTCAGCCCTAGGTCAGTCTAAGATTATAATTTCAAATATATCTGCCAAATAATGAAGCTGCTGAAAAGTAGAAATATTTAGGCTATACAATGCTTCAAGCTTATAGACCAAGTAAAGTGAAAAATCGGGGCACTTTTAAAATAGTGAACTCTCCTACGGCAACCCCCATTAATTATGAGTATTTGATTTATAAAATGAACTCTGAAATACATAACAATATAATCAAAATCAATTAAAAATAATCAAAACTGGAATGTCATCTTGGAAGTTACTGTCATGAGAACAGTTCCTTTATATTCCAAAATAAATTTCTAAAACAGAACATATTATTCAGCACAGCAAAGACAGACTGTGTGGGAAAACAATAACCAAACAAAACCTTAATGGTTTTTAGGGCTCTAGAGTCTGAATGCCTGGGTTCAAATCCTGGCTCTACCACTAATTTAGTTTTAGAGCTTCGGGCAAGTTACTTGACTTCTCTGTGCCTCTCTCATCTATGGAATGGGGATAATAAGAGCACTTACTTCATAGTGTTGCTGGGAAGATTCAATGAGATAATCCATGTGAAGTGCCTGGCATACTGCCTGATACCGAGTAAGCACTCAATAAATTTAGCTATTATTATTACTAGGACTATTGCATAGATTCTAAAGTTTTATAGCATGGTATTTTCTCCTATAATTAGTGGGTAAATCACGTAAAGTTTAGTGATTACCAATATAGATGCCAGAGGATTGCCTCACAGTGCATTTTATGAGTGCTGGTCAGAAGTCATCCGGACCTGATCTGTGTAGCAAGTAATGATGGAGAGACTTGCAAGGTCAAAACTTGTGTTGGAGACAGAGAGTGCTTTGGGGATTTATTTTTACTCTTATAACTTCCTTTTTGGTAGCAGTAAGATCAGTCAAGCCTGTGACCTTGACTCAAATACAGGAACAAACACACAAATCTACCACAGCTACCAATTCAGAAGGATCAGGAGACTCAGCTTTATATAACCCTACCCATGCTGATGCTAGAATAAGCTGCTCTTGGTCAAAAGCTGGAGCAGAACAGAATGGGCCAAAAAGGCCAGGATGAGTGACATCCAGGTATGCATTAGGGTCCTGGATGGCAAACAGAGAGTAGACTCCAGTGGGACAAAAAGAGGCCAGGAGATCAAGCAAGAAATTAAGCATGGTTAAAGCAAGCGGAGGTTCTGGGGACCAGAAGGCAAATAATAAAATAGAAGGTCTCAAAGGTCAATGAATTCAAATGTCTAGCATCAAGGGATGGGCACGGCAACAGGATACAGACTCCTGGGAGCTCTTCTGTTGCATGGCTTGCTGCTGCAACCACATAGCCTGCTGGGACTAGAAGGGCACCGACATGGTCCAGGGCAGAGAAACCTGAGATGGGCCGCAGGGGCCAGCAGTGTATCCAGTCGCTGGTCCCAGGGGGCAGCAAAAGTTTGCAAAACCAACCCCTCTAGGTGTCTTTGATTCTGAGGGAGGGGTGGGTACTTAGGTCCCCTGTCAGGAAAGTCCAAGGTGATATATGGAATGCCAGAAGCAGGACCAAGGGCAGGAGAAAGGTGTTGGTAAAGTTTGTGGGATTAAGATCTGGACTGCAATCCCCAAGAGTGAAAAAGTAGGAGAAACTGGGTTGCAGGGGCAGATCTCCAAAAGAAAGTTCAGTTAGGTATCTGGATTGTCTCTAAAGGATCTGGCATTGGATGCTCGGTTGGGTGCTGGGGAAGGAGGAGGCTAAATGCATCTCTAGGACACATCAGAAACTTGGTGTGGGGCAGCAGCTTATCTTCACAGCTTCTTCACTGATGGGGAGTGATTCTTAATGACAGTTAACCCTGGATGTCATAGAGGTTTCTTGACTCCTTCAGACAAGTTTGTGTTTCCCTGACATATGCTTGCTTAACATCTGTACTTCTAACAGCACTGACTTGTTCAACAATTTTCCTTTCCTATATATGAAGAGACTGAATAAATGAATTAGACCAAGATGTGGGTGTGGATGAGCCAAAAATTCTACTAGCCCCTCTAACTTATGCTACCCTCATCTGAGAAGCAGTGAAGCAAGGAGGGGGTAGGGTAGAAGATGAATAGGAGGGATATGATTCCTCTTTGGTCTGACCAGAATCTTAAAGATGGCTATATTAGATGTAACTGGCTTAAGTGGAGAGCAGACCATCCTGAAAACTGAAGGAATTTCACCTATCTTGCCCACAAACTCCTAGGGTCTTTTGTTATGAACATATTTGGTTTCAGGTCTCCACTGCTACACATGCTGAAGGGTCAGGAGACTCAGATTTATGTACCCTCTCATGTATCTATGCTGCTACAGAAATAAGCTGTTCTTCTCGGATTCTTGGGCAAAGGATAGACTGGCAAAGAATAACCTGAGATTGAATGACACCAGGTAGGCATGAAGGTTCCTGCACTGCTGGATGGTCCTGCATTGAAGGGCTGCGTTTTCTCCCCATCCTTTAAGCCAGAAAGGAAGGCACGCATCAAGGTTAAGCAGAACCTTCTAAGAGTGGTTTTGTCCCATCAGGCTGAATCTAGGGTTTCCTTGGACTTGATGGGGCCCCTCATCTTGGGTTTACTGGCTATAGGCAGAGCTAGTCTGAAATCTCAGGGAACAGCCCTTCCCATTGTTCTCTCATCTAGACTGGCCAGCTTGAGAAATCCTATCCTTACTCATCCACTCAGTGGCACCTGAGTGAGCTGACTTCCCCATCAGGCTGGATTGTAGTTTGGGGTCTGATTTAACTCCATCCTCATCATGAGGGCCCCCAGGAATAATGCTCAGCATGAGCCTTGAGTTTTGCTGAGGATGGTTTCCTTTGCTCTTATAAAGAGCTTCTAATTTAACTTTCCCTAGAGAGAGGACCAAATCCCTTACTTCCTTCTTGTCACTTTGGAAAAATCAGAATTTTTTGACCTTCCATTTCCTCCTCCATAATTTGGGGATAATAATTTATGTCTTACAGTATCATTGTGAGCAATGAGTAATATCCCACACATAAATGCCTACAACATTAACACAAAGAAGGACCTTGAAAAATGGACGTTGTGATGTTTTTATAACCAGGATCACAGTTGAGTGCCGTACCCCCACCCTCATCCTCTTACACTCTTATGCTCTTCTCAAAGGCTTTGAGTTTTCAGAAAGAATTCATGGACTCTGCAGCTGCCTGCCTCGGGCTGGTTACCACAGCTCTGGAATGCTTCCCGTGGGGCTGGTATGCCTAATTTGTGTGAAAACAAAAGAAGTCTCCTTGTCCGGGGTTCAGAGTCCATTCTTTTTATTATGGTTCAAAACACACTTGCCTTCTTCTCCTCCACACCGTCCACTTACCATTTAGAGGACTAGAGATAAAAATAACAAACACTTATCTCCTTATTAGTAAGGACATTGTTCTAAGAGCTTGATTGCATTATCCAGGGTACGAAGCAGTTAAGTAACTTGCTCAGGGTCACACCAGTGATGGCAGAGCCAGAGTTTGATCCCAAGGTTTTAACTAGAGACTTGATAGGACCTCAAGTTGTGCCCCTCTCCTGGGGGGAGAAGATATTTCTGCCTCCCATTTAGACAAAGTAGACAAGTGAAAAGAGAAACAATGGACATGGTGTGAGACCATGTGGCCACGGCTTGGTCAGCTCCCAGCTGTGCATTTGTGATCACCTCACTTTAACATCCTTGAATCTCTGTTCTCAACTTTTTAAAGGGGGAAAAATGAAACTCTTAACTCATAAGTCTGTTCTGGGGATAAAATGGCATCACATACACGAAAGTGCTCTGAAAACCATAAAGTGACGTACAAATGCTGTTAGGAAGAATAAAGCATTCTAAAACAATAACTTCTCTAATTCAAATAATACATGTTTTATTTCATTTGAATCAATTAAAACCAAAACAGAATATTTTTGCCTGAATGCTCAGATCAGTGACTTCATTCTGCCTTTCATTTAATGTGTGGGGACCGCAATTTCACACGTAGTCCTTCCATTTGTAGGCTGGATAATTTGTAGGATTCTTTAACCACCATTTGATCCTTTTAAAAACAAAAGCTTACAGGCAAATAAGCTTACTTGTTATACCAGTAAGCTTTTAATGACAAATTAGATTTTGGATTGTTCCTTTTTCTCAACCTGGAAATTGAACTTGGCTTAAGTAGCTGGATGGACTTACTCTGCTTTTTGTTTTCGGCTTTTAGACTGCTGGAGGATCTTGATGCCCATCTTAAAAAGCTGGTCTCCTTCATCTGTTTGCTTTTTTACTGTATACGGACCAATAAGGACAAATAACATTATTTTTGTGTTTTATATTTTAAAAATAATGTGCTGGAATATTAGTTTGGGGTTCTCTCTCATTTTCTAACTTCTGCATTTCAAGATCACCTCACCTTTGGTCAGATGGTAGAAGCTGCCTACAAAAGTACTCTCTTCCTCTCTTTTGTGAAAGGTCTTGGAGGGTAGAGGAGACAGACAGATGTTTCTGATGGTAGGAGGGAGAGAGGTGTTCCCAGTCTGGGAACAGGGTACAAAGTCCTGCAAGCAGAAGACAGGAAGCAAGGCCTCCAAGGGAAGGGGTTGCCTGGTGTATTCTACAGGTTGGATCTTAGACACCAGGCTCTCAGCTCTCAGATCCCTTGTATGAACCTTAAGATTACATGAGCTATGGGCATCTCCAAGATGACCATTGTGTACCTAGGATTGGAGGAGAGAATCTCCCTGAAAATTTTGCTCTGCCCAAGGCTCCCTCCTGCTCCCCAGAACCTTTCTCAGACCTTTCTAGCCTGAGAACTGTTGAGGATGAGCATCAGGAATAAGAGGGCAGAGTACGTGTGCCAAGACACACTTGGGACCTTGGAGAAGACACACAGAGAGAGTATCAATAATAATTTGCCTTGTGGGATGGAGACTCAGAGTAAATTTTATAGTATTTAAGGAAAATAAAGAAACAGGAATTTATCTGCTACAATAATAATATTTAAAAACATTTATATAACAATTCACAATTTTCAAAACATATCACATATCAGTTTACAGATGGGGAAAGCTGGTTAGAAGGAAAGTCTGCTTTAGAGCCCCCACCGCAACACACACACACACACACACACACACACACACACACACACACACACCCCTCCATAGTATCACAGTGCCTCTTGAAGTCCATTATGACACTCACTGAAACCTCTGATTAGGTGAACCACATCTGAAGTCATTTTATTTTATTTTTATTTTTAATTTTTTAAACATCTTTATTGGAGTATAATTGCTTTACAATGGTGTGTTAGTTTCTGCTTTAT
>NC_041227.1:38267656-38268052 GCF_002837175.3 Physeter macrocephalus
TCTCCTCCCTCTTGTGCCTCCCTCCCACCCTCCCTATCCCACCCCTCTAGGTGGTCACAAAGCACCGAGCTGATCTCCCTGTGCTATGTGGCTGCTTCCCACTAGCTATCTATTTTACGTTTGGTAGTATATATAAGTCCATGCCATTCTCTCACTTTCGTCCCAGCTTACACTTCCCCCTCAAGTAGAAGACAAGTAATAACTTGTCTCCTCAAGTCCATTCTCTATGTTTGCGTCTTTATTCCTGTCCTGCCCCTAGGTTCTTCAGAACCTTTTTTTTTTTTTGATTCCATATATATGTGTTAGCATACAATATTTGTTTTTCTCTTTCTGACTTACTTCACTCTGTACAACAGACTCTAGGTCCATCCACCTCACTATAAATAACTCAATTTC
>NC_041227.1:38268336-38279198 GCF_002837175.3 Physeter macrocephalus
GGTTCCCTTTTCTCTACACCCTCTCCAGCATTTATTGTTTGTAGATTTTTTGATGATGGCCATTCTGACTGGTGTGAGGTGATACCTCATTATAGTTTTGATTTGCATTTCTCTAATGATTAGTGATGTTGATCATTCTTTCATGTGTTTGTTGGCAATCTGTATATCTTCTTTGGAGAAATGTCTATTTAGGTCTTCTGCCCATTTTTGGATTGGGGGTGTTTGTTATTTTTGATATTGAGCTGCATGAGCTGCTTGTAAATTTTGGAGGTTAATCCTTTGTCAGTTGCTTCGTTTGCAAATATTTTCTCCCATTCTGAGGGTTGTCTTTTCGTCTTGTTTATGGTTTCCTTTGCTGGGCAAAAGCTTTTAAGTTTCATTAGGTCCCATTTGTTTATTTTTGTTTTTATTTGCATTTCTCTAGGAAGTGGGTCAAAAAGGATCATGCTGTGATGTATGTCATAGAGTGTTCTGCCTATGTTTTCCTCTAAGAGTTTTATAGTGTCTGACCTTACATTTAGGTCTTTAATTCATTTTGAGTTTATTTTTGTATATGGTGTTAGGGAGTGTTCTAATTTCATTCTTTTACAGGTAGCTGTCCAGTTTTCCCAGCACCACTTATTGAAGAGGCTGCCTTGTCTCCATTGTATATTCTTGCCTCTTTTGTCAAAAATAAGGTGACCATATGTGCGTGGGTTTATCTCTGGGCTTTCTATCCTGTTCCATTGATCTATATTTCTGTTTTTGTGCCAGTACCATATTGTCTGGCACTGTAGCTTTGCAGTATAGTCTGAAGTCCGGGAGCCTGATTCCTCCAGCTCCGTTTTTCTTTCTGAAGATTGCTGAAGTCATTTTAAAGGAGAGGCATTCTGGGATTTGATGCCTCATTAACAAGACAACAAAGAACTTTTAAAGTGGTTCTTGTTTTTCTTCTTCTTGACAAGATATCAGAGTTGTCCACTTTCTTTTGTAAATTAAAAAAAACACCCAAACACAAAAAACTTAAAAGCCAGTTTACAATTATTTTGAATTCTTCAAGTTATCCAATCAATTTAGTAACACCGGACAAGTTTAGTGTCTAATTTCTGCTTTGGGTTGTATATTACCTATACTTATGATTAAACAGGAAAAATAATGGGAAAAATCTACTCATCTGTGTTTGGAATAGCAATTGCTCCTCTTAACATGCTTTCAAACAGTGAGAATAAATTTTGAAAGGTTGACTCTGCATCCATATACATATGAGAAATGATTTACCACTACAGATTTCTACCCATGGCTTTTACCTTTACGTGTAATTTTCTTTCTGGTTTTCCAAATGTATTAAAATACAAGTTTTCTTTAACACAAGAGGGCTCAATTATCAGAAAAAGTTATCTTGACAACACTTTGATTTTCTTTTTATGGTTTAATGATTTCCGAATTTGGGGAAAATTACAGTCAGGAAATGATTTGTGGATTTGAGGAGACCATTCTGAAGTTGATGTAAAGGGCCTTCACGACTCTGGAGTCCTTTGAACAACCAACTGTTTTGTACTGGTAGGGGCTCTAAGGTGACTGAGAAGTGGTGGGGATGAGCATCAGGAATAAAAGAGTGAATAGGTGTGCCATAGAAGTATTTAAGGCAGCAGTAATTGTGGAAAGTGCTCCAACTAGATGAATTTGTATTTCAGTGTTTGTCAGAGATATAATATGTAGAGAGTTCTAGACACTTTATTACTTCTGCAGTCTTATTATCATTACTCCCTATCTAACTTGTGGACTGTTATGGGCTGAATTGTGTCCTTCAAAATTCATATATTGAAGTCCCAACCCCCAGTACCTCAGAATGTAACCTTATTTGGAGATGAGGTCTTTAAAGAAGTGATTAAATGAGGGCCATTAGGGTGGGGCCCCAATCCAATACGACAGGTGTCCTTATAAGCAGAAGAAACATCAGGAGCATGCGGGCACAGATAAAAGATCATGTAAGGACACATTGAGAGGTGACCCTTTGTAAGCCAAGGAAAGAAACCTTAGAATGAAACCAACCCTGCAAACACCTTGATCATGGACTTCCAGCCTCCAGAACTGTGAGAAAATAAATTTCTGCTGTGTAAGCCACCTTGCCTATGGTATTTTGTTATGGCAGCCATAGTAAACTAATACTGATGCCAACTCCAGATCACAAGGAAAACAAGCTGCCCCTTCTCCCTGTGAGAAAGGATGCACCCAAACTCAGCTTCTGATCAGATCAGTGGCTACCTTCTAAAAGCAAGAGGGACTGAAATTTCCCATGGGCCCCCAAGGTCTCCAGGTGCTGGACATCTGACTTTCCCAGGCAGCTGGGTGCCCAAGTAGCTCACCTCTGACAAGGTCACTTTCTCATGATTGTACTCAAAGTACAGTGTAGTAGGTAGACCTTGCATGTGTCCAGAAATACCTGGACCCAGATTACCTTTCTGTGAGACGGTGGGAGAAATGGGAATCTACGCCTTCTCCTGCTCATACTTCAGTTGTAAAATTCTCTATTCAAGTCTATTTCTTAATTCCTGTCACTTGCTATTGTAGAATTCATGCAGAATCCTCTTGTTCATAATGACTAGAAGCAAATCTTTAGAACAAAAATGGCCTACTTGCTTGTTTCAGATATTGAGAAGAAGAAAAGCTGGAGACACTTGTTCTCTGTCATTCATACGTTTACTCATTCATTTAATATGTATGAACTGATACTCACCATGTGTTAGACACAATGCTAGATATTGTGTCTTAGCCTGGTGGAGACAAACATGTTTACCAAAAATTACAAGGCCATGTGGTAGGCACTACATAAGAAGGCACTGTGGGAGTAAAGGAGACTTCTTTGTTTGTAAGCAACAGAAACCCAATCTGATTGATTTAAGCCAAAGGAACTTATTAGGAGGTTCATAGACTCAATGGGGTTGATCAGGAATCAAAGTATCTCTGGAAGCAGAGGCAGATGTGGAATGCTACTGGGATGGACTTGAATCCAATCCTTTTAGGACCTTCTTCTCTCTGTTGAGGAAGACTCCATGATGAATCTGATGGGTCTAGCAGGGAAAACAAGGCTTCTCATTACTTTCTTATAAAAATGTATTCATTGGGGAAGACCTAATTCCTCAGAGGAAATTGGGATGGTGAGAAGGGTAAAATGGATGATGGGAAGCCCACAAACAGCAAATGCCCACCTACTTCATGCTCCTTACTCTGGCTTCATGAAATAAAGAAATCTTCACAGATGAAATGGAACTTTAGATAGTTCTTAAAACGTAGGTAGGAATTTGTCATGCCAAGAAAATGAAACTGGTGTTCCATTTGGAGGAAACAGTCTATGCAAATGAACTGGGGTCAGTGTATCTTGAAGAATGAGAGCTTGAGTGTCACGGCTGGTCATGCAGTCAAAGCTGGTTACAGAAGTAAGTGATACTGAGGAGAGTGGACAGAGGGGTGAAGAGGGAGAGGCAGGAGGGAACTGAGGTCATTGTGAAGGTGAAGGCAGGTTTGGTAGAAAGAGAGAGAGAATAGAAGTGGCAGGAAGATGGCTCTGATCAGAGACAATTGTTTTGGAGTTTGAATAGAGATGAAGTTGATTGGAGTCAAGGAGGTCCAGAAAGTAAGGCAAGGTCTTTCAACATATATATTTAACCCTCCAAGGTGCTGGTGGCCTATAGCCATTGGCTGATTGATGTGGGAGTAAAAAAGCCCAGCCCCCTTGCCTATGCGAAGGGGGCAATCCTCCAGGGCAATTCGTTCTTCAAAGCCCTAAACTGCTCCTGAAACTCTATCTTTGCTCAGCTCCTTCCCTTGCCCTAGACTGCATTCCTCACTTTCTTGTATGTTTCACAAGAAAATCTAGAACTTTAGCACTTAAATTTAAGTATATAAATACCATCTAAATTATCTAGAAAAATAAAAGGAAAAAGAATAATAAATTCATTATTTTGAATCTCAAATTATAGTTACATTGTGAACCACATAAAGGATCACTGAGAGTTAAAAGAATGTCTTGACGTTGAGAGTTAAAGAAGATGAATATCTTTTAGTCTGACTAAAAATCAGGTGCTTTCACCATTAAAATGATACAAAAAGATAAAATGGGAAAATCTTTGCCCTGTAGAAAATCTTGCCTCCACAGACACTGCATCTATCTAATTTTAATTGTCTTTAATATAAACCAACTTCAGTTTCTGATCTTCTGAATAATGCATCAGAAGAGCTCTTCACATTTGCCCTTAATGTCTGCTAGAAAGATACAATCTAAGATAAGGAGGGAGAATAACGATCCATTTCTAAAAATAACATTCCGTCCAAGAAAGAATGACTCAGCAGAGTTTAGTCAGATAAAGATGCGATCAACTCAAATACACTTGAATAGAGCACAGATATTTACAACAGTCAAGTTTATTCATTCTGTCCCCAGATTATTGTCCTCAGATATCAATACCTCCAGTGGTATTTCTTAGAAATGGTAGACAAATTATCAGTAGAAAAAAAAATTTTTTCTCTTTAAATATCTACTAAGCAAAGCTTGAAATAAGAGGGATTCTGACAGATATAATTCACAATCTAAAACTCTTAATTTAGCAGAAAGAAATACGGGTTATAAAACAAGTGAAGGATCAAAAATAATATATATCTATAGCTATAGTTATAAATAGGAGCTAATATTTATAAAGCACTTGGGTCCCAGGCAATTTTCTCACTGACTGTAAAAGGAAGGTGCTATATCATTCCCATTTTACAGATGAGGTGATGTAGGCACAGAGAGGTTAAGTAACCTACCCAAGATCATATAGCTGGTACCCAGTAGACAAGGATTCAAATCTAGGCAGTCTGACTCCAGAGTCTGTGCTCATACTACTTCTTAGAGCTACACAATATGCAGACTCATGTGTTAAATGCAAAGTTACTATCAAATGATGAAAAATTTGAAAAATAGGTCCTAAATATATTTTAAAAATAAATTTATTGTAATTTGTTATAAATATTTTAAAGTTGTTTATTTATAGTAATACTTCATTTATCTGACATTATTGAAAAATGTTTCATATAAATCATTTTCCCCATTAGATGAGTCATATCCCTTTTTATTTTGACTGTTTTCTGATGGAAATCTGTCTAAAAAGGATACAATATATTCCTCCACCTTCCCCAACAGAAGATAATGAGCACGGTGTAACCTGGTCTTGATGATTCAGAGCATCATTAGGCATACTTGACAATGCCCAGTCTGGTTGGTTTGGACAAGATTATGTAAGAAGACAGTGCTTGTGGGAGGCCTTGGATAATAGGAAGACTTTCAGTAATGAGTGGGAGCAGAAGGGGCAAGAGAAAGATGGTGACATGCTGCACCCATGTCCTCTGGGGTGGGCAAGAGTGCCTGCTGAAAGTGGCTGGGTTGACACTTAGCTGCACTTGCTAATTTGTAACACCTTAGATCACTGTTTCCCAAAGGGTACATAAGATAATTTTAAGTGGTACACACATAAACTTTAATACTTTGATAGTTAATATATTTAATGTATATTCACCTGTAAATTCTATTTGTGTCAAGTGATGCTAATTTCCATTTTTTTCTTTAAAAAAGTAACCATGAAATATTTCAAACATATAAAAAAAATTCAGAAAATGAAACACACTATAACCCTCCCCCTTCACACACACAGTTTAACAGATGGTGACATTTTGCCTTGTTTGTTTTAGGTATCAAGTCTAAGGAAACAGAATGTACAGAAACACCCAAGCCTCCTCCCAGCATCCTTTCTCCTTGTTCCCTCTTCAGAGGGGTTTTCGTCCTGAAGTTGCTATGTAGCTATTTTACTACATATATGTACCCAATATTATTTCTATACTTTATATAAATAGCATAATACTGTATATACTTTTGCAACTAGGTTTTTCACTTTTTGAGATTTATTCATCTTGAGCCAAGCAAGCTTCATTCATTCATTTTAACAGCACCAACTGTCTGGTTAAAATTCTTTGTATGAATAATCCACTTTATGTATTCATTGCTTCATTATTTATCCTACTCATTCCATGCACATTAGGTTTTTCCACTTCTGTGTTACCAAAACCAATTCTACAATAAAAATCCTCATGCACATTTCCTTCTACAGATGTGTGAGAATTGATCTAAAAGTACATGTGCCAAGTATGGGATATATGCATCTTAAACTTTACTAAATATTACCACATTGCTGCTTAAAGAGGTTGGACAAAACTTACGCTCTCACTAGTGATATATAAGGGTTCTTGTTTCTTCACATTCTGGATCACTCATGGGGTTACCTGACCTTTTAGTTTTGCTAATCTGTGTCAAATAATTAATCTTTGCTATTGAATTTGTTTCTGCAATTACTAGTGAAGTTAAGTATAATTATTGGCCTTTGGTTGTTTTCACCTTTTAGGAAAATGGGATAGTACCTCACACCCGTTAGAATGACTATCATCAAAAAGGCAAGAAATAAATGTTGGTGAGGATGTGGAGAAAAGGGAAACCTTATACACTGTTGGAAATGTAAATTGGTGCAGCCACTATGGAATATAGTATGGAGATTCCTCAAAAAATTAAGAATGGAACTACCATGTGATCTAGCAATTCCACTTCTGGGTATTTATCCAAAGAATATGAAAACACTAACTTGAAAAGATATGTGCACCCCTGTATTCATCACTTTATTACTTACAATAGACAAGGTATGGAGACAACCTAAGTGCCCATCAATAGATGAATGGATAAAGAAGATGTTATATATATATACATACATATACACATATATGTGGCACACACACATACACACACACACACACACACACACAATGGAATACTACTCAGCTATCATTAAAAAAGATGAAACATGGATGAACCTTGAGGGTATTATGCTAAGTGAAATAAGTCAGATGAAGAAAGACAAATACCATATGATTTCACTAATATGTGGAAAATGAAAAACAAACAAACAAATAAAAAATAAATGAACAAACCAAAACAAACACATAGATATAGAGGACAGAGTAGTGGTTAACAGAAGGGAAGTGGGGGAGGGAAGGGCTAAATGCGTAAAGAGGGCCAACTGTAAGGTGATGGATAGAAACTAAATTTTGGATGGTGAGCACACTGTAGTATATTCAGAAGCAGAAGTATAATGTTATATATATGGAACTTATATAATGTTTTAAAGTTTTTTTTGGATATGGACCATTTTTTTAAAGTCTTTATTGAATTTGTTACAATACTGCTTCTGTTTTATGTTTTGGGTTTTGGGCCGCGAAGCATGTGGGATCTTAGCTTCCTGACCAGGGATTGAACCTGCATCCCCTGCATTGGAAGGCGAAGTCTTAACCACTGGACCACCAGGGAAGTCCCCAGTCCCCTTATATAATGTTATAAACCAATGTTACCTCAATAAAAAATAAATCTAAAAAAAAAAAAGAATTGCCTATTTGTATCCTTTGTTCCTTTTCTATTTGGTTTTCATGTTGATTTGTAGGTGTTCTTTATATAACCAAATACTAATTCTTTGTTGACTATATTTGTTGCTTTTTCCAGTCTGTTAGGCTTTTTTTTATGTTACAATAAAAAATATCTATTCAAATTAAAAATTCTTAAGGTAGTCAAATTTATGAATTTTGCCATTATGGTTTTACTTTTATATTTTCTAAGACCCCTTTCTTATGCCAATATCATAATTTCTTCTAAAATTATTAAAGTTTTCATAATCACATTTAGGTCTTTAATAAAACTGGAATTTTTGTAAATGAGGTGGGGATGGAATCTGATCTTAATCTTCATCCAAATGATAATCAATGGTCTGTGTATAATCTGTTTATACTTTCCCAGCACCATTTATTGAAGAGGCTATCTTTTCTCCATTGAATGTTCTTGCCTCCTTTGTCATAAATTAGGTGCTCATATGTGTGTGGGTTTATCTCTGTGCATTCTATCCTGTCCCTTGACCTACATTTCTGTTTTTGTGCCAGTACCATACTGTCTTGATTACTGTAGCCTTGTGGTATAGTTTGAAGTCAGGGAGCCTGATTCCTCCAACTCTGTTTTTCTTTCTCAAGATTGCTTTGGCTATTCGGGGTCTTTTGTGTTTCTATACGAATTGTAAAATCTTTTGTCCTAATTCTGTGAAGAATGCCATTGGTAGTTTGATAGGGATTGCATTCAATCTGTAGATTGCTTTGGGTAGTATAGTCATTTTCACAATATTGATTCTTCCAATCCAAGAACATGGCATATTTCTCCATCTGTTTATGTCATCTTTGATTTCGTTCAACAGTGTTTTTTTTTTTTTTTGTTTTTTTTTTTTTTTGCTGTACACAGGCCTCTCACTGTTGTGGCCTCTCCCATTGCGGAGCACAGGCTCTGGACGTGCAGGCTCAGCGGCCATGGCTCACGGGCCCAGCCGCTCTGCGGCATGTGGGATCCTCCTGGACCGGGGCACGAACCCGTATCCCCTGCATTGGCAGGTGGACTCTCAACCACTGTGCCACCAGGGAAGCCCCATCAGTGTTTTGTAGTTTTCTGAGTACAAGTCTTTTGCCTCCTTAGGCAGGTTTATTCCTAGGTATTTTATTCTTTTTGTTGCAATGGTAAATGGGAGTGTTTCCTTAATTTATCTCCCTGATTTTTGGTTGTTGCTGTATAGGAATGCCAGAGCTTTCTGTGCTTTAACTTTGTATCCTGAAATCTTACCAAATTCATTGATTAGTTCTAGTGGTTTTCTGGTGGCATCTTTAGGATTTTCTATGCATAGTATTATGTCATCTGCAAACAGTGACAGTTTTACTTCTTCTTTTCCAATTTGTATTCCTTTTATTTCCTTTTCTTCTCTGATTGCTGTGACCAGGACTTCCAAAACTATGCTGAGTAAGAGTGGTGAGACAGGACATCCTTGTCTTGTTCCTGATCTTAGTGGAAATGCTTTCAGTTTTTCACCATCGAGTATGATGCTGGTGATGGTGGCTTCATAGAATGAATTTGGGAGTGTTTCTCCCTCTGCAATTTTTTGGAAGAGCTTGAGAAGGATGAGTGTTAGCACGTCTCTAATGTTTGATAGAATTCACCTGTGAAGCCATCTGGTCCTGGACTTTTGTTTGTTGGAAGATTTTTAATCACAGTTTCAATTTCATTACTTGTAATTTGTCTGTTCATATTTTCTATTTCTTCCTGGTTAAGTCTTGGAAGGTTATACCTTTCAAAGAATTTCTCCATTTCTTCCAGGTTGTCCATTTTATTGGCACAGAGTTGCTTGTAGTAGTCTCTTATAATCCTTTGTATTTCTGCAGTGTCTGTTGTGATTTATCCCTTTTCATTTCTAATTTTATTGATTTGCATTCTCTCCCTTTTTTTCTGGATGAGTCTGGCTAATGGTTTATCAGTTTTGCTTATCTTCTCAAAGAACCAGTTTTAGTTTTATTGATCTTTGCTATTATTTTCGTTTTTATTTCATTTATTTCTGCTCTGATCTTTATGATTTCTTTCCTTCTACTGACTTTGGGTTTTCTTTGTTCTTCTTTCTCTAGTTGTTTTAATTGTAGGGTTAGATTGTTTATTTGAGATTTTTCTTGTTTCTTGAGGTGACACTTAATTGCTATAAACTTCCCCCTTAGAACTGCTTTTGCTGCATCCCATAGGTTTTGGGTCGTTGTGTTTTCATTGTCATTTGTTTCTATGTATTTTTAAAATTGCTTCTTTGATTTCTTCAGTGATCTCTTGGTTCTTTAGTAGGGCGCTGTTTACCCTCCATGTATTTGTGGTTTTTTACAGTTTTTTCCTGTAATTATTTTCCAATCTCATAACGTTGTGATCAGAAAAGATGCTTGATACAATTTCAATTTTCTTAAGTTATCTGAGGCTTGATTTGTGAACCAAGATGTGATCAATGCTGGAGAATGTTCCGTGTGCACTTGAGAAGAAAGTGTATTCTGCCACTTCTGGGTGGAATATTCTATAAATATCAATTAAATCTATCTGGCCTATTGTGTCATTTAAAGCTTGTGTTTCCTTATTTATTTTCTGTTTGGATGATCTCTCCATTGGTGTAAGTGGGGTGTTAAAGTCCTCTACTATTATTGTGTTACTGTCGATTTCTCCTTTCATGGTTGTTAGCACTTGCCTTATGTATTGAGGTGTTCCTATGTTGGGTGCATAAACATTTATAATTTTTATATCTTCTTCTTTGATTGATCCTTTGATCATTATATAGTGTCCCTCCTTATCTTTTGTAACAGTCAATTTTAAAGTCTATTTTATCTGATATGAGTATTGCTACTCCAACTTTCTTTTGATTTCTGTTTGCATGGAATATCTTTTTCCATCCCTTCACTTTCAGTGTGTATGTGTCCCTAGGTCTGAAGTGGCTCTCTTGTAGACAGCATATAAGGGTGTTGTTTTTGTATCCATTCACCCAGTCTGTGTCTTTTGGTTGGGGCATTTAATCCATTTACATTCAAGGTTATTATCAATATGTATGTTCCTATTACCATTTTCTTAATTGTTTTGTGTTTGTTTTTGTGGGTGTGTTTCTTCTCTTGTGTTTCCAGGCTAGAGAAGTTCCTTTAGGATTTGTTGTAAAGCTGGTTTGGTGGTGCTGAATTCTCTTAGGTTTTGCTTGTCTGAAAAGCTTTTGATTTCTCCATTGAATCTGAATGAGATCCTCTGGGTAATCTTGGTTGTAGGTTTTTCTCTTTCATCACTGTAAATATATCCTGCCACTCCCTTCTGGCCTGCAGAGTTTCTGCTGAAAAATCATCTGATAACCTTATGGGGATTCCTTTGTATGTTATTTTTTGTTTTTCCTTTGCTGCTTTTAATATTTTTTCTTTGAATTTAATTTTTGTTAGTTTGATTA